>NC_055989.1:110241779-110547006 GCF_018446385.1 Zingiber officinale | reverse complement strand
AAGGAATTCCGAACGGCCTTCCTCCACCACTTCGCCAGTAGTCGGCGGTATCAAAAGACAAGTGTCAGCTTGTTCGCCATCAAGCAAGAGCCGAGAGAATCGCTTCGAGCTTACATTCAGCGATTCAACCAAGTGGCGATGGACATCCCAACGGCCACTTCGGAGACGATGATGAATGCCTTCACACAAGGCCTTGCGGATGGGGACTTCTTCCGGTCGCTCATCCGAAAGCCGCCCCGAGATTATGATCACATGCTACATCGAGCCAACGAATATATAAATGTGGAAGAAGCGCAAGCCGCTCGGAAAAAGGAAGCTCCAGCCGAGCGGGCATCTACTCATGCCGAGCGGAAACAGCACACCGCTCAGCAGCCCCCTAGAGGACCGAGGGCCGATGCAATCCGATCCCCCCATGCCAGATCTCACGTACAAGAGGTGGCTGCCGCTCGGCCCAAGCCAAAGAAGAGGTGGACCCCTATGTTCTGCACCCTCCATCAGACGGATACGCACAACACGAGGGATTGCCGAAGCCTTTCCTTTGTATCCAATCCTGTTCCCAGGAAAGCCGAACGACGATCTCCTCCCATCGACCGGAGACAGAGGACCCATGAAACGGACCGAACCCACACCGAGAGCCGACATCAGCAGACACCGAGCGGCACCGATCTCCAAGGCAGGAGAATCGCCGGGCGTCCAGAGAAGGGGAGAAATCAGCGTTATTGCCGGCGGACCGACCGGAGGAGACTCCAATCGAGCCAGAAAGGCGGGCGTCCGACAGCTGCAGATCCACGCGGTCGGCTGTAGCCAAGAGCGGGCAAGTGGACCGGAAATCACTTTCGGACCCGAGGACTTGGAAGGAGTAGAAGTGCCCCACGACGACGCGCTGCTCATTAAAGCGGTAGTAGCAAATTACACCATTCACCGCATATTTGTTGACACAGGGAGCTCGGTCAACATCATATTCAAGAAGGCGTTCGATCAGCTGCAAATTGATCGAGCCGAGCTGCTGCCCATGACGACCCCGCTCTACGGGTTTACGGGCAACGAAGTTCAGCCGGTCGGACAGATCCGGCTAGCCACCTCGCTGGGAGAGGAGCCGCTCAGGAGGACCAGGACAATAAACTTCGTGGTGGTCGACTCTCCATCATCCTACAACGTCATTTTGGGACGGCCGGCGAATTCCGGGCGGTTGTCTCAACCTTCCACCAGAAGATAAAGTTCCCGTGGAGGACAAAGTAGGAGAAGTGAGTGGAGATCAGCAGCGCGGCGGTGCTATATAGAGATGATCCGAGCGAAGCTCCGCTCGGAAGGCGCCCGAATCGAGGTAAATGCCATAACCGAGAAACCTCCGCTTAATTTATGATGAAAAGGAGGAAGTTCAGATCCATCCGACCCAACCGAGGCCACGACTTTATCGCCTCGGATCCGGAAGAAGAAAGAGGAGGCGATCCAATGCCTCCAAAGAAATCATGATGTCTTTGTCTGGTCGACACATGAGTTGCCCGAATTTCGCCAAGCGACGCATGAGTTGCATGTCCGCCGGACCTCGGCGATGAAGCGAGAAAAAGGGACTTGATCGAACAAAATGCCATCATCCGAGCGGAAGTAGAAAAACTTCAAGGCCGCCACATCGCGAGGTTCCGGCCAACGAGTATTGGTCTCAAGCCGGCAAGTGGAGGGTCCTGATCGACTTTCGAGACCTAAACAAAGCATGCCCCAAGGACTTGTATCCTCTGCCTGGATAGATCACCTGGTGGACTCTACGGCGAATTAATTTGCATGGTTGATGCCTACCAAGGATATCATCAAGTGCCGCCCGCCCGAGAAGTAAGCGTCCGACGGCACATATTGCTACAAAGTGATGTCGTTCGGATTGAAGAATGGGGCCACCTATCAACGCTTGATGAACAAGGTGTTCAAGGAGCAAATCGGGCGGAAGTTTATGTGGGCGACATTCTTATCAAATCCGTCGAGCGGCCGATCTTTTCAAGGATATGGAAGAAACCTTCCGAACACTGCGCAAATATGGAGTCAAGCTAAATCCCCAGAAGTGCCTGTTCGGAGCTAAAGGAGGGCGTTTCTTGGGGTATATAGTGACCGAGCGGGGAATCGAAGCAAATCCCAGCAAGGTGAAAGCACTGCAAGACATGCCGCCCCCAAGAAATACAAGAGAAGTGCAAAGGTTGACCGGTCGGATAATTGCTTTATCCAGATTCATCTCCAGAACCGCCGACCGGAGCCTGCCATTCTTCAAGATCCTGCGCAAGGCTACTAAGTTCCAGTGGGATGAAGAGTGTGACCGAGCATTTGAAGAGTTGAAGACATATCTAAATTCTCTGCCTGTGCTGGCCAAGCCGATCGTGGGTGAGTCACTGTATATGTATCTGTCGTCAACTGAGCATGCTGTAGGCTCAGCACTTGTGAGGGCGAGCGGCGAGGAGCAGCCGGTGTATTTTCTAAGCCACATTTTAAAAGACGCTGAATCTCGTTACACTGGGCTCGAGAAGTTGGCCTTAGCTTTGGTTCTAGCCGCTCGGCGCCTTCGACCATATTTCTTGGCTCACACCATCATTGTCCGAACGAACAGTCCACTCGGAAGGGTGCTGTTGAATCCAGAAGCGTCCGGACGGCTTATCAAGTGGACGACAGAATTAAGTGAATTTGACATCCAATATCAGCCCCGCTCGGCGATTAAAGCCCAATCCTTGGCTGATTTTGTGACCGAAGTGCAAAGACCAGAGCCGGAGGCTATGTGGAGAATATATGTGGATGGATCCTCCACCCGGCTCGGAAGTGGGATCGAAATATTACTACTCTCACCTTAGGAGGAAAAGATGCACTTATCCATCCGGCTAGATTACAAAGCAACTAACAATGAAGCCGAGTACGAGGCCCTTATAGCCGGATTGCAGGCCGCTCGGCATGTGGGGGCCGGTCGGGTGACACTTTATTCGGATTCACTGTTAGCCGCTCAGCAACTCTCCGGCACCTTTGAAATCAACTGTGTTCGGCTTAAGCTCTACGCTGAGGCCTTTGAAAAACTCAAAGCTACTTTCCGAGATGTGCTTATTCAGAAGATTCCCCGAACGGAGAACCAGGCGGCCGATGAGTTAGCCAAACTCGCGAGTTCAATAACGCCGGTCGTCATTCAGCAACCAATTGAAAAAACGCTGCTGGTGGCGCATGTCGACCGGATGCAAGGCCTCACATTTCCAAGAGACTGGAGGACACCTATTATAGAATTTCTCCGTTCGGGCACCACACCATCCGATGAATATGCAGCCCGGCTCCTCAGAAGAAGAGCCGGTCGATTTACACTCATCGGAGATCAGCTTTACAAGAAAGCTTTCTCGCGTCCTCTGCTGAAATGTGTAAGCTCAGAGGACTCAGCTTACATCCTCCAGGAAGTACATCAAGGATCATGCGGAGGTCATCCGGGAGGACGCTCGTTAGCCAAAAAGATCCTCTTAGCCGGATACTTTTGGCCAACTTTACAAACAGATGCCGCTCGGGTAGTATCTACTTGCCTTTCATGCCAGAAGTATCACAACTTCTCTCACCGACCGGCAGAGGAGATGAAGGCATCAACCATCTCATGTCCATTCGATCAATGGGGAATGGATATTGTGGGTCCATTTCCGATGGCGACCGGGCAGAGGAAATTCTTACTAGTGGCGGTGGATTACTTCTCCAAGTGGGTGGAGGCCGAGCCGCTCGCAAAGATTACTGAACAAATGGTTAAAAAATTCATCTGGCAACACATCATTTGCCGGTTCGGCATCCCTCGCCGACTAGTGTCCGACAACGGGCGGTAATTCACAGGGAAGATGTTAGAGGATTGGTGCAAGAGCTACGGCATTGAGCAACATTTCACATCCGTTGCCTATCCTCAGAGCAACGGTCAAGCCGAAGTCGCCAACCGGGAAATTCTTCGTATTCTGCGCGCTCGGCTCGACCATTTGGGAGGGAGTTGGCCGGAGGCGCCGTCTGTGGGCCATCCGAACGACGCCGAAAGAAGGGACAGGAGTCACACCGTTCCATTTGGTATATGGCGGTGAGGCTGTCATTCCGGTCGAAGTTGGAGTTGAGTCAACCCGGATCCAGAGCTACGATGATGACAACGCCGAACGAAGAAACATGGAGCTGGACTTGGTAGAAGAGGAGAGGGCGAGGCGTCCGTTGGCATACCGTCAGTGGATGAAGCAAAACTACAACCGGCGTCATTCCCGATTATTCCAGGTCGGCGATCTTGTTTGGAAGAAGATCAAGCCGGTTGACGCGTCGGCAAGCTTGAAGCTCCATGGGCGGTCCTTTCAAAATCATCAAAAGCTCCGCTCGGTGCGTATTATCGGAGGATGAGGACGGTCGGCTAGATAGACCGTGGAGTGCGAACCACCTCCAGCCTTACAGGTGTATCACTGTGAATCACCATGTGTACATTTTTCGATTGATTACGAAAATGCAGAAATGAAAGGTCAAAAGAGCGAAAATAAGGCATTATCATCGAAAAACAAAGGCCCGTGCCGCTCGGCCGGAGGTATATGGTGCTCGAGGATCGAAGGCCCCGTACTGTTCGGACGGAGGTAAATTATCTGAGCCAAAATGCTCGACGAAATAGACCATGAGCCGTTCGGTCGGGAGTACGTTCTCCGCGCTGGGTGACAGGTGCGCTAAATATAAATGTATATACTTTTTCGTCGCCTATATGCTTGCGATGCAGGAAGCAAAAAGATAAAAACACATTGAGCATTCTCCGATGAACGGTTCACCGTTCGGCCGTAAGGTTCATATCCGAGCCGGGAGCTCGGACTCGAAGACCCCAGGCCGCTCGGCCGGGCTGCGTATAGAATATAAGCACCGTTCGAACTTGAAGACCCCGAGCTGTTCGGCCGGGCTGCATACTAGGGTGGCAGAAAGAAAAACCAAAACCCTGCGCTGATCAGGGTGATAGCGGGAGGTTATGGCCTGGAACGAAGGCCTGAGCCGTTCGGCCAGGTGTGTAGTCTCACTGGGACGCGTCGACGAGCACCGTCGTTAAAAATCGAGAGCCGCGCCGACCGGCTATAAATATCCGCGCCGACGAGCACCGTCGTTAAAAATCGAGAGCCGCGCCGACCGGCTATAAATATCCGCGCCGACGAGCCCCGTCGTTAAAAATCGAGAGCCGCGCCGACCGGCTATAAATATCCGCGCCGACGAGCACCGTCGTTAAAAATCGAGAGACGAGCCGGCGTCTATAAATAATCCGAGCGGAAAGCCGACGAGCACCGTCGTTAAAAATCGAGAGCCGCGCCGACCGGCTATAAATATCCGCGCCGACGAGCACCGTCGTTAAAAATCGAGAGACGGGCCGGCGTCTATAAATAATCCGAGCGGAAAGCCGACGAGCACCGTCGTTAAAAATCGAGAGCCGCGCCGACCGGCTATAAATATCCGCGCCGACGAGCCCCGTCGTTAAAAATCGAGAGCCGCGCCGACCGGCTATAAATATCCGCGCCGACGAGCACCGTCGTTAAAAATCGAGAGACGGGCCGGCGTCTATAAATAATCCGAGCGGAAAGCCGACGAGCACCGTCGTTAAAAATCGAGAGCCGCGCCGACGAGCCCCGTCGTTAAAAATCGAGAGCCGCGCCGACCGGCTATAAATATCCGCGCCGACGAGCACCGTCGTTAAAAATCGAGAGACGGGCCGGCGTCTATAAATAATCCGAGCGGAAAGCCGACGAGCACCGTCGTTAAAAATCGAGAGACGGGCCGGCGTCTATAAATAATCCGAGCGGAAAGCCGACGAGCACCGTCGTTAAAAATCGAGAGCCGCGCCGACCGGCTATAAATATCCGCGCCGACGAGCACCGTCGTTAAAAATCGAGAGACGGGCCGGCGTCTATAAATAATCCGAGCGGAAAGCCGACGAGCACCGTCGTTAAAAATCGAGAGCCGCGCCGATCGGCTATAAATATACCAAGCGGAAGGACGAATATCGGAGTAAGAAACTGCGGAAACTATAAATATTAAAGCATTCAGGCCCGAAGGGGGGTTGGTCCTTCGACACTCGGCGTTTGTTGACTTCACGCAAGCAGGATACGTGCAGAGCGAGTAGGTCTGCTCACTCGCACTTTATGCAATGAGCCAAGCCTATCGGACGCGTGAGGGAGAAAGCTTAAGAGCACGACTGGCGAAAATTTTACAAGCATTAGTGTTAAGCAAACAGAAGAATATTATGGACAATGGGTAGGAAGACAGGAAAAGGGGCATCGTTTCATTAGAAGAAAAATTATGTCGAACGGCACGTATAAAAATTTCACATCCGCCGAGCGGAGGAAGTACAAAAAGTGCTTGAAATAACCCACATCACTCCGGATCCTCAAAATTAAAAAAGGTGTCCGGGATGTCGTCGATCATGGCCGCCAGTTCGGGAGGGGGAATGCTCAGGTCAGCAGGAAGATGCCCCCCCTTTTTGAAGTACGCCGTGGTGACCTTGACCGCCTCGAGGAAGGTTGAGGAGACGTTGCCACCAAACTTTTCACCAAATCGCTCTGAGCGGATGTATTCTTGGCGCGCTACAGCTAGGCGACTCGGCTCTCCCTCCTTATATTTTTTGAGCAACGCCCGGGAAGCAGTTAAGGAATCTTGGAGGGCCTTCAAGTTTGCTTCAGCCTTTGTGCGTTCAGCCGAACGGACCTCCCGTTCGGCGTTCAGCTGGGCCTCCAGATCCTTAGATCGCTGATTCAGCGCATGGACATCTACTTTCATTCTGTCCAGGTCAGCGATCGCGAGCCTCTTCCGGCTACCGGCGCGCTTCACATCTTTGTCACGCTTCTTCACCAAGTCCGCTAGCCGAGCTACTTCAGCAGCCAGGTCGGCAGCCTTCTTCTGTTCGGCCTCAAAAGCTTGTTTCTCCCGCTCGGCCGTGGGACCTTCCGACACTTGGAGTTTTTCCAGAAGGCCCTCCAACTCGGCTAGCCGATGGCTAGTGGCAATTTGCTCAGCCCAGCGCTGTAAGGGAAATAATAATGTCAGGAATCAAACAATAGCATGACACGGGAATGAAGACGGGTTTACCTGAGTAGCCTGCTGCATATTGTTATCGCCGAGCTGCTTGGGCGTCATAAGGGCCACCTGAATCTGGGCGTCCTCGAAGAGTTTGGCGAGCGGACCAGTCAGGGTTATTTCGTGAACGGGGCTCGATGGCCGATCGGCAGACAGTAAATATTCCTCCGATGGGAATCGGAGGGTAGTCTTGATGGTAGGGTGGCCGGACGGCGCTTCTTCAGTCGCGGCCGCCTGATGCGAGGACTCCCCTATGGTGGAAGTTTCGCCCAACCGACGTAAGCGGCGGCGAGGTCGGGGAGGAGAGCCAGAAGACTGTGCGGCAGGCGAAGCCATAGGGGTCCCGATCCGGGATGGCGTGCGGTCGGGCGAAGTTACGCCGATCGGCGCCTGTGGTTCCCCCTCTTGGGCTAGCGGAAGGCGGGGGTCTCTTCGACGTTTCCGCCGAACCTCCAAAGGTGGATCTCCAACCTGGGGAACGCCCAGCTCGGCGGGAGCCGAGGAAACAGGATCGATTTCCGCCTCAACCGCCGCTGAAGCGGATGAGGCAGCTTCTGTTTCAGGAGCGGACTGTGCCCCTCCCTCTCCTGCACCTGCCGGGCGGCTAGGGATTAAACCCCGCTCGGCGAGCTCCTTTTTGGTGGCCGCTTCAATTTCTACAGACTTCAATTTCAAGTGAGCGGTAGCCTTGGAGCGCCACATGACATCAGCTGCAGTGAAAGAAATTAAAATCAGTTAGACAAAAAAGACTAAGAGAGTAAAGAGTCCTTACTCATGCGGAAGGGGAGATTCGCCCGAACGGGAGATAACCCGAAAATATATAGCACCCCCTTCAGGAGCAACTGGTCGATCTTGTATCGCTGACCGGACAACCAGTTCGCCGCATGAAGATAGGCTGGATTACTTCTGAACTTGCCGAGCTCCGGTTGGGTCGGCACGGCGGTCTGCCATTTGGTGCGGAAGGCTGGCCGATCGGGAAGTCGGATGAAGAAGAAAAACTCCTTCCAGTGTTTGTTGGAGGTCGGCATGTTATCAAAAAATTTAAAGCCTATTCTACTTTGGAAGATAAAGGTGCTCGGCTCGGATTGTTTGGGGTAGAAGAAGAAATGGAATATCTTAGGGTCAAGAGGAATACTGTGCAATTTAAAGAGGACGACCATCCCGCTCAGCAACCTAAAGGAATTCGGCACAAGCTGGCCGAGTGGGATGCGGAAGTAATTACAAACCTCCAGAATAAATGGATGGGTAGGAAATCTAAGGCCGTCCTGGAATTGGTCTAAAAAGAAACAAATGGAGCCGATCGGCGGGTCATGTGGACGGTCGGTCGGGCCGGCTATAATTATTTCGTGGTCATCAGGAAGCCCGTATGTCCGAACAAGGCGCTGGGCATGCTCCTCATCGAATCGGCTCTCCATGGTCAGGTACCAGGGGCCCGAAATGTTAACAGCGGGTTCGGAGGAACTCGCCATCTCAGAAAAAAATCAAAGGAAGGGAAACGAAAGGAGCGAAATGAGCAGGGAAGACCTATTAAGTGAAGGCAGAGGACTCACTGGGAAGGAAACGGGTGGAAAGAATCACCGATGAGGTGATCGCCGCCTAAAACCAGACACTAGATCGCCGGAGGCCGCAGCAACAGAAGGCAACGCGCGAGCGAATATGCGGCCAAAAAAGAGACGGAGGCTTTATACGGCCGAGGCCGGTCAGCCACCGCCGTCCGATCCAGGTCACGAGAAACAAGGACGCCATCGGGCCGTCCATTTCAAACGGGGGCGTCCCATCGTAAGTGACGCCGCCGCCACACAAGGGTCGACACGTGGCGCCCTGTCACCGAGTGCAATTAATGCGCCCATACCGCGCATGCTTCGACTTAATGGAGAGGATTTGCATAATTTCCGAGGAGATCTAGACAAGCAAATATCAACATTAAGCGACAAGACAACCAAAATAAAGAGCCGAGCGGCTGAATTTGGCAGAAGGGCCGGACGGCCCCAGTGATATTATAAGCTACGGAAAAGCGGCGACCGCCCGCTCGGACACATATAGTCCAGTCGACTAGACTTGAAGGGAAGGCAAGTGATCCGGCAGTAAGAATGGGGAACCCACTTCCTGAAGGGGATCAACCTGAGGACCGATGAAAGGCTGTGCGGTGGATGGCCGAGCCGAGCGGATGGGTAGGTCCGAACGGAGCTAGAGATAAGCCCATCCATGGGCTCATGTTTCCGACGCCAGGGCAGGAAGACCGAAGGGCCGAGCGGGAATCCGCTCAGCAGGGGCCAAGGGCCGAGGGGGTTGTCCGTTCGGCCAGATAGGGGCGAGGGTATAAAGGGTG
The DNA here is from genome assembly GCF_018446385.1 of Zingiber officinale. Classification (NCBI taxonomy): domain Eukaryota; kingdom Viridiplantae; phylum Streptophyta; class Magnoliopsida; order Zingiberales; family Zingiberaceae; genus Zingiber; species Zingiber officinale. The sequence goes on along the minus strand of NC_055989.1, from coordinate 110,537,627 downwards.
TCGAGCGGCCTATGCGCTCGGCTCAGGATATGAGATATCAGCAGAAGCATGTCTGATGATTAGGCTGTACACAAGATCGCACGATCTTGCCGTCATATCACGGAGAGGCTGATACAGTAACAGTATGGTCTCATGGACGTCTCCTTGACAGATCCATATTCAGACATGGCCCTTCTGACAGACCCATACCTGGGCATGGTCAAAGGCAGGTGGTTGCTTTGATTGGCACGCCCAGGCTTCTTTGAGAGATCTATATAAGGCTTCCATTTCTCCACTGGAGGTATGAAAAATCTTCATCTTGAAGCCACCTTTTTGTTATTCCTCGCCTGACTTGAGCGTCGGAGGGCCGTCGCCAGGACACCCCTCCCGGCTCGGTTTTGTTGCAGGTTCACCGGAGCATTCGAGGATCTAGCAGGAAGCGCCACGTGCCCAGCGTCCACTGATAACCGGTTCGGACAGGATCAGTTGATAAAAGGAAATTTCTATAATTTTAATTTTATCAACATGTGGATAATTTTAAAGAGAAAATAAAATATCTCACCAATCTACAAATAAGGAAAGAGATCTAATCTCTTTCTTTAATCTTTTGTAGATCTTTTACAAGAGAGATATTTTAATTTTAATTCTCTTTAATAAATTATTTCTTCCACATAATAAAAATTAAAATTAAAATCCCTTTTTAATTTAATTTGGCCGGCCCCCACTAGCTTGGGTTCAAGCTAGGGCCGGCCACCCAATTTTATACCTAGGCCGGCCCTAGCTTGGTTCCCAAGCTAGCTTGGTCGGCCCCCAATTGGTGGGTATAGAAGGTGGGTATTGGTGGGTATAGAACTCTATAAATAAGAGGCTATGATAGGGACCGAGAGGAGGAATTAGTTTTGGTCTCCCGATAAAATTAAGCATCCCGTGTTCGCCCCGAACACACAACTTAATTTTATCAATAATAATTCATTCCACTAGAGAACTATTATTGAACTACCACACCAATCCCAAATTACATTTTTGGTGTAAAATACCGGAAAAATGAGGAATAATGATAAGGGAATTTTTCGGAATTTTTGGAAATTTTTCGAGAATTTTTCGGAGCTCGTATGAACGAGTTAACGGGGATGAAAACGGGGCCCGGAAAAGCCTGTGTAGGCTACCCATTTAAGTGAGGAAAAGTTATTTTCTTTTCCTTTTCTTTTCCTTTTTCTTTTTATTTATTTCTTTCCCTCGACGCCGAAACCGTGCCCGACTTCTCCTTCTTCCCCCGCGCGCCCGACGCCCTCCTCCGAGCCCTAATCGCCGAGCGATTTCTTCCTCTTCTCTTCTCCTCCGGCCTTGCCCAAGCGCCGGCGAGCGCAAGCCATTGCCGGCGATCCATCCTCTGCCCTAGACTCACTCCGCACCGTCGCCGAGCCCTAGCATCTCCGCCGACGTCGAGCAGTGCCGGCGACTCATCCTCTGCCTGGACTCACTCAGCACCGCCGGCCTTCTCTACACGTCGAGCTCTGCACAGAGCCACCGCCGACCGAGCCCATTCCTGTCCTCTCCTCCGCGCGGGCTGCGCCCCTTACTCCTCTGCCCTAGAACTCGAGCCGCTGCTGTCGACTGAGACTGTTCTGCCCTAGCGCCGGTTGCCATCACCTCTGTGCCAGCCACTGAGCGTCAACGTCTCTGGACCTAGCACCGTCGCCGAGTTTGCTTCGTCGACGCTGTGCCCTAGCACTGTCGCTGGCCACAGGTTCGATCCATCACAGAGTGTAGGCTCTGTACCCTAGCTTTGATTGGAGTTGGGGTTGTATGATCCGTGATCTTCATTGCTTGAGCTTCTGTTTGATCAGTTTTGTTCCAGCAGCAATTTATCTTTGCTGGCCGTAAACAACCCTAGTTGGACAGCAAACTTTGTGACTTCCAGTAGCGGCTGACTTGAGGTAAGTTTGGGATTGTTGATTTTGTTAGGAAGAGATGTTTTTAAAGGTTGATTAGGATCTTACCCTAGTGGTCGTTGGGATTTTATTTAGCTATTCATTGAGTTCTAGCTAAATAAATGTATGTGTATCGACTGATGCAGGACTTTGACGCGAGATGAGCATCTCGACGTCGGATTGGACCTTTCTATTTTCGGAGGCGGGTACTTTGACTTATGTCTTTTGATATGCATGATAATATGTTTAACATATAACAATAATTGTGTTATCTGTTTGTTTCGGTTGGTCGCTACATGATTAGTTACATGTTTGTTTGTTTATTTATGCTGCACTGCATGATATCTACCTGATCACATATGCTTTAGGTAGTGAAACAACCACATGCTATGATATGTTCTGGATCTAGGGTTTATTTGATACCCTATTTTATTGGTGTACCTTCTATTTGATACTTCTTCCAGTGGTACACACTTGTATCTAGTTATATGGACTATGCCATGTTTTTAGTGTCATGCATCATGATTGCATGCTGTGCGATTGTCGGCTCCACTTTGGTTGAGCCCATCGCCAGTTACATGTACTGCACACACCACCCATGGATTAGTTGTATATCTGGCTGGAGTGTGGCGGTTCTGCTGTTTGGCTCCGTTGGTCTGAGGACTCAGCGTGGTAGCCGGCAGTCAGTTCCGCTCTGTTTGGCTCCGTTGGTCAGGAGACTCAGCGTGGTAGCCGGCAGAGATTTTTCCTCCCCGTCATTGTGTACCGGGAGATGAGAGCATTGAGCTCCCCCATTTATGATTTGGGGCCAGAGGACAGGAGTACTCCGACAGCATTCCGTCCACTCAGTCACTGTCAGGAGCAGTGATGTCCGAGTGCACGGTCACCATATGCATTTATTGCATTTTATTGTTGTGATTGCTGCACTTATATGTTGCATTTGTATGGATGCATTTGATTGACATGCATACAGGATTATGATTTCTTCGGTCTGACGACCTGTTACCTTTGTACCTTGATTCCGGTTAGTACAGTTATCTCCTGATTTCATTTCAGTTGCATTTATTCCTTCTCGTATTCAGGAGACTGTACGCATGATTAGTGTTGTCTGTTATTTGTTTTATTATGCATATCAATTGTACCTGCTGAGTGTTGGACTCACCCCGCCTCCATTGTTGATATTTTCAGGTTGAGGCTGTCCGGAGCAGTTCCAGTCGCTGGCCAGTTCTCTACTAGTTCGTTATTTGTTTTTATTTGGCCTTTTTCTATATCAGACTTTGTTTTAGTATTGTCTTTGAATTTTTCCTATGGATATTGTATGGAGTGATATCTTTTGATGGATTTTTGATATGATATTGGATTTGATTCTACTACGTGCCTGCCTGGACGGCAGAAGAGGTAAGTTCGTTGGATTTGAGCTTTACGAGTGTAGTGGAATAGGGTGGATTTCGAGTCAGAGTCCTATTGTTATTGATTACTATTATTAACTGCGTGGTTGTGACAGCCAGAGGCTGAATATCTTTATAAACTGCGTGGTGTTTGTTTTAATTTGTGTTATTATTCCAGCCGCATGTGGCTGAGGTATATAGTGCTTGTAGAAAAGTTTCAGATTGTCCGCCGTACAGGGGAGATGCTGCCGAAATTTCTTCGGACAGAGACTCCTCCGGGGCGTGACATTTGGGCTCCTTCTTATTATGAGCGTGTTAGTCTCCCTGTGTTTAAGATATCGAATGTCCACTAATTAAGTGAGTTACTGACAACTCATTTAATTAATATCTAAGTCCAAGAGTAGTACCACTCAACCTTATCGTCATGTCGGATTAAGTCCACCTGCAGGGTTTAACATGACAATCTTTATGAGCTCCTCTTGGGGACATTATCAACCTAGTATCTCTAGAACACAGTTTCCTTCTATAATCAACAACACACACTATAAGTGATATCATTTCCCAACTTATCGGGCTTATTGATTCATCGAACTAAATCTCACCCATTGATAAATTAAAGAAATAAATATCAAATATATATGCTTGTTATTATATTAGGATTAAGAGCACACACTTCCATAATAACTGAGGTTTTTGTTCCTTTATAAAGTCAGTATAAAAGAAACGACCTCAAATGGTCCTACTCAATACACTCTAAGTGTACTAGTGTAATTATACAGTCAAGATAAACTGATACCTAATTACACTACGACCTTCTAATGATTTGTTCCTTTCCATTTTGGTCGTGAGCTACTGTTTATAATTTATAAGGTACTGATAACATTATCTTCTGCATGTGACACCACATGCTATGTTATCTACAATATAAATTAATTGAACAAATGTAGATAATTTGACCAAATGTGATTCTTTATTCAAAACAAATGTTTACAAAAGCTTAGGTTTTCAGTATACACTCCAACAAAGAAAAGTCCTAGCTGCGACTAGGCAAAGGAAAAACCCTAGGGGGTGGTAATCCTAGCTCCTAGGGGGTGGTAACCCTAGGCGGAAAGCCTTAGCGGGTCGAGGTCTTCGGTCAAAAGTCCTAGAGTCGGATACTCTAGGTGAAAATCCCGGTGGAAATTCTGGGCGGATCGTGGAGCGGGATTCCAGCAGAAAGACCTAAAGACTCAGGCGCTTAGCAAAAGTCTAATCGGTCTGGAGGACCGGTCTAGCAACAGGTATACTCTCCTGAGTGGAGTAGGTGAGGACGTGTTTCTCGCTAAGGGAACAGTAGGCGTCGGTTCGACCTAAGGTTTTCGGTCGGAAATTCGAAGTTAGAACCGGACAGTCCGGTGACTGTCAAACATCTTTTTATATTTATTATTATGTGCTAAATTTGTGTTGCAGGGTATTTTTGGAACTAACATATCTTGCAGGGACAAAGAAGCAAGCTTTGACTCGGATGAACAGTACCCGAGGCGCCCTCCATGGAGCTTGGAGGCGGCTCGAGTGCAAGGCAGAAGAAGAGCGCGCAACAGAGCTGGAGGTGCCCTCCAAAGGAGCTGGAGGCTCTTCGGACAGCCTTGAAGGTGCCCTCCAGGAGGTTAGAGGCGCCTTCAGGTGGATAGGCGTAGACCACTTCGGCTCTCATCCACGCAGCGGCTGACTCGATGATTGGAGGCGCTCTCAAGGGGCTTGAAGGCACCCTCAATAACCTTTATAAGGCAGTCTCGACCAACAGCTTGGATCAATCACTTCTGAGTCATCTTTCTTCAGTGCACTGCTAACGAGATGATCCGGGAAAGTTGTAACGACATTCCGACAACTTGAAGCTTCAGTTTTACGATTTATTATTGTCGGTATAAATTTCTAGTGCATTTAATTGTAATATTTAATTGTACTTTTTCCGATCTTATAGTGATTGCCCAAAGTAAACGCTCAACGAGCGTGGGCCTTGGAGTAGGAGTCGCCTAAGGCTCTGAACAAAGTAAAAATACTTGGGTCATTCTGTGTTGTGCTATTTATTATTCCATTGCTTTTACTCGTAAGTTTTCCAAATACGAAAAGTGAAAGTCACGAGCGCTATTCACCCCCCTCTAACGCATCTCGATCCAACAATAGTACCACGGTAGGACATCCAGGTTGTCACCCAAGCACCCACGGTTCGAATACCAGCTATGGCGTATTTGCAGGATTTTTTCCTCTAAATGGGAGGCGTAACCAAAGGATACTGGGCTTCTGGACTGGCCGTCGTGTGCGCTTCCCGATTTACCCTGATGGTCAGTGGGAAACTTCCATGGTACCGGGCCGATCACCCTAGAGATAGTCAATAAGACTAACTGGGATTATCATTTTTTTTACTTTGAGAATCCACTTATTCCCAATAACCCTTCGGCCCGGAGGAAGATCAACTAAATCCCAAACTTAATTCTTTCTCATTGACTTCATCTCCTCATCCATTGTAATTTTTCATTTTTCTCTTACTAAGCTTCCTCAATTGTTCGAGGCTCCTCATCGTCAACTAGGAGAATCATCAATGCCTCATTCTCAATGTTAAATCTTTTCGGAGGAATAATCTGACGACTACTTCTTTGTAGGTTAGATTATTGAAAAACTGACTCATTTAGTTGCAAATTACTCTCGCTGGGTTGACTAGATTCAGACATCTCTTGATTTGTTAATAAAGGAATATTATCCTCATCCTCTATCTCATATAAAGGAATAGTCTTATCAACTACACTTCGTGTTAAGAATTCAATTTCATGAAAAGTAGCATCTCTTAACTCTATTTTAGACATGGTTCTATCTTGTCACTCACCAATGAAGACATAACCCTTAAAAGTCTCAGAATACCTTATAAAGATATACTTTTTATCTCTGGATCCTAATTTTTCATATTCGTGAGTCTTATTATGAACATAGGTAGCTGACCCCTAAGGTATTAGATTACTCAAATCCGAATTTCTGCTTATCTAACGTTCATGTGGGGTAGATGGAACTGACTTTGAAGACACTTTGTTAAGTATATAAGCCGCAGCTAATAATGCATCTCCCCAATAGGAGATTGACAAATTAGCCTACGCCATTATAAACCTAACTATTTCAAGAAAAGTCCTATTTCTTCTTTTAACAACCTCATTTTGCTGTGGAGTTTCAGGAATAGTTAGTTGTCTAATAATCTCTTTCTCATTATACATTGTCTTAAACTGATCAGACAAATATTCACCTCCACGATTAGTGTGTAAGATTTTAACCTTACATTCCAATTGATTCTCAACTTCGTTCAAGTAACGAATGAAGCAATATAATGCTTCAGATATATGAGAAATCAAATACACATGATCAAAACGTGTGAAGTCATCAATAAATGTAATGAAATAAGAACTCTTATTTCTAGCCTTCAGATTCATTAGACCACAAATATCCGAATGAATTAATTGCATGGTGATTCAGCCCTAATAGCCTTTCCAAATGGTTTTCTAGTTATTTTTTCGAACAAGACAATGTTCACATATAGACAAGTTAATTTTAGCATGAACGCCTAAAAGGTGCTCTTTAGCTAATTTATTCATTCTTTCTTGTCCTATATGTCCTAGTCTAGCATGCCAAATTTCATCATTAACATTAACATTACTAGTAAGAGTAAAAAATAAAAGGCAACCCGATGCACGAAGCTCCCGCTATGCGGGGTCCCGGGGAAGGATCCATTGTACGCAGCCTTACCCTGCTTTTTTTGCAAGACGCTATTTCCAAGATTCAAACCCGTGACCTTTTGGTCACAAAGTAATAACTTTACCGTTGCACCAAGGCTCCCCTTCAGCATTACTAGTAAGAGTAATGTTTGAAAAATAACCATTATTATTATTTAGTTCTACATCAAGAACTATAAAACCATTTGTTACATAATCATGCCCAATCAACACTGAGTTAATCCGAAGTTCCACACGACATCTATAAAAATTTACACAATAGCCTAAATCAAGAAGACAAGTGACGAAAACCAGATTTCATCGAATCTCAAGAGCATACAGGGCATCATGTAGAAACAAGATTTGTCCACCACGTAGGTTGAGCTTACAAGTGTCAATTCCTTTGACTTCAATTCTTGCATTGTTTCCCACATCTATCCATTTGTTGCCAGATGGTACTCGACAATACTCCACATACGTAGCTTGATCATGAGCCACATGGTTCGCTGCTCCTAAATCTACAATTCATAAAGGATAAGAATCAGCTAACAACACTGTACTTGTAACATGATGCTCATGGAAAGAAGATAGAGGTGCATCTACCTTTTTAAGCTCAGTATAATCCCGAGTAAAATGGCCCTTTTTGCCACAGTTGTAGCAAGTCAACTTGCTCTTAGGTCTTTATCCATATTTCTTTTCTTTCTTCTTGATTTGGTTTTTTACAGCAACAACACTAGCCTCTTTTCCTTTTCCCTTTCCTTTCTTAAACCATTTTTTCTTATTCTTGGAACCAGAATCTTCAGCTACAAAAGTTTGACCAAAAATCTTTGCAGATCCAATCATCTCTACCTCAAGTTCAACATGGCGTAATTAAGACATCAATGAAAGTCTTGATACTTTCACTATGAGTCAGATTCGGTTTCATTGTTTCCCAAGAATTAAGAAAGGAACGGATAACTACCTGAACCTGTTGTTCATTGGTCAACTCATGACCGACAGCTTTTAAGTCTCAAATCATGTTACTCATCTTCCTGAAATGTTGGGTCATGGTAACATTCGAGGATTTTTTACAGCTATCAAACTTGATTGTTACTTGATGGAGCTTACTTAGACTTACTCCACTATACTTCTCTCTAAAGGCTGCCCAAACAACATGAGTCGATGGTAATGACTTATATTCAAATATTAGGTCATCCATCATTGAACTAATAAATATTCACTTAGCCGTGGAGTCCTTCCTTTTCCATGTCTTATAGGTATCAAGGTCACATCTATGATGTGCTGTAGAACCATCAATCGGTTCGTCCATGAATTGATTTATAGCCTCTAGAACTTCTTGTTCTTCAAGAACGTATTGTATCTTGAGGTGTCATATTTTGTAGTTATCCTCATATAATTTTTCTCCTTTATTGAGTTCAGCTATGATGTTTTAGTTGTCATAATCTATATAAATAAACATATTATTTATTATTTTAGTGTAATTCATAAGTATGTAATTAATTATTAACTCAGTGTAAATTAGAATTGGTTTGCAAAATCAAGTGATAACTATGTTTCTACTCATCATTTGTATGTGTCAATCTAATCGACATTGATCAATTATATCACACACATCTCATCTAATGAGCTAATCGTTTTCATATCAACTGATCATACATTAAAAATGAACTAATCATTTTCACATGAACTAATTATTGAATATGAACGAATCATATATTAAAATGAATTAATCATTTTCACATAAACTAATAATTAAATATGAACGAATCATATATTAAAATGAACTAATCATGAAATGAACTAATTATTTTCAAGTTTGTTAACACGTAACATAACTTTTCATAACATAACTCTATTCGTACATAACGACAGAAATTATTACACTACTCAAAAACTAAATGTGCTAATACTGTTCATACATAACAACAGTAAATAGAACACTAGTAACATAGATAAGCTAGCACCACTCCCAGTAGAAAAAATACTAGTGCAGTGGGCAATTCTATTCCGTTCATCCTAGACTTGACGATGACATGATCAACCTCAGAATCATCCTTTAGATCCATGTTTAGATTCATTTCTGGATCTTCTACACACTCTTTCAGATCCTCCTCTAATTCTTCATGATCCATCTCTATATTCTCTTCAAGTTCTTCAAGGTCCATTTCTACGAGATTTGGATCTTCCTTAAACTCTGCAGGATCCATTTCTTTGGGATCTGGATCCTCTTCAGATTCTTCAGAATTCCATTCCAATTGAAGTAGTTGTTCGCACATCTCCGAATATGAGATGTGCCCTTCAGAAAAATCCCATAATTGGTGTGCGATATTACTAAGATGTTCTGGCAGTGACTGGATAAGAGTCCATCTTCTGTCTTTGTCCTGGACCGGATACCCTTCTCGTTTGAGTTTCCAGAATATCCGATCGAGCCGACCAATAAGCCAACTGACTCCATGATCCGGGTTATATTCCAGCTCCTTGATCTCCTCCCAAAACTCATGTTGTTGTTCATAGCGACCAGTCATGGTGTATATTATTCGTGATATCTGGAATTGGAAATAATGATGTCAGTACAAAACCGACAAACTAGTAACAAAATCGGTTAAATTCAATTTCCATTTATATATGGAACAAATATATACAAAATACATAAGCAAATAAAAATAAATTTTCTTTATTTGGGGATCTAGATTCCTGACACATTAGATCGATCGATCAAGGAGAGGATGAAACTAGATTTATTCATTCGATCGATCGATCAGGAATCTAGATTCTAAGTTTAGTCCATTTTCTTTGTTAGAACTAATCTAATTAGGTAGGGATTTGACTTATGTTCTATTATTATTTAATCTAAGTTCATTTAAGTCAATCTCAGACATCTTGATCAAACTCATGTCCGTTTACTTAATTCAATGTCTATTAGATTAAATCTGACTTTATTAGAACAAATCTAATCTTTGTTTTTATCAAATATGACCCATTAGAATAAATTTGGTCATATTTGGTCAGTCCAACTTATTTAATCAAACTATCCAAATTAATTCAATAATAAACTATTGGTTTAACAGTTTATTAGTAAATTAAACTGATTTACTTAAATCAACTAATGATTTAAATCAGATCTAGATTTGATTAGACAAGTTAATCTAATTCAATTTTTAATTAACTGAATGATAAATTAATTAAATTATATTTATTAATTAACAATATATTTCTATATACACATAATTAATTAATAAATATATTTAATTAAATTTAATCAAACATGTAAATACTGTTTGTTTGTTTTTTTTGTTTTTGTTTTTCTTCCACGCGCTTTGAGAAAGGAATTTCCTTTCCTTTTTATTTAATAAAATCAAAAACTTTCTCAAAACACAGCTTTGTCTTAATCGATTAAACATTAAACTGATATTTAAATTGATTACAATTATTTTAATCAATTAAACTTCTTCTCTTCTATGCCGTGACCGGGACTCTGTCATGACCGCGACACTCACTCCTTCTGTCGGAACAAACGCGGTTGCATCATCGACCTCCCGACGTGGTCACTAGCACTCTCCGACCACGAAAGCCGATAGCCAAGTAATCTCTCGGGGCGCGACAACTACATATCACGATCGATTTTGCCTGCTGACGGTGGAAGAGACATTTTTTTTCCACGAAAAGACAAATTTTATGTTTAGGCATCGCTCTAATACCATTATAAGCTCTAATATGTATGAAACACAAAATAAAATTATAAACGACTCATAGTGATATCCCGAGAAGAAATCAAAGGAGACACCAGCTAGCGAAGATGTTGTTACTGTTGCCAAGAAGATCATCGTTTGGAACCTCGTTGATTTTCAACAAATCAAATCCTGACAGTATGTTCTTTTTGTCCATCATTATCTCCATTGTGCACTCTTTGAGTATTCTCTAATTATTCTTGGACACATCAATATATAAACTGAAAATTGAGTGAAGAAGATGAAGAAGAAAGGACGTTATCTTCATCTCCTTGACATTTATATAGTAATGAGGGAGATGAAGGAGAAATAACATCTCTTGGTCTCTTCAACCTCAACAATTCGTACGTGCTAGAATAATATTTTTTTAAAGTAATATAGATATTTAACTTTTTAAATTGACTAATCAGAAAGATGACCTAATTCCATGGGAGTTTCCAATAGATCTCATGAAAATCGATCCATATGATGCAATGTAACCGTATTTATTTTGGTTTGCATGGGAAGAGTGTCGCGAGTTAACAAAGAAATATTAAAATATAATTAATAATATTTTTTTATTATATGAAATAATTTTATATGTATATATATACAAGATATCCAAACTGTTTTAAATATTTTAATTAAAATTACTTTTAAAGTTAGTCAAAATTATTATAATATTGATTAAAATTAATTAAAATCTTTAACCGGATTATATTGCTCAACTCATTAAAACTAGTTTAATATTTAATAAACTACTATCACAGTACGTAATGAACTAGGCTAATAAAATGAATATTTTGGGTATAAAATTTATAATGAAACTCTATTTTAATATATATATATATATATATATTAATATTGGACGCTATTTTAATGATAATAAAAACTAAGGCTACATTTGGTTAGGTATAATATAATCTAGCTTGTAATGTAATCTTGATTACATTATTATATTTGGTAATATAATGTATGTAATCTTTGATTAAATAATGATTACATTTTTTTGTTTGGTATTCATTATTTTATATAAGTAATATAATTCGTATTATTATAAAATAATAAAAATATTCTGGTACCTTTGTCGCACCTCTGCTAGAGCTTGTAGCAACAAGCGGTCGTCGTCGTTGACCTCCTTCGTGGGCCGCCGCCATCGGCAATATAATCAGCGAGATCGCCTACGGCGACGGGTTGTGGCCGACGGCAGTGGGCGGTGGCCGTCGGCAGCTGGCGGCAACCGCCAGCGGTGGGCGGTGGTCGCGATAGACTAGGGGTATATTCAACATTTAAATTTTGATTAAACAGTACCTCATAATGTAATCGGATTATATAATATTTAATTGCTTTGTAATCCAGATTCTAAATTTTTACTATCTTTTGTAATTCAAATTACATTCATTATAAATTTAAAATTAAATTAAATAAAATAATCAATCTTATAATATAATCCTGATTATATTACAAGACAGATTATACCTAGACATAAATTTCAATGGACAGTGACCCCTACTTACGAGGGCATACCTTCATGAAATCTCTGGGAAGGCCAAACCAAGAAGTGTAATTGAAATACTTTTTAAACTTTTAAATTAATGATAGTATGGATTCGAATCAAAACACCTGTGCTTTTACCTTTTAAACAAAATAATAGACTAATAAAATTTAAATCCGGATTATTTTTCATTTTAAAAGATCTAAAATAACATAGAAAATGAATTTTTCATCATCTTTTAAAACAAAAAATCACCAATGGAATAAAATTCATTGATCCGCCCTCATAAAATTTTTCTATTTATCATCAGGATAAATCAGAAAGTACATATGACGATCAATCTAAAAGTCCAACATTCTTTAATTGTGCTCCCCATTTTGAAAAAAAAAATCTTGCAACTACGTCATAACTGGGATCAAACAACGAGTACATGAGTACAGAGAGAAAGTATGATGAAAAAAATAGAACAGTGAGTGTGATGGAAAAGATTGATGAGATTGAAAGTATGATAAGGGAGAAAGTATGATGAGAGAGAAAGTGTGTTGAGGAAAAAAAAGGAGGGAGTGTGATAAGAGAAATTGAGGAGAGAGAAAGTGTGATGAGAGCAAAAGTGTAATGAGAAAAAAGAGAAAAGAGAGTGTGATAGGAGAAATTGAGGAGAGAGAAAGTAATAAAATTATGAGAGAGAAAATATGATAGAAAGAGAATAAGGAGAGAGAAGTGATATGAAAGCAAAAAATAAATAAATATATTTTGATATTAAGGGAGAACATTTTAGTTTTAGGTCAAGGGTATTTTTGAAATAAGGAAATATTTTGATTGATGAAAATAGGGTAATGACTCATTGAAGGGGAGGTACATGGGAATGAGTTATTATTCAATTGTAAGGATTCATTCCCTTATTTGTATTCCTATTTCTATAATCCAAACATTAACAATGACAATCAATGATTCTTATTCTCATTCCTCACTTCTATTCCCCTAAACCAAACACCCCCTTAGATGTCCTATCGTGGTATCATAGCCCCCGGGGACGAAATTATAATCCCTATCAGCCTTATTGATTATCCCTGAGATGATCGATCCGGTCCCACGGAAGTTTTCCACCGACTACCCGATACTCTCTAGGGTGACCAATCTGATTTCACGTAAATTTTCCATCGGCTACCAAGTAAATTGAGAAATACACATAGTAGAACCTAGTATCCTTTGATTATACCTTTTATTTAAAAAAATTTCCTACAAATATACTATAATTAAAGATCAAATCCATTATCATAAACTATCATGCATAATTGCTAAAGTTCATTATTTATTTTAGGCGACCAAGTTGCCCGTGTGGTACATTTACAACTTTATAACTGCTACCATGTAAATCATAAGTGAACAGGATTAAATCAAACTATAAAAACTACGATTTAAATATTTATAGAAACTACGATTTAAATATTTTTAAACAGGTTAAATAGCCATTATAGTATGTATGAAATTATAATTATTACAATATATCTCTGTAGCCGTTATATTATATTATGTGTAGTAGTAATTATGAAATTGTAGTTGCTATAATGTATCTACTCAACTCGAAATTTAGAAAGATAATAATATGAATAATATTAAACCGTAATAAAGACAATTGAATAATTATACACTAAATAAGGGAGCAAGACACCTAACAAAAATGGGAAGTGGGAGGCCTATGGATGATTTTATTTTTTAAAAAAAATCTCTTTTACTTTTGCCTTATTTATAGGGGTGATAATTCAGGTCAAGTTTAAGTTGACAGATTCAGATTTATAGATTAACGTGTTGAAATATCAAAAATTGAACTTGACCTGATTAATATTTTGAATCAAATTATTCAATCTGATCCGTTTATTTATATTTGACCTGAATCTGATATGAAATGACCCATAATCTGAATTCAATCCGAACTTGACTCGACCTGAAATGACCCATTTATAAAAATATATTCATCATAATCCAACCTCAACTCAAACACGACTCCAAAAGACCCATTTTTATTAAAATATACTTATTTTAACCGAACTCAACCAGAAATCCGACATGAACCCAATCTGAAAATATTTATAAACAGGTTCACGGGTTATAATCGAGTCATTTCAGGTTGATCCGAACTCGACCTATTTATTTATTGTGTCAATCAAGTCAATCTGAATTTAACCCGAATCCAATAAAACTTGACCCTACCCTAATTTTTGCATGTTCCATTCAGAAGATATTTCGATCAGAAATTGTCACCCCCAATTTATATACTACATCGTCTTTAGGTTCATTCTTGGGCCCAGATTACGAGCCCAGCCCAGATTTCCAATTGATCCTTTACGATAAAACCTCTGTTCTCTGCGGGTCTTTCGACGTTAAACCCTAGTCGTGCTCACTCGTCTCGCCATGGCGCAAGCTGCTCTCCGCCTCCGCCGGGCCGTCGCCTTCTCGTCCTCCTTGACGAGAGGTGCTCGCTCTTTCTCATCAGTATCTGCCTTTCGTTCTCTGTCGACGGTTCTCTACTCCTCCACCGCATCTCCAGCCCCCTTCGCGAACTCGAGCCTCCGACCGGACTACCCCTTCGCGCAACGTCGCTTCTTTCGCTCGTCGATGGCGCTTGGAAGCAGCCATCCTAGCGGAGGAATGGACAGCAAGATCTCGCCGGACGAGATTCTCTTTGAGGGATGCGACTACAACCACTGGCTGATCACCATGGATTTCCCAAAGGACCCCGCCCCAACTCGCGAAGAGATGATCGAGACATACATCCAGACGCTGGCCAAGGTTGTTGGAAGGTAAAAAAAAATCCTCGACAAACGGAATTAAAAGATTTATTTGAATATGCTTAATGGTATTCTTCATTATTTTTGTTTCTGCTCAAATTGCCAACATGAATTATGTAACCAGCAGTGGTTTCCTGATTCACTTTTTTTTTTGCTTTAAATAAGTATTACACAAGATCGTGTAGGAGTTGAAAGACAATGTTGTGACCTTGAAGAGGTGGATTCCTATGTCGGTATTTGCTTTCATTTGATTCCCATCATCTTAGGGGAAGGAAAACTACGTTCATGATCTGCTAATTAAAGATGAAGAAATCATGACCTTATGCTAAGAATCTTGGTTGGTATGTCAGGTAGGATATTTAGAGTGGGTATTTAGAGATAATGGAATTGTCAAGATTACAGACTTCTATACGAGTGAAAATTTGACAAAGGAACTTCAAGCGGTGCCGTTCAATGTGCGTGTTCATTATATAGTACAACTGAGGCTGATTTTCTATGGCTTTGATGATCCAATATGATACACTGACTTTACAAAAAAAAAAAAAAAATAGTAGTCTACCTAATAAAAACTATCATCTTGTTTGAGTTTATTAAGTCTATATGTTTCCTTCCCTTCTTGTTAAAAAAAAAAAATAGTTGATATATATATCTCTTCTCTCTATTTATACAAATTTACATGTGATTGTTACTTTTGTGTTTTGTTGGGATGGATAGGCTGACAAAACAAAGTGTTAATTGGTTGTTCTTTGCAGCGTGGAGGAAGCTAAGAAGAGAATGTATGCCTTAAGCACCACGACTTATCATGGTTTTCAGGCTGTAATGACAGAAGAAATGTCGGAGAAGTTTAGAGGTATGATTGTGTTTTTGGAGCATTCCCATATAACATATTATTGGAGATGTCAGTTTATAACCTATATTTAATTTGGCTGAATTAGGTTTGCCCGGTGTTGTCTTCATTTTGCCTGACTCATATATTGATCCTGTCAATAAGGAATATGGAGGTTTGTACAGTTTTCTTTCCTAGCTGTTTTTCAATATGTTTGGGACTTGTACATTAATAGCTGTCGGTGAACTAGTTATGAACGTTTATACATGTTACCAATTTTCAGTTCATTTTGGTTTAATAATGTTTAAGATTTGCATTTGTTTGTACTGACTATTCTGTATTTTCTTTAACCTGAAAAAAAAATTAGGTGACAAGTATGAAAATGGTGTTATTACTCCAAGGCCTCCTCCAATTCAATATGGAACGCAAGGTAGATTACGGAATCAAAACAGAGGTGAACGACCAAATTATAACAGGCCACCGCCACATGGAAATCCGCCAAGTGGGCAACAGGGTTCATTTCAAGGCGATGGGTGGAACAGGGCCCCCCAGCAGAGTTATAATCCATCTGGACAATATGGAAGGGGTTATGATACTCCTGGTACTGGAAATTTTGCTCCGAGGAATGACTTTGGACAAGGAGAACATCAAAACTATGCACGGTCAGCAGTAAGAGAAGGTAATCAAGGAGGGTTTAGGGGTGCAACACCTCCGTATCAGAGAAACTTTGGTGGAGGAGATCGTGCAAATTATGCCCCTTCGGAGCAGAGGAACTCCATACGTGGTCCTGGAGGACCCGGAGGGGAAAATACACATAGAAGCTCTTCTGATTATGGTTTTAACCAAGAATATAGGCAGGGAGGAGTGCCTGGTAATCATTTGGATTACAGACAAGGTGTGAATCCTGGTTATGGTGGAGAAAACAACAGGGGAGCTGGTTTTGATGGTGATTACAAACAAGGATCAGCTTCGGCCTATGAGCAAGATTATCCTGCATCTAATCAGCAAGGTTCCTGGCAGGTATTCCATCCTACTTTTTAGTTTGCTTGCTCATTTATCTGCTTTATCAAGAATAATCCAACGGCATTTTAGCCTAGAGCATAGGATATCCGACTGAAAATTGAAGCAACTCCATCCTTCTTTGAGTTCCTGTTATTTGAGTATTATTTAGCAAATCAACCTCTCAATTAGCCCTGTGTAATCTCATCCCTCACCGCTGTACCTCTCAATAAACCTAACTCTTTCTTTAACTTAGTAAACCATAAACCTAACATAAGATTCTTCAGATCCACTCGAATGGGGAAACTCTGTAACTATGATTTAGCTTGTTTTTGAAATCTTATGGGGCATGGCTTGTATATATATATTTGAATTCTCTTGCCCTAATTTACACAGTTGATGCTTGATGATCATAAATTTATCTGCCCATATTTATTTTTTCTGTAATTTGCACTGCATTTGTAAGCCAAAATGTAATTTTATCTTTGTGCAAAATCATTTTTCTGGATGATTTCAG
This sequence comes from Zingiber officinale, assembly GCF_018446385.1. Taxonomy (NCBI): domain Eukaryota; kingdom Viridiplantae; phylum Streptophyta; class Magnoliopsida; order Zingiberales; family Zingiberaceae; genus Zingiber; species Zingiber officinale. The sequence continues at coordinate 110,520,265 of NC_055989.1, read as the reverse complement.
ATTGATCAACTTTCTTTTTCGAACAGGAGAGGCAGTAAAGAGGTGGAAGTTATTCAGATTGTTAAGCTAGGTTTCACAGTTCTAAGGTGCCTACCCTTCATGACCTTTATCTAATATGTATTCTGTATCGAAGATCTGTATTCCTAGAACACAACTACAAGACTTCTCCCCTTTCATGTAAGTCGTAGACTTTTATCTTTAGTCGTGGCTGTGTGCTTGCTATTGCGACGCTCATAAAAGGAAGAATGAGGGTTTAGAGATTGGAGATGACTTCAATCCATATATGAGTTTATTACGGAAGAGATCAAACTCTCATTGTGAGATTGTAAAGAAGGAAAAAAAATAGAAAGTGAATGCATTTCAAAAGTAATAATTAATAGTTAAGTATCACTTAAATAATTAAACATTAACTTGCCGTCATGTAAATGAGATTTAGATTTTATTAATATGACTCGACTCGTTCTCGTTTATCACATGGTTGATGGTTGCATCCAATCCGTAGTCGTTTCAGTATTAACCCTCAAGTCCATGACGGTTCACCGCCGATTATGGATTGAGTTATAATTTACAATAATTACAGTTGTAATTAGACCTTTTTTATTTTAATTTAAAAAATTGTATGTAAAAATTATTTAAAGATTTAAATTTGAGAATTAACAAGGGGTTGATTTAAAAATATTAAAACGGATTAGTATTCTGGTAATTGTAATCGCTAATAAAAAAATAGTCAATTAATTCAGATTGTAAAAAATATAAATTAACATTTATATTTATTTATGTTCGTTCAATATATATATAAAATTAATTAAACAAATAAATTTAATAACTCATTAAAATAAATAATAAGTTTGAATACATATGTGTTAACATGAACAAACAATGTTCATAAATCATATTTATTAATAATTTTTTTCAATATATTAAATAAATAATAAAATAAATAAATAAATTTAAATTATCAATTTTAATAACTAATAAAACAATTAAAATTTTCAATCAATCAAATAAGTTTGAATTGAGCTTGATAACATCTAAACGAACCAAGCTCGAACCAAGCTCGAACCAAGCTCAAGTCAAGTTCGAACCAAGCTCAAGTCAAGCTTGAACACTCATTTCAAAAGTTTGATTCATTTAAGCTCAGCTCGGTTATCTTATAAAATAAATTTGAACACCCTAAAACTTAGCTCGGCTCGACTCGGCTCGGCTCGAGTTGTTTATAACCCTAAGCACAGTTTATGTAGCTAAATCAAACTTGAAATTAATTTTAAAATTAAAATCGATCGAATAAATCGAGATTTTATTTTTTTTTAAAAAAATAAATTCGCGTACCGATTAATCACCCCGGTATCGGGCGTCTCTCTTCGCTTCCTCGTCGCCGCCGCTCCTAATCATCAGAGAGAGAGAGATGGGCTTCCTCGTCCATGCGCTCCGTCGCTCCAATCCTCTGCTCCGATCCCAGTTCTCTAACCTCACCCCCACCGGCATCCGGTGGATCTGCTCGTCCTCCGCCCTCCGAAAGCCGGAATCTGCCGCAATCGACAACTACGACCCGGCTGAACTGCCGCCTAGGACCCCCGTTGGCGGCGCCAGGTTCCACATCGACAACCCCGAAGACGTCATGGAGGTCTTCGTCGACGGGTACCCCGTCAAGATCCCCAAGGGGATGACCGTCCTCCAAGCCTGCGAGGTCGCCGGCGTCGACATCCCTCGGTTTTGCTATCACAGCCGACTTTCCATCGCGGGAAACTGCCGCATGTGCCTCGTTGAGGTTGAGAAGTCCCCCAAGCCCGTCGCCTCCTGCGCCATGCCCGCACTCCCAGGTCTGTTTTGGATCGAAAAGTTGCTTTTTTTGTTCGTCGCAGATAAGATCATTTCATCTGTTGATGATCTCGTGTGTTATAGGAATGAAAATTAAGACGAACACGCCGGTGGCAAAGAAGGCTAGAGAAGGGGTGATGGAGTTCCTGTTGATGAATCACCCACTGGACTGCCCGATCTGCGATCAGGGAGGCGAATGTGACCTTCAGGATCAGTCGATGGCTTTTGGAGCGGACCGTGGACGATTCACAGAGATGAAGAGGTCGGTGGTTGATAAGAATCTGGGGCCGCTTGTAAAGACAGTGATGACCCGATGCATCCAATGCACAAGGTAATTATTTTTCGAAAGAACTCCACTTGTATAACATGTCTTTAGCTTCATTTATAGTATTTTTGTCATAATACCTGTCTCTCTTGGGTTGAATTTGTCCTAATACTTGTAGGAAACTTAAAATTTTTATAGGTCAAAGTATGATTTTGTATTGTGAACAGCTACATTGTTACTAAATCACCATGCTTTATATGATTTTAGCAAGCTATGATAAATTGTGCAATGTGCCTGGTTTATTTGACAGATGTGTCAGATTTGCTAGTGAGGTGGCTGGTGTTCAGGACCTAGGAATGCTAGGTCGCGGTAGTGGGGAGGAAATAGGAACTTACGTTGAGAGACTCATGACAAGCGAGCTCTCAGGCAATGTGATAGATATCTGCCCTGTTGGAGCTCTGACTTCTAAACCTTTTGCTTTTAAAGCTAGAAACTGGGAGTTAAAGGGTACAGAGACTATTGATGTTACTGATGCAGTTGGATCAAACATAAGAATTGATAGTAGAGGCCCAGAAGTTATGCGAATTGTGCCACGTCTGAATGAGGTCCTCTATTTCTCTCTTAGTCTTTTATGTTACATGTTTTATTCTGTTGAATTTCTCATTTATATATGTCATGTTTATTTTATTGATTACTGATTAAGTATTGAATATAATTCAGCAGTATAATACATTATAAGCTCTCTTTCTACGTTTTGATGTTGCTACTATAACCACTTTCTGAACTTGATATCTTAGATGCTTTTTCCCTTGTAAAAAATGATTTCTAATATCAGCTCACATCTTGTAATGCTGCATATAAAGACAATTTATTAGTATCAGATATTTCTCTGATCAGGTAGTTCAATTGGCATCATTTTAACATCTTAAACTTGAATGCCGTTCACTGTGAGAATTGTAATGACCATAACTCTACTAACAAAATGCTCGGTCTTGATTATCATCCTGATTGAAGAACAGCTTAATTTTCACTCTTCAGGAACTTTTCTACTCTTCTTTTGTCACTCTATGACTAAGTTGTTTCCTGTTGTTGGAAATTACTTGTCTGTGGGTATCTTTTGTATGTTTTATATCCTAAGGTAATTGAATTTCCAATCATCCAAGGCAGGTTAGCTGATGCTACTCGGTTTGTTTTATTTTTAACTTGTTTGTGTAGGGAGTCGGATACTCGGATTACAGCTTACCTTGTACTTTTACATAGTATGTTCTAGGAGCATAGAGATTTCAAGATTGTATGCTTTGAGTTGATAGTCATTGTAATTTGTGTAGATCAGTAATTTGCTACTACTAGAAAAGGACCAAAAGATTTAACGAAATTTTCTTCTATTGTGGTATTTTAGTCATAAATGTGGTTGAAGGGTTCACTTTTTTTTTTTGTTTTTTTTTGCAGTGGGAAACATTCAGTTAGGAAAATTGGAAAAAAAAATCCAATGAAAATTGAAGAAGTTTATTTGCTTTTAGTACTCTTTTGCTCACTTTAGTCCACATCCTTTTTCAGGATTATGAAATTGCTGAAAAGCATAGTTTCGTCATATTTATCTGGTAGGAAACTATGCATTGGGGATGCAAAGCTCAAGTTATCTAGTTGTGAATTTGCAGAATGTTTTGAAGTTTGTACCACAGGATGCTCTTGATTTATTTGTAGTTTTCGTAATTTTCTGGAGGACATACTGATTTACAGGAAACATAGTAGGTAAAACATAAGAAAAATTGTCATCTATTGTAAAAGATAAAGTCGAGGCTAACACAATCCTGTGAAGGTAAATAGGAGTTAGACTATGCTACAAAGGAAGGTAAATAGAAATGCTAAGTTGGGATGGAAAGTGGTTACTGAGTTCCACGAATGGAATTAGTTTTAGATTAAATTCGTTTTACGGTCACTGAAAAATTGTGTGAAATTGAGTTATATTTGCTGAGTATGGGTTTTGAAATTCATTCATTTGTATGCTGAATGGCCTAATTCTTAAGAATGTCTCTTAATATCTTATAACCAGCAAACACGACCTTGAACCTTAAATTGGCTAAATAATTGAAAAATAGTAATAAAAGGTCAACAACTGATACACTGCCTTTTTGTGAGCCCAAATTTATTTGTAGACTAATTGAATTTCCACTGGTTACATCTTTAGTGGAAGAAGCATGATGCCATTAACCATTGACCTCTATGCAGGTTCTTACTTAAATTTAATATCTCAAGTCTATCCGACTAGTAAGTAATAGCAACACTCCAGTGGTTGATCAGTTACCCTTAATGTCTTCTTGTTTCATCCATTAAAACAATCTCCCTTTGATTTGCTGTTGGATGACAATAAATTCTACATTGATAAACATTCTTATAATTCCTTTATTTTAATCTGTGCATTTTCTTTCTAATTTTAATATACTTTTTATCTTCAGCAATTTCTCTCTTGCTAAACCAAGTTCCAATATTTGTCTCCAACAACTAAATGCTTTACTTAGTTCCATTTGTGGTGAGATATTTTTTTCCTGTATGACCTGCTACCTTTTTTTCTCTAAAAATACTCATCAATTATGACTTGTCTTGGAGGATAGCTTTAAGATGGATGGTTCAAGTCTCTTGGTTGGAGATTTCTGGGTCAATAGCTGGTGACTCTATTTCAACAGAAATTATCTCAGAGTTTGTCTTGTAATAATTTCTAGTTCCTCATTTTATAGGATATTAATGAGGAGTGGATATCAGACAAAACACGCTTCTGTTATGATGGTCTTAAAAGGCAAAGGTTAAATGATCCTATGATTCGTGGTGCTGATGGACGATTCAAGGCAGTGTCTTGGCAAGATGCACTTGCAGTGGTTGCTGAAGTCATCCAACAAGTTAAACCTGCTGAAATTGTTGGAATTGCAGGTCAACTTTCTGATGCAGAATCTATGATGACACTGAAAGACTTTTTGAACAGATTGGGATCAGAGAATGTGGCATGTGAAGGAAATGGTGTGAATCCTAATGCAGATTTACGTCCTAGTTACCTTATGAACACACATATTGCCGGTCTTGAGAATGCTGATGCTTTCCTGTTGGTTGGCACCCAGGTAATTTACTTTTATTTCAAAAAGAAGTTAGAGATGAGTGCTTTCCAATTAATGATCTGCTTCAGCTGTCTCATTTAACCTCAGATGAGTATTCAATGGTCTACATTATAATGTTCTGATTCTTAGTTCTCATAAACTCTTTTATTAAGATATTTATTGATTTAAACTTTAAGGTAGTAACTTGCTGCATTTTCAGAAATAATAAAATTTTGATTTGTGATGAAACCAATAGGTTCAAAGATGACTGATTAAATACTTTGACACTTTGAATCAATTATAATTAGGGACAAGCTGAAGAGAGGTCAAATAAAATTCTACATAACACAAGTAGAAGAGATTTGAAAGTCTTTGATTTGGTAATACTGTAAAGTTCTATGTTATTTTAAGATCTTTCAAGTCAACCTCAAGTAATTGGGACAAACAGTTTTAATACTGCTATTGCAACATCAACATAGGGTTTAGGGTTTAGGGTTTAGGTTGTTTTAGAATCATCTTATAAGGCCCCATATAAGTCTGCATATGCATATATACTTGGTGACAAACATGTGCCATATGACTGCATTTGAATATCCTTTTGATATTGATTTAGTCTTCAATTACTTATCCAGCTCAAGCTAGTTTGTTAGTTCATCGTTATTATGTTTGGGAATAAAGTAGATGAGACATAGGGCATCAAATCGATCATGTTTAGTTTACTCCCAATATGAAGAATTAACAAAATGAGAAAGAAAGAGATTGACTAAAAAGGTATAGTAAGTATAATAGAATCCTTGTTGATTTAAAGCATTGTTTTTGGCATATAATAGAATTCTTTTTTAATGAGATGGCATATATGCCCACATAATGCTTAAGCAGTATGTGATAGTCACAAACAATTTGCACATGTTTTTCTCAATGAGAACTGAGAGGTAGTAAAGTAGTGGTGCATATGGAAACGTGTACTATGATAGAGAACAAACTAGGATTTTGATTCAATAACCTTTTTACTGGAATGAGAAGAAAGAAAATAAGGAGGATAGCAAAGCCTTATATCCTCCCTATTTTATGTCCTCTCAGTTCTCTTCAAGTAAACGGTCCCTTGGTGTACGAATTGATTGTTCAGCATGATGAATCTTCTATCATGTTTTGCTGAATCTGGTTCACTCAAAGTTCTATATGCCTGCTTGACTCATGTAGATGCTAAAGTTTCTGTCAAGTTTATTTTTATTTTATCTATGTTCTCATCATTATTGTTTCTATTTGTTTCTCTCAAGTGCAAAAATTCATCTATATCAGTATATTTGATATTGTTTGCAATTTAATCAATATGCTTTGGGCTCTCTTTACTCCGAAAGATGGAATGGGGAAGGAAAGGAATCTACAATGGAAAAAAATCTTAGGGGGAGGTGAGGGAAAGGAAAGAGAGAAAAAAAAGAATCTTGAGGGAGAGGGGAAAGGAAAGAGAAAAAACAAAGGAAGAAAAAAATAAATAATTACGGGAGACCTGATTGTGAGTTGGGTTGGGAGAAATTTGACTGCACATGTAGTTGGGAGGATGAAAATTCCTTTCCTCCCGAAGTGAACTGATTAAAAAAAATGATTCGTGGATGAATTCGTAAATGCGTCTGCCCATTAGGTAAACCAAAGAGAAAATAATTCACTCTTTTTTACAGAGTAAACAGGGGAAAGTTTTTCACTGTGAAAATCTTTTCACAGCTATTATTTCTTTCCTCCCAAATAAACAGGGCATTAGTCTTCAAGGGGCAGACTTTATTTGATCACTTTATTTATTCAATACTTTGTCTAAATTCCCATTGCTTTTGAAGAAAAGATTAAACTTCGATTCTCAATTTCCATTATCTCGATGATAAGTTTGATTCTCGAGTTCCATAATCTCGATGATACCTGATCTGCATGTATAATTGCAGCCTAGAGTAGAAGCCCCATTGATAAATGCAAGAATCAGAAAGACTGTACGAGCAAATCAAGCTAAAGTGGCCTATATTGGCCCTCCATCTGACTTCAACTATGATCACCAACATATTGGTACATGTCCCAAAACACTCCTTGAGATCGCGGAGGGCCGCCACCCTTTCTGCTCCACCCTGAAATCTGCAAAGAACCCAGCTATTATAGTCGGTGCTGGAATTTTCAAGCGCAAAGACAAGGATGCCATCTTTTCTAAAGTTGAGTCTATAGCGAAGACTTTCAATGTTATCAGAAAAGACTGGAATGGCTTCAATGTCTTGCTACTGAATGCCGCCCAAGCTGCTGCCCTCGACCTTGGTCTTGTAGGCAGCCCCTCTGAGAGTATCCAATCTGCCAAGTTTCTTTACCTGATGGGGGCCGACGATGTGAAATTGGAAACACTCCCAGATGATGCATTTGTAGTTTACCAGGGTCATCATGGCGATAAAAATGTTTACCGGGCTAATGTTATTTTACCTGCTGCTGCATTCAGCGAGAAAGAAGGGACACATGAGAACACTGAGGGTTGTGCCCAATGGACAGTTCCTGCAGTCCCCACCGTTGGCGATGCAAGAGATGATTGGAAGATCATTAGGGCGCTCTCTGAGGTGGCTGGTGTCCGTCTGCCTTACGATAACCTTCAAGGCATCCGTGCTCGGATAAGGACAGTGGCGCCAAATCTGCTGCAGGTGGACGAGAGAGAGCCATCCACTCTCTCTTTCGACATCAAACCAGACTGCAAAGATCAATTGAGCCTCGAGCCATTCACAGCTGCAATCGACAACTTCTACATGACTAATTCAATAACCCGGGCGTCAAAGATAATGGCTCAATGCAGTTCGCTACTGTTAAAGAAATGAGTTTTTTCTCGATGACACCACCTATTGGTGTCGGTATGATTTATTTTTGCCACTTTTGGTTGAACCCAGAATCCTGTTGAAGCTAGGATTTGCGTGTTGTAACTGCCATACTCTTGCTCATAAACGGCTGGAATTATGCCATATTTTTCTTTGGTGTGAGAAAACCAAAGTGAATTTTTTCAACATGGATGATTTTATTGTATTCCTGGTTTGGGCTATCATTTTGTCGAATATTCATAGATCTTTACCAAATGCCTTTGCTTTTATCTTAAAGTTTTGTGATCATTTTTTTTCCCACATCAAAATTAGAGATGTAATTGACTTCATTATGAACAAGTTTGGTGTTCAATTTATTCATGTTCGATTAAATAAATCTTATGTTTGATCTCATTATGTTTGTACAGTCGTATAAGAATATATAAAATAAATAAGTTTGAACACTAAGTTTGATTTATTAATGTTCATAAATAATATTTATGAATAATTTATAAATAAATTAATTTATATAAAATTTAATTATTAAAAATAATGTATATGAAAAATATTTATTAACAATTATATAAATTTTTTATGTTCATTCCAAATCTAATATGTTAAAAAAATAAAGAAATAGTTAATTTATATAAAATTTAATTGTCAAAAATATGTATATGAAAAATATTTATGAATAATTATATAATTTTTTTATATTATTTCCAAATCTAGTATTTATAATATGTTAAAAAATAATATAAACAAAATAATGTTGCAAACAAATTTCACCTTCTTGCTTTTTATCTATGATTTAAAATTGTGCTACATCGGTTAGTAATACTACTCACCATTTGATGAGGAACCAAGTTAGGGTGTATTTAATTTGCACATTTTTTATTTTCATTTTCTGAAAAACGTACGTTTTTTTAGAAAACAAAAAATGACTTTTTGTCATTCTCTATTTTTCTAGAAAATATTAACTATTTTTTTAGAAAACAGACACGAAAAATACAAACCAAACATCATTTTTTAAAAACACGCGTTTTTCAGAAAATGAAAAACACAAAACCGCACCCTTAGTTGTTCAATAGATCATTGATATCAGTATAGAACAGCCGAAGTGGCTGCGGTATGGCAAATGCACAAGATTGGAGTATCAACCATTTGTGAATTTCAACCATTTACGATTGACCGCGGCCGAGACGCTGAGAATAAAAGGATCATAATTTACACTAAACTTTCACGCCTTTAACCAGTAAGTACATGACTGCCGAACACATCCCAAACTGATACACCACATCGTTTTGCAAAGAAAAAAAAAACAAAGAAAAGAGAATAAAAAATAACCATTATTTGCTTGATGAGCTGAAAGAAATAACTACTGCCATAACTGAGGCTTGTTGCTAGAGCACCCCAATTACTTCCCATAGCTGCATTGCTGATCTGGGAAAAAAAAGGAATCCCATGAAACTTTTCATTTCACTGAAGAGAGGATGAGTACTGACTCTAGTAATCTGCTTGGTCAATAAAAATCGGCCATCCAAGCATCTACCTGCATCGTAAAGTAACTGTTTAAACATCTTGTCGAATGATAAAGCTTCTACCATGTGACATAAACTAACATAGATTGGGCAAAGCACAAGAAATATCAAAATTTGTTGTATATGTTAAGAGTATCAGCTAGCTGGAATTGGCACATTGCATCATGTCATTCTATCAATATGGGCACCATCACAATCACAAAAATGCTAATAATTAGTATATCGATTACAATTATGTGCGGTGTGAACTGTGAAGGAAATTAATGGAATTTTGAAAGTTAAGGTTAATTTCTTCTAATAACCTTTAGGTTGTGCCTGCATGATGGGAAAATGCCCAAACGAAGACTTTCATTTTAAAGGACCCTGTTCCAGAAACTCCATTTCATGGCCCTACGAAAAGCTAATCCCAAATTTGTCCTGAAAATAGTATTTTTGATCAAAACAATTGCTGTTCAAAATTCTGTACAATAATGTTTTGTTTAAACCATTGGTCAGGGAATACTTTAGCTATTCTATTTGTTAAAATCTTGATAAGGAGTTACGAAAAATAGGGGAAAAGGGTCAATATCTGGGCATCTTTAAACATGATGGCCCTTGTTTGGACATTCGCCCCCATACAAAGCAGGTGTGATTTCTTAGTCATTGATAAGGTATTTAGGGTTTTGTTGATAACATGAAATGAAGAAAAATTATTTTCTCCAAGACAATGCTACGGATTAATATATAGCATTGGTATAGTTTGCATCTGATTGTAATTTTTATTTTATATAATGTAGAATCTATTATTTATATATTACATGATATAGCAAACTATCTAGTGTAGTTATAAAAGGGCATTGTCCTGTTCAAGTAAGGTCGTGAGGGGCGCTTAGGGTGAGCGTAATCACCTTTTGATACAAAAGGGCATTGTCAAATAAATAGAATTCTTAAGTTATGACTTCACAAATTGAGCACGTCAGATTAAGAATGACCAACTTTAGCCAATCACCCAAAAAGGGCCAATGCAATAAAACTGTGGCAGGATAATGCATAATAGTCTACATGCATTCCAATGACAAACTATTACATCAAGCAATCATTCATAATGTGCCATCTAGACTATACCTAAATGACCCATCTAAGGTAATCACAAAGTACAAGGACCAAAACATACTCCCAAATGTCACACCTATTCGGCATAACAATCAAGAAATGGAACCGCCCAATTGAGTCCAGTGCTTTTCAATAATGACCAACAGCCACAAGAGGTGGTCTTGGCAGCAAACCATGTGGGGTTTAGGAAGTAAGACTCTGAAGTTAGTGTCCTCCTTTGTTTATCTTGGTATTTCACTTTTAAACCTAGTTTTCCTTCTCAGTAACAGGCAGCAATTTGGCGTGTTAGACAGTGAATGCCACCTTGGAGTGTTCTCAGAGACAGTGAACTTTAGCTAGAGGTAGGATCCTCTCCCCTTTTCCTAGTAGTGTTTATGTCAAATTGGGTTCAAACCAAAGGCTTTGGAGATGAGGACAAAATGAAGAAGATGTTTAACTTGTGTCGGCTTGTGAAGTAGTGTTGGCCTATATCAAGAGATTGTTTGATGGGACGTTGCCCTAAGAATGTGAAATTGTAATGTGTTGTCCATTGAGAATAAGTCTGTTGTAATGTTGAATCCATGTGGCATGTTGTGCCACCTACAAAATTACTTTGGAGTGAAAGCATTCCTGATGTGGTTGTGGTGCATGGTGCCCTTGATTGTATTTGTTGTACATATTGTTGGGACTAAAGAAGTGAAAGGAGAAAGGTTTATGTCGAGTTCAAGTGGGGAGGTCATGAGTAAGTCATAACCTGACTGAGGACCTCCTTTACCTTATTGCTTCTTTGCACGAGTTGCTTTATATCAATATTTTTGGATCCTTCATTAATGGTTCTTTGTCATGTTTATCATTAGCTGTCATGCCTAGGTATTTCATAGATGCATTCTAAGAGCAATTGTTTTTCGTCTTGCTGATGTGCTACTTCTATTGACATTACATTTGAGGTAAGCATGCACTAAAATAGAGTATTGTTATTATACTTGCAGTGCATGGACCATGAGATGAGCAAGGGCAGGGCACATTTGTGTATTGAGATGGTTTTGTCTGATTAGCTCTTAGCCAAAAAATTACAGGAGCCTTATGGGCAATGAGATCTGGTCCATGACGGTTAGGTCCTATTAGTACCTAGCTAGAGATCACAAGAACATAAAAACATTATTGGTTTGGGAAGGTAAAAGTCCTGCACCTAGCTGGAGATTACAAGATCATTGTGGGTTTGTGAGCGTTGTGTATGCTACAGACGTCATTTTGGGTCAAATTAGCCATTTGTATGTTCTAAGCATGAGATATTGACTTGCAAAACTTGTTGGGTTTGCTAGAGTTCAACTTGTAGGAATTGATATATTTGAGATATTACATTGCATTTCCCTTGTATGTTTTATAACTGTCCATCTTGTTCTTTTGTTTCCTATCGGAGGTTCTCCTATCTTATTTTTATTTTTCTAGCTTTTGTTGAAGTCTTATATTTATAGTTTCCTCCATACCAACCTGAGGAGAGTGGTAGGTGTTGGTGCAAGTTGCATTAATAATCTGATTTTGATATATGACAAATAGGTTAAAGTTAGATATGTTGTTTGTCTAACCTTTCTACCAAGTGTGCAGGAGTTGACGGGTTTGAAGGACCTCACAACAGGCTGAAATCCAGCTAGGTCCACGGGACCCGATAGCTGGTGGGAAGTCTAGATAGGTCCATGGGGCCCGATATCTGGCGGGAAGTCCGGTTGGATCGGCGGGATCTGACAACCGATCGAAGTCCAATTAGGTCTGCGGGCATGACAACTGGCGGGAAAACCTGGTGGGTTAGAGGCAAGTCAAGTGACTGCAAGTGGTAAGTGAAGATAAGCAACTGGAGGAGAAATCCAGTGAGGACGCATTCCCCGTTGAGGGAACTGTAGGTGTCGGTCCAGCTTAGGTCTATTTGAAAAACCTAAGTTGAGACCTTAACTAAATCCTGGTCTCAGAGAGACAGGATCTAATTACTATTCATATTTTACTATGTTGTGCTAACTCTGTTTTGCAGAATAAATATTTTTTCTATTGCCTGGACAGACCTTTTTTCGCAGGGAGGAAATTGCTGGAGAAAAGGAGTCCGGACGCCTAGAAAGGATCGAGCGCCCGGAGCAGTCGCGCCCAAGCGAGTGCCGCAGGCACCCGAGCGGTCCGGGCGCCTGTCGCTCGGAGTCGGTCCAGGCGCCCGGACTCGAAAAATCGTCCACAAGTTGATGTGGAGCGCGCTGATTGCCCGAGCCACATGGTCCAAGCGCCCGAAGGGGTTCCAAGCGCTCGGAATTGAAGGCCTTCGACGAGGAGCTTCAGAACAACAACTGCTACAACTTTCACTCTTGCTCGGTGCTCCGAAAAAGATCCTACGGGCTGTGACGCTCCTCCAACAACCGGCGATCAAGATTTTCTCACTTTCTTTGTTGTCGGTAATTTTCAGATATAGTTCCTGTACTCAATTTGTAATCATCCGAACTGTTAGTGAATTGTCTAACGAAAGCACTCGTCGAGTGCGGGCCTTGGAGTAGGAGTCGTCGGAGCCTCTGAACCAAGTAAAACCAACTTGTGTTAACACTTGACTTTTCTATCTTCTTTTATTCTTCCGTTGCGTACCTGTTTTAATTCGCTATCGATTTTCAACGATCGTTATTCACCCCCCCCTCTTCTAGCGTCTTTTTGATCCTACAAGTGGCAAGTGGTATTAGAGCAGGTACCGCTCTGAATTGGTGCAACTACCAATCAGGCAAGGGGTAATTTTTTTCTTTCCTCTCTCTTTCCATTCTTGAGTTTTTCAATATAATCCAAACTGGTACAATTACCTTTTTGGATAATTTTTTTTCCCGTTGCAAACTACTCTGAATTGGTGCAACACCAATCGAGTCTTAATATTTTTTTCTTTCTTCTCCCACACTACTAATACAAGACCTAGTCTTGGGACTTCTTTTCTTTTTCCTCTTTTGTGTGCAAGGTTAATGGCCCAAAACGAAGGATACAGTACCGTACGTCCTCCCCTCTTTAACGGCGACGACTTCCCATATTGGAAGAAACGTATGGAGGTGTACCTGAAGACCGACTTCGACCAATAGTTTAGTGTCACCGAAGAATACAAGGCGCTCATCGACAACGCTGGAATTCCAATGGACTCGGAAAATTGGAATTCGGAAATGAAGAAGAAGGCTCAGATCAACTTCAAGGCACTCAACATAATCCAGTGCGGATTAACAAAGGAGAAGCTAAACCGCGTCAGCCCACACGAAAACACGAAGGAGCTGTAGGACAAACTCATCGAACTACACGAGGGAACCAATGACGCAAAGGTAACAAAAAGGGATCTATTTTTAAATAAACTATTTAACATAAAAAATGCAGGAAGGAGAATCTGCGAGTCAACTACATACGAGGATAAAGGACATCCTCAACGGGCTCCATATAATCGGCCATCAAATTGAGAACCGAGATTTGATAAGGTATGCTCTAAACACGTTTCCTTGAAATGCACTGTGGGCATCCATCGTGGATGCTTACAAAATTTCGAGGAACTTATCTAAATTAAAACTAGATGAGTTGTTTTGTGAACTTGAACTCCATGAACAGACTAATTCAAAGCAGGTCGAGAAAGGTATTGCACTTTTTGCCCTCAAAAGAAGCTAAACGCAAGAACAAACTAGAGTCAGAATCTAAATCTGACTCAGAAGACAAAGAAAAACAACTCATGAACATGGTCAGAAAAATGTTCACAAGAAGAAAGAACAATTTCTCGAAGGACCTACAAAAGGTAATCAAGTCAAATGACACGAAGGCAAAGATCACATGCTACGGATGTAACAAGAAAGGACACTACAAGTACGAGTGTCCAAAGATGAAAGACAACAAACCCAAAACAACAAAAAAGAAAAAAGCACTCAAAGCAACGTGGGATGAATCATCCTCAGAATAATTGGATGTCGAATATCAGAAGCAACACAACTACCTCGCACTAATCCCAACTGGACCGGAATCAGAAAGCAAGTCGGAACAAGATGACGAGTCTGAATATGAATCAAGTCACGAGTCCGCACTCGTTTTCGAAGGTTCGAACGAGGTATCTTCTATCTTAACATCAAAATTTTTTAGAATAATTGCATGTTTAAATAAAAAATTAATTAAACATGAAAAACAAATTGAACCACTTCTTGAGAAAAATTAACGTCTCAAGGAACAGATTGAAAATAGAAACCCAAATCAAGATATAAAACTTGAAGAGGAAAAAACAAATTTAAAAAGTGAAAATAATAAACTTAAAGGATTATTAGAAACCTTCACCACTAGATCGTAAAATGAAGTTAAACAATACAAACTAACACCTAAACCTAAATTAGCATAAACCTAACACCTAAACCTAAAAGTTAAATAATTTAGGGGAGACTTCAAATTAGTTGGCACCTCCAAAATAATAGTTTACCCGGTTGGGTAATTAGGATTAGGTTAAAAAGGGACAAAAGTTTAACTTGAAAAATAACACTGAGAAGTTTTAGATGATAGTAGGTTAGGGAAGCTCTGACTATGCATGTTTAGGAAAATATGGCTTCGACCAAGTGCATTTGGCTTAGTGGAACTAACTGAAGTTACCCCTTACCAATCCTTGCTTGTTAGACCAAAGTTTTATTATTAAGTTTAGTGGATAGGACTATTTGGAAAACCTCGAAGGCGTGATTGCTCTAATGATGTCCAGATGACTCACCACAGCTTAGAAGTTTATCCAAAAACATTTGTTTGTTGAACGCAAACTAAACTTGAATCTAACACAAGTTTAAACCAAATCCTGAAATTCAACTTAAACTCATCTCACGAATTATAGGATCCCTTTGTGTGAAAAGTTAGACTGGTGAGATGAATAAGGATAAACTAAATTAAATCTAAATAATTAATCTGAAATTAAATAATTAATTCCTTAAAAATTTGCAAATAATCATAAGGATATTGCTTATGCTTGAAAAATCTTAGATTAAGGTAGAGGATATTTATTCGGATTATCTTTAAATTCTAAGAAAATTATTTACTTATGTTTTCTAAAAAATTTCCTATTTCTTTAGTGATCCAAAATTTATTTTGGACTTAGCCTAGATTAAATCCATAAAAAGCATGATCCTATAAATCTACGAATTGAGTATCTCACAAACACACTAGATTTACCTTGATTGTGTATTTATAAACATAGAATGGTGTAAGATGCGCAGGCATTTTGCCTATACTTCAGATGCTTATATCAGTGTATCAACATAAGTCTGGGTGAAAAATACAACAGTATATTGATCAAGTCAAGTAATCCTTTTTTTTTAGCAAATATCTAACTGGACATAAATACTTGACTCAACTAACCAGGTAATCTTCTGATAGTCAGTTAGTAACCAAGAGCTAGACAGTTAAGGATCAATAGTAGATGAGTATGTTTAACTAAGCTTTTATTGCTACTATTCTTAAAATTAATTAGTTTCCTATCCTAATCTTTGACTTAATCAATTACTGACTCAAATTAATTTTCAAATTAATTAATTAAGAATTAGTTTATTAATTAATCCTTAATTTAAATTAATTTAGTTAACCATTAATTAATTCTTAATTTATGTCTTTCTTAAATTTAATTAACTCTTAAAGCAACTTCTTAAGTTACTCAATTTTCAAATTAATTAACCTTTAACTTAACTTTTTAAACGCAATTAATTCTTAACTTAATTTTAAATAGTTTATTAAATAACTCAATTATTTTTTTAATTAAATTATTAATTTTTAACTTAACCTTAAGTTAATTTTTCTTAATTAATTTTAAACAACTTCATTTTTCAACTTACTTAATTTTCCTAGCAACTTAATTTAACTAATCTGCAACTCAAATTAATTTCACAATTAATCCTCAATTTAAAACTTAACTCAAAATAACTCTCAAAATTGAAAAATTTCTCAATACTCAACTTAAATTAATTAACTATTAATTAATCCTTAAATTCAATTATTTTTTAATTCTTGACTAAAATTATTTTAACTTAATTAATCTTTAATTAATTCTTAAATTAACCTCTAAACTTAATAAATCCCTAAATTAATCAATTTGTCACTTAAATCAATTTATTAACTTAGTCAAATTTAATTTCTTAATTTGCTCAATTTTCAAACTAATTAATCTTTAACTTAATTAATTTTGTCATTAATTTTTAACTTAAATAAATCATTAAACTTAACTCAATCCCTAATTAATTAATTAATAATAATAATAACATGCACAGGAGCCCAAAACCAGGGGCTGGCGCCCTTGGTATCAGGATCCAGGCGCCCGGATAGGGTTCGGGCGCTCCGCTCTGCCACCCCCTCCAGGCGCCCAAACTGGGTCCGAGCGCCCGGAATGTCCTATAAAAGGGCAATAGGGGGCGCCCCCTCTTCCTGCACCTTTCCCTTTTCTCTTCTTTCAAAAGCCCCTCACCGGGCTTTATCGCAAAAATAAAGAAAAGGGAAAAAGAAATATTTCTTCGGTTCTTACACCATCGTTGCGGATCAACTGAGGCCGTCAGTTCTATTATAACCATTAACGATGCCTCGGTAATTTCTTTTCTTCTAAACTTTATTTTGCTTGTTTTATTTGCTTTAGCATTTTATTATTAGGATGTTTTTGTTAACTAGGAAACGATCACATCCTGGTGCTGGCCCCTCAACCGCTAGTACAGACCCTAGGTTTCCCACTGATAAACTTAGGATTAAATTTTCTTCTACTATCTATGTTCCCCTACTTTCTAGATATCTAGATAGGCACTTTTTCATGTGATCATGCATTTCCGCTGTAGAGGTCATTGACTATTATAGTTTATAGCGTTTAGTTTATTGTTCTAGTTCAGTAAATATAGGTCTATGTGCTGAATTGTACAACAACCTAGTTAGAGTCGATGATCTTACCTACACCACTAGGGTCATCGGTACGAATATTACACTATTCCCCACTATTATTCGGGACTTTTTGGGATTACGTCCATCTGCATGTCCCTTCCAGTGCTACCCTTCTCGGGATCCACCATTGGTGATCCCTACTCGCATATTACGCTCGATACGATCTATTCGTATTTTTTTAGGATCAGCGTGTATCGACTGTGACCCTATTTAGATCAGTCATCCTAAGAGTCTAGGACTATGCCTTTATAGGGTCCTAGTCATATGCATTTTGCCCCTGACCACTTGTGACATAGTGATGATGCGTCCTTTTCATTCATTTCTCCTTTATGCATTGTGGCATAGGTTAGATATAGACATTAATTTGCACATATTTCATACCATCCTCTATTTAGCTGGTATTACCACTAGTCGGCGGGTCCATATGCCTTATTGCCACATTTTGACCGCCTACATAGCCTCATTGGATATTGATGTCAAGTGATGTCAGAACCCTAAATGAGTTTGATATGGTAGGTGCTAGGAACTTCTCCTTAGGAGGTGTACATATAGATGATGAGGATGTCTTGTCTTGGAGGAGAGAGGTCCAACACCAGCCCGACCTAGCCACTCAGCCTCCACCTGATCCAGCCGCCCAGCCCTAGGCTGATCTCTTTGGGGTACCAGCACCTCCAATCTGTCGTACATTAAACGACCGAGTTACTAGACTTGAGGGGTCCGTGACGATTCTTCGCCAGGAGGTCTCCGATCTTCGAAAGGAGCCAGACTCGTCATACTGAGTTGATGGATTTATTACACTCCTAGGGTTCCGACCCATCTTCCTCGTCTTCGCAGACTGCTATTATGTTGTCTTTTGCTTGTTTGTTGTTTCATATTGACTTGATGTGACTTTACCTTTACTTCAGTTACTAGTATTCAGTTTCCTTTAGCTACTTTCACTTTAGTTATTTGACTTGTTGCTTATTACATAATGCTTGATCTTCCTATGTTATCAGATTAGGGGAAGGATTTATTTAGACAATTTAAAAATAATTTTATTTTTTTTCGTTCCACTTTAAACATCTTTCTTACTTTGAAAATTTTCCTTGTTTTGTTAGAAAGTACTTTAAAAAATTAGTCCTAAAAAGTTATTTCTTTAAAAGTACTTTGAATTTTTCTTTGCAATTACTTTGGAAATAATTTCCTAGAAAAGTATTAAAGCATTAGAAATTACTTTTATAATCTTCCTTAGAAAAGTGTTTTTGGAAATCACTTTGAAATTGTTACTTAGGAAATTTTGTTTAAAATTTTTATGACAAAGTTACTTTGAAAATTTTTCAAACTTTAAGAAATTTACTTAGAAAATAGTCATTTTTCAAACTTAAAGAAGTTTACTTAGAAAATAGTTTTTTGCAAAAGTTTTACTGCTCTTAAAAATAATTCCTTAGAAGGCTTTTTACTTCATTTGAAAATCTTTATTAGAAAATTTTCTTTGAAAACTATTTACTTCAAAATTATTTTTTTCAACGATTTACTTTGGAAAAAAAATCACTTAAGAATTTTTTTTCTTTTTTCTTTAAAAAATTTGACTTCGAAATTTCTTTTGAAAATAGATTACTCAACAATTGTAAAACAATTTCCTTGAAGATCTTTTCAAAAGTCTTACTTGCCAAAAATTTTACTTGAAAATTTTTACTGTTTACTTAGAAAATTCTTGAAAAAGTTTACTTAAAGATTTTTGACAAAAGTTTTCTTAGAAAAATTTACTTAGAAATTTTTGAAATTTTCTCGGACTTTACTTACAAATTATTTTGAAAAAGAGCCTTGAATTTTTTTTTTCTTAAAAACATTTATTCCTCCCTCAAATGAACCTGAGTTTTTACCTTTGTCAAAAATATTATTTGAAGTATTTATTGTGCTAAACCTTTATGCATTTATTTTTTGATGTATGCCAAAGGGGGAGGATAGTGGGTTAGGTTAGAAAAATCAACTCACTTTAAACAATCCATGCTTAATGCTTGCTTTATTATTTTATTACATTTTTTTCTAACTTTAACCCCGGTTGTCATTACATCAAAAAGGGAAAATTGTTGATGCAAGTTGTACTAATAATCTAATTTTGATGTATGACAAATAGGTTAAAGTTAGATATGTTGTCTGTCTAACCTTTCTACCAAGTGTGCAAAAATTGACTGGTCTGAAGGACCTGATACCAGACTAAAATCCAGCTAGGTCCGCAGGACTCGATAGCTGGTCGAAAATCTAGATAGGTCCGCGGGGCATGATATCTGGCGGGACTTCCGGTTGGGTCCATGGGACCTCACAATCGACCGAACTCCAGTTGGGTCTGCAGACCTGACAACTAGCGGGAAAACCTAGTAGGTCAGAGGCAAGTCAAGTAACTGCAAGTGATAAGTAAAGGTAAGCAACTGGAGGAGAAATCCAGTGAGGACGCGTTCCTCGTTGAGGGAACTATAGGCGTCGGTCCAGCTTAGGTCCATTTGGAAAACCTAAGCTGAGACCTTGACTAGATCCTGGTCTCAGGGAGACATGATCTAATTACTACTCATATTTTATTATATTGTGGTAACTCTGTTTTATAGGGTAAATGTTTTTTCTATTGCCTGGACTAACCTTTTCTTGCAGGGAGGAAATTGCTAAAGAAAAGGAGTCCGAGCGCCCATAAGGAGTCCGGGCGCCCAAAAAGGATCCGAGCGCCCGGAGCAGTCGCGCCCAGGCGAGTGCGATAAGCACGCGGGCAGTCCGGGTGCCCAGACTTGAAAAATCATCCACAAGCTGATGTGGAGCGCGTCGATTGGCCGAGCCACGTGGTCTAGGCATCCGGAGGGGTTCCAAACACCCGGAATGGACCTATTTATGCATTTATTTTTTGATGTATGCCAAAGGGGGAGGATAGTGGGTTAGGTTAGAAAAATCAACTCACTTTAAACAATCCATGCTTAATGCTTGTTTTATTATTTTATTACATTTTTTTCTAACTTTAACCCCGATTGTCATTACATCAAAAAGAAAAAATTGTTGGTGCAAGTTGTACTAATAATTTGATTTTGATGTATGACAAATAGGTTAAAGTTAGATATGTTGTTTGTCTAACCTTTCTACCAAGTGTGCAGAAATTGACTGGTCTAAAGGACCTGACACCAGGCTAAAATCTAGCTAGGTCCGCAGGACCCGATAGCTAGTGGGAAATCTAGATAGGTCTGCGGAGCCTGATATCTGGCGGGACTTCCGGTTGGGTCCATGGGACCTCACAACCGACCGAACTCCAGTTGGGTCTGCAAACCTGACAACTAGCGGGAAAACCTGGTAGGTCAGAGGCAAGTCAAGTGACTGCAAGTGATAAGTAAAGGTAAGCAACTGGAGGAGAAATCCAGTGAGGACGCGTTCCTCGTTGAGGGAACTATAGGCGTCGGTCCAGCTTAGGTCCATTTGGAAAACCTAAGCTGAGACGTTGACTAGATCCTGATCTCAGGGAGACAGGATCTAATTACTACTCATATTTTATTATGTTGTGGTAACTCTGTTTTGTAGGGTAAATGCTTTTTCTATTGCCTGGACTAACCTTTTCTTGCAGAGAGGAAATTGCTAAAGAAAAGGAGTCCGAGCGCCCATAAGGAGTCCGGGCGCCCAAAAAGGATCCGAGCGCTCGGAGCAGTCGCGCCCAGGTGAGTGCGGCAGGCACCCGGGCAGTCCGGGCGCCCAAACTTGAAAAATCATCCACAAGCTGATGTGGAACGCGTCGATTGGCCGAGCCACGTGGTCCAGGCACCCGGATGGGTTCCAAACACTTGGAATGGACCTATTTAAAGACCTTCGACCAGGAGCTTCAGAACAACAACTGCTACGACTTTTACTCTTGCTCGGTGCTCCGAAAAAGCTCCTACGATGCTATAATGCTCCTCCGACAACCGACGATCAAGATTTCTCACTCTTTGTTGTCGGTAATTTTCATATATAGTTCCTGTACTCAATTTGTAATCATTTGAACTGTTAGTGAATTGTCCAACGAAAACATTCGTTGAGTGCGGGCTTTGGAGTAGGAGTCGTCGAAGACTCCGAACCAAGTAAAACCAACTTATATTAGTGCTTGGCTTCTCTATCTTCTTTTCTTCTTTTATTCTTCCGTTGCGTACCTGTTTTAATTCGCTATCGATTTCCAACAATCGCTATTCACCTCCCCCCCTCTAGCGTCTTTTCGATCCTACAATAGGGGCATCGAGAAGAGGCATAAGGTGTATTTCTGTTGTTGGTCTCAGACATCACTACTATTGGACTTGGAATTTTGAGTGGCATTTGGAACTTTCCAATAGTTTGTTGCATAGTTATTTTTCTTGTGGTTTGTTTTGTTTATCATGAGATGTGTTATATTATAATTTTTTTTTATTTTTTTTGATAATCCAAGTGTCTGGGCGAATCCTGGAGGTAGACGGTCTTCCCCTGGTTCGCCTACCAGGTAAATCTAGAACACAGCTTATGTATTCAGAGACTAACCTCCAAAATATTCATCCCTAGTGGGATTCGAACTATGGTTCTCTTGCTTATTTGTCCCTAGTGAGGGCTATATTATAATTTTATTGTTTTATGGATTTGTGTATAGTTAATATTATGCTTTCTACTTCTATCAAAACTTGAGATATTGATATGGAACTACTGTTATTGTGACTATAATCATTGCTCGTGTTTTTCAGATAAGTGGTGAATGTTGTCTAACATCTCTACAGCATATGAATGCGAGCAAAGGGTTGTGCCAATGGAACTATTATACAGATATTCTTCCTACCTGTGGAAAGGTCTCACTCGGGGAGTGACATTATAACTTATATACCATCAGTCATTGTACAGTTATAGATGTAGTGATGCATGGATAAAGATAAGATACGAAGATTAGAGAGACAAAAAATAACAATAAGTGGAAAGAAAAAAAACTTGAAAATGTATAGTGGTCAAACACTATTACCAAATTTTTCTCTCCTATAAATCATTTTAAAGACCACTAAATTGGACATAAACCAACACCAATCCTTTCCAGATCAATGATTATAACTGAGGCACAACTAATTTCCATGAGTTATTCATGTCCAGATCAAGGATTCTGATCCATTTTCTATAACAGATGTTTCTCAATCCCATGTCACCTAATAGTAAACACCTAACAATAAAATACAGAATTTCCCAATTTGACCATCAAGTAGTTTATGGAAATAGCAATCAAACTTTGAACTGAAATGAAAGCATAAAGGTACTTCCTTTTTTTTTTTTTGTTCCTATTCAAAAAATCGAAAACAGCCATTCTAAAAAGACATAAATCAATAAATCAATTATCCAAAGCAAAACAAAGCATATATGGCACAACATGACAAGTGCAATTTAAATATTCAAATTAATGCTCTAAATGGTTGAGATACTTTGATTCATGATAATCAGATGATATTAAAGTATTGTAGTTTACTGATGATGCTAATCAGGATAATTCAAAAGAAAATTAAGTTGAGCACTAATTTACTCACAAAAAGGAATATTACCAGTGAAACTAATAGGCATTACATTCCAATACTCATTTTCATAAAATCATCAAATCCATGTGAAATTGCACTTTTGGAAGGAGTTGACATTGATCAAATAATGCATGCACAAATTGGCTACAGGTATGTGTTGCTTGTAAGTCTAGTTGGGATCAAGGCAAATGTATTTTTCTTGTTGCACTAGAAAACACAGAAACATAAGATTATTTGATCTTTAGTCCACTTCACTTGTGTAACACCAATAGCATTGGCCATCAAACTATATAAAAGTAGGTAAGTTTCCAAATTCCAAGAGCTTTTAACTAATGCTCTTATCATTTATTTTTTCATATTTCCTTTGTTTCACCATCGTTCTTGATGTAAGATCTCTAGTCATGGATTTTTTCACAGTTCATTCATACTTACAATGTTTTAGAGCAAAATGTTTCCCCCACACATTCTAGTGTATATTCATTACTGAGACTATACTACTACTTCCATTGTCAATTCTTCCATATTGCTAGACAATAAAATCAGTTAGGGAATGGCTGTTCCTGATTTCTTTCACCTACCTACTCTAAGGAACAAGCACTGTATGAAGTATGGGATGTAAGAACAAAATTTTGTGCCCTAAATCTTATAGAATGATTAGATCATGCAAGAGATAGTATAAGCTATATGAACTTGTTTGATGGGCATCAAAAAGGAGTCAAAAGAATCACAAAATAACTCCATTAGTAGCATAGGATAACATGAAGGAAAATGTTTTCTAGTCAAGCTAGACTCAGCCATGGTTCATATTCATGATGAAGTGGTGACTTTTTGATGGGCTTAAGCTACTAAATATAAACTAATTAATTAATCACGAATTAATGCATTGAATTGTGAGAATCAAACTCAGCGTAAATCATCCTGCACATTTGAAAAGCATCTCAAGATTTCTTAATTTATGCTTAGTGAAGGAATAAGAAATTCCCATCTCACATATTGTAATTCCTGGGAGGAAAAGCACTAATGCCTTTTATAAATGACCAGTGACATGGCCATCTTACATTGGAAAAAAAACTTATCATTTTGTATTAAGCTTGAGATTTTCATTGGTCAATAACATATGAGCAAAACAAAAGGATCCATCAATTAGGCAACATAAAGAATGGAAGCCCATAAGACGGACCTATATTAACATACTAACACCAGTCACAAAATGAGAGAATTCCAGTACTTACTGAAACATACATGAAATCATTTGTAACTTCTAGAGGCACATGGTCCATTTTGAAGTTCCCTATAAATATCTTGATTTAATATGTTTGCATCCTCTCCGGAGTAAGTGATGCAGTCAGTCAATTCACTTGTGAGTGATTCAATGTCATCCACAGCAAAACGGCTTGGGAGGTAAGTACTTTTACTAACAAAATCATGATTATTCCCTTGCCCTTTGTCTAACAGTTTCCTTGACATTGCATCCGTGACTTGAAAATTGCAAGAGTCATGAACAACACAGGATGACCCATTAGACTGACCAATCATGATCTCAGGATTATTCAGCTGCCAACTAGCATTGCTACCTGTGCTAGAACAAATGTCCAAAGTGTTTGTGTCTGGAACTGAATAGACTAGCGTAGCCAAACTATGAAAGCGTCTGTCTATGATTTGTTCCATGCTGGATGTTACAGCATTTGATTTTGGCAATCGATTGTAATTAATGTGGGAGCTATCTTTGTTCAGAATCATGCCATGATTCACATAGACATCTTTCTCTGTCTTCAATGTGTGTGCAGGCTGTGATGGAACTATCAGGGAATTCTGATTGACAAGAAAAGAATTGTAATCACCTTGAGAATTGTTTATTTGTTGAGAAGGGATTACCACAGAACCGTTATTTATAAACCCAGGGTTATTCCCTACTGAAATGCTGATCAATGACTGAGAAGGAAGTGTGGTTGATCTCAAATTTGTAAAATTATTATTCTCTATCTTCAAGCTGGTTGACGATTGAGGAGAAACTACAACAGAATCTTCAACCAGTGGAGTAACATCACTTCCTGCTTGGTAACTACCTGAGGATTCAGAAGGGACTAAAACAGAGTCCTGGTTAAAAAGCGTAGTATTCACCTGAAGTTGAAAATTGTTAGATGGTTTTGTTTGGGAAACTAAACAAGATGGTTGCACGTTCACTGCCTGATTGGACTCTGATGGTGCAGTCTGTGAATGTGGTTGTGCCAACTTTGTCATGTGTAACGTATTGTTCTGAGAAGCATTCAAACCTCCAATATTGCTAGAAGAGGTCACGACACCAAGGCTATTCCAGGACCAAACTGGAAAAGAAGATAATGCCTGACCTTTCAACAAAGGTTGACCAAATGTTATTCCACGCTCGAAACTAACACAATTTTTCCCTTGAATTGGAACTTGTTGAACTACTGGCTGGTCTATTGATGGAATGGATAAGCTACAAGATGGATGTCCTAAGAGCTCATCTTGCAAGGCAGACAGAGTTTCTGGAGGAATTTGACCAGAAACTGCTAGAGTTTGGAAATCAAATCTTCCCAACTGATCCACTTTTGCATTTGAAGGAGCTCCGCATAAAGTATCAGTGAGACCATTTTGGTGGTGAGTTACTCCACTTAATCTCTTTAGGTAAAGTCTGAATTTCTGCGCAATTAAGAATTCTCAGAGATATGATTTGTTAATTTATACAATTCCACTTCAACAAAGTAAGAAAATATTATTTTACATGTTTCAAAATCATTCATCAGAAACTCTATGTTAGGACAAAGAAACCCACGATCTAAGATGGAGTGATGCAATACCCAGGAGATCATTTTAAAAGCCAACAGTTCATTCTCAATGATAAATTCACAACTGCAACATGAAAGATATAACTCAAGTGAATATTTTTTGCAAATGCTGCCTCTGAAGAGATGAAAGTAAAAGTAAAAGTAAAAGTTTTTGAAGGGTAGGTGTAAAAGTTCCTCAAATAGAAATAAATAGATGAAATTTGTCACAACAACATTTGAACAGCTTAATCCTATTGTTTCCCTTCGTTAGTTTGTCATTGGTAGTTTGAGAAATTTATAAGAATATTTTGTTTAATGCTTCAACATGAAACTTCATCTGCATTTAAATTTGAGACATCATTAGTTTTAACATGTTCAATATAGTAATTCATAGGACCTTTAATAGTTTAAACATTAATATTCAGTGCATTTCTGTCTTCACATTTCTGCAGATGATGTACAGAAAATAAAACCTCCAGACACCGCAGCAATACATAGTAGTTCTAAAATCATAATCAAGAACGAGAAAGAAGACTATGATGTTTACTCAAGGGAAATAACGGTCTAAAATTCTAAATTTGGCTTTTAAAATACAAAGTGATATCACAAAGTAGTTTTTGATTCATAAGAAAATTAAGGTACAAGAGAAGTCAGGAACAATCTGACATTAATGGTGCAATCTGGATAACCAAAGTTAAGCTGGTAAAAAGGGAAGGAAATCTGTGGAGATTCCAGTTTCTCAAAATATAGTAACAAGAAGCTGTGTGTCCAAATTGCTTAGGGCGAAATTATAGAACAAACTTGCAGTAATCAAACATTGAACAAATAAAAATCATAAGTAGCTCAAATCAAACCTGCAAATGGCTAGCAACATTTTCTCTTGTTAAACCAGGAACGTTCATCAATTCCAGGATTCTCTTGGGCACAGCCTCTGCATTATCCAAAATTCAGGAAATTATAGTAATTCAATAAAATTACTGAATCAAGCTTATATATAGTTTGATATGTGTCAAAGTTTGTATTAACAAAACATATAACTCGCACTAGCCAAAGGCATTTGTTTATCTTAATAACATAAGAGTTGAGAATGTTCATACTGTCTATTCCTAGTTGGTTCACTGCATTGACAAATTGCTGATGGAGCTCAACTGACCACACTACACGTGCTTTTTTAGATGAAGATGGATCTACGCTGTCTAGTTCACCATCATCATCTTCTTTAGCATCTCTTTTTTTTTTCTGATATTTCCATGAGCTGTCCCTTCCATCATTCACTGTGGAAGCATAGTCAGAATCATCAGTGACATTTCTGTTGAGTTCACTTTCTTCCACACTACCCGAATGTTCAATATCTTTGTTGTCAAGCCATTTTCTTCTAACAACATGCTGCCATATGTTTTGTAGCTCTTCCATACGGACAGGCTTGGATAAGAAATCACAGGCCCCATGACTTACTCCTTTCATCACAACATTGAACCTTGTATCACCAGACATCACTGCAAATTCATGAATAAATTAAATAACTGTATCCCAACTATTTTGTGCAGATATGAAAAATTCAAATGTCAGAGAAGTTACTTACTGATAACAGGAAGGTCCATTTCAAGACCAACTAATTCAAGTAGCCTGAATCCATCCATGTCAGGCATATGGACGTCACTAATTATCAGATCAAAAACGCCCTTGTTCTCCCTTAGAAGTGATAAAGCTCTTGTAGCCTCAGCACAAGTTGTAACTACAGAATTAAAAGATCCAAAGTCATCTTGAAGATTTAAAAACTATAAATAGGTGAGATGACAAAAGATTTTTTGTTATGATTCATGTGATGACTATTCATGCAGCTACAGTATACTATTATTGTTGTCACAAATTTGTGTAAAAAATTAAATAAAAAAGGGAACCAGGATTGCCTCTATCACGTGCTGTGCAAAAATAAATTTGAAACGTTGCCTGTCTCCTAAACTATTAATCCTTACGTGAAGGCAAGTGGGCAAGTAAGTAAATGCAACAAGAGAACTCATAATTTAATAATGAGATGTAGAAAAACAAGTCTGTAGCAGTCCATTTTGGCTGTCTTTTCAAAGAGAAATCACTCTGTTTCTCTCATCTTAGAAAGACACATTGAATGTGCTTAATGGAAAAAATTATAAGATTGTGGTACAAATCACCATATTGTATAAATCAGAGTTATTGAACTCTTAAGAAATAACGCACAGAGGTTGAAATGCAAAGATAAATGTGTTGAGTTACTCAAAAGGACTGACAATTATCTGTACCTCTACTAGATGATAAAATAAGAGAAAATAGGTTGAAATGATATGAAATATAGACATATTCAAATACAATCAGTAAATCTATTAAAGTTAGGATGCTCCAGCCCATTTGTCCAACATGATCATGTGTAGTGGTCCATTATGTCTAAAAGAGGAAACTTCAACACCGCACAAGTCTAACATTACTAAAGAAAAAAAGAGTGGAATTTTCTAGGCTAATTAAAACTATGATGCTTGAATTTTTCATCTTCCCCTCCACATCAGTTTTGGATATCAACACTCAAATACCAATACTCTACCTTATAACTCTGTTGATCAGATGTAAAAGTTTCCAGAAACAACTATGTTCGAACTTGGAAACAAACCTATGTCAGATGCTTATATCCAAATCCGAGGAACAAAAATTAGAGCAAAGTTATTCACTCCACTTGAGCCCAAGATGAACTAACCTTAAGGCTAGAGAGTAAACCCAATACTCTGACCCCAAAGTATAGGCCAATGCAAAATTTCCAAGCCTATCAATTTCAGAATTTGCCACCTAATGTATATATTGCATTAGTAGTTTAGCTTATTTACATAAATCTAAGCTTTAAAACTACTTGCACATTGACTATTGCAGATGATATACAACCTGCATGAAGATTTCAAGTCTCTAGATTGCGTTTCCTATGAGAGATGGAAAGTGTCGAGGAAAGAATGAGTATAGGAAAATACTACATTTATATGAAAAGAGAAGGAAATTTATACCTCATTCTTACTTCCTTGGAAGAAAGGTAACTAAGAGACACATTTTTTCACAGTTTTGTAGGAAGAAAGAAAGAGAGAAATGAAATTATTTTATAAAAACACACACAAAAAAAAAAGGTTAAAGATTCTTTTCTAATGTTAAAATTGGCAATATTTGAACGTTATAGGAACTCTCCGTCTAATGAAAGCCAATTCAGTCAAAATTGGTAAAAGTCTTCACTGATTGTTCTCATTCTTTTTTTCCGCCCAAAGAAACAAAGAGAAAGTCTTCTCCAGTTAGGAAAGTCAATTTGGTCAAAATTAGGAAAAGTCTTCTCCAGTTGTTCGCTTTCCTTTTTTTTCCTTTTTTTTTCAAACAAGAAAAAGGGAAAGGACATATGGAGAAGTCTTTCCCTAGAATATTTTTTGGCACATGGTTCCGACCCCAAATTTTCAACTTAAAAAAAATTCAAATCTAATCGCAAAAACCCTATTCAAATTTTTTTTACCATAGTGAGCACCACAATTTAGTCCATGAAGAGGTCAAGAGTAGCCACTATAAAAATTTGCGCAAAATCTCTAAAGTCGACCTTGTTTATGATGTGGCAAGCGTATTTATGATAAAGACAAATTTTTAGAGTGCACAAGAACAATAATGCTAAGTGACAAAAGGTGATGAGGATGATCCACCACCTTAGTATGTCAAGCAGAGACGGATCTAAGATAGGGCTGGCTATCTTGGGCTCTAGTCCAGCCCAAAAAAATTTTACATAGATATTGTATAGCCTACAACTTGGCACCAAACAGCATTGACGTGTTCTTTCTCTCTCTCTTTTTCTTTTTGTTCATTTTATTTTGATGCTTAGCCCACCCCTTCCACACCCAAAGCTCAACCCACCTGTAATTCCTGGATCCATGCCTGATGTCAAGAATGTTTGATTGAGAACAAAATGCTTTCTATAAGAAAACTCTAAGCACTCCTCCATGGTACTACCAGAAATTCATATTCCCTGTACACAGTACAGTATCATGTTTATAACACATCATTATGGATATAACTATCAAGGAACGCCCTTAAATTAAACAAAGTTCTAATGGCCTAATTGGGCACTTATTAAGAGCTGAAAAACCAAAGGTAAAATATTACAATATCTCGAAGCATTTTAATAATGTATTTTAAGATTCTTGATGGTCTAGAGTCATTTATTCTTAAAATAATTCAAAATATATATGTTTCAGCGGAAGGAGTCTAGGCTGTCTAGAACAGCCGCCTCTCTGGAACTTTGGCGGAACAAAGAATGCATACTTCGCAAACACGCATATTATTAAGTTCAATCTATGTTATTGTTTATCACTCAATCAGCGAACGATAATTGAAAGTTGGGATTTTTAGTTCCCTACAAATTATTGAATCGTAAAGAAGACATTGTCAGCGAACACCATAAACGATAAATGATACACGATAAAGACAATATAAGAGCAAGAATACACAGAGGAGCACAAATGATGGAAAGGACTCACCGTCATACTGGCAATTAAGAAGCATGCGCTTCACCACCGCTAAGCAGGTCAAGTCGTCGTCCACCAATAGGACCTTCATCCCCACCGGGAACTTATCCGAAATCCTATCACTCTCCATCTTCTTTGAACTCGCGTAGCTGCTCCCCCCACTCATGTTCCGCGCCGTCAATTCCGGGACTTCGACCCTCCGGCACTCCTCCCCCAATCTGAGCAGTCACACCTCAAGTTTCTCCAAATGGACCAAATTCCACTCCCAAGTCACCACTTTCCCTACACCTCTCTGAATGAATCCCTATCTAACCTCCATCCCCTGCCCAACCTATCCAAGAACAGCAAGATCAGATAGCGTCGATCCGCCACCGCGAGAGGACGAGAAAAGTCAACGGGAAGTTCTCTCCGGACCAATCCAACGTTACGGCCCAACCGACGGAGAAACGTCGCGGAGACCCAAATCGCAGCTTCTCCGACCAATTCCAGCGCCTACCTCGATCCAACGATCGCCGGGACGGGGAGAGAGAAAAGGGGAAGCAAGAGAGAGAGAGACCCCGACAACTGTCTTTTTACGACCCTTCTACTTTTTCTTTTGGCAAATTCAATTTGCTCCTGTAATTTATTTTGTTTTTATTTTACCACACCAATTTAAAATATTATTTTATAGTATAATATATAAAATAAAAAATATATATCCAGTATCTTACGCCCCAGAAGAGGGAGGTATAATTTATATAATAAACCCTGATTTTAGGATGACTAGTTGTATTGAATAAAATTATTATTTAGTATGTTCTACAACTATACGTGTCCAAGTTTTAAAATTTAAAAAACATATAGAGCTTTTCCATTATACTCCTATCATCTTTCCGCATTTAATTTTTTTTTACCAATTTAAAATTTTATTATTTTTAATTTATGCTATGGTATTCATATATGAAAGTATATATTTATTAAGGAGGCGGGTAGGTTAAAAAAATTTAAATGTGAAAAAACAGGAAGAGATATATTTGGAGTTTTAAATTTTAGGTATGTAAAATGGATAATAGAATCTTGTTCATATGTTTATAGTTATGATATTATTTGATTGATGAAATATATAATAAAAAAATATGTAAAATAGTAAAGAAAAATAAATAAATATATTTAAGTATAAAAATATATTTTTTAAAATAGCAATGATAGGAGGAAAAAAATCCCAGAAAAAAACTTAGGGACACGTCGCCCATTATTTTTACTTTTTATAGAAATTAAATTTATCTGAAAAAAATACTAAATTAAAATTTTTAAAAGAAAGTAGAAAAAAAAATACACTAAATAATTCAACAAATAAAATATAAAATTATATTATATTATATTATTTTTACACGTGGGTTGTTGATGATGTGTGTTTAGTAGTGATAAAGGAGAGTATTTTATTATTATAATATTTATAATTATAAGTGTAAATAACAATTAGATAAATTATAGAGGGTAAAAATGATTTTTTTGTAATTTAAGAGAATATTGTACTTTACCGCTTAAACAATCAAAATTTCTATTTCACCATTCATATTCTTAAAAATTCAAGTGAACTTTTTGGATCTCCAAATAGTTAAATTAAAAATAACATTTAATACATTACATTTAAGATGATGAGATGACATTTGATTTAAAGGTATGGGAATGAGAAATTAGAATTTTTTTTTTTTTTTTTACGTATTTGGTTAATGAGAATGAAAACGAAATATTAGAATGAAATTTAAATTTTTGAAAAGAGATGAAAGTTATCTTTCTCTTTGGATTTGATATATCATTTAGAGTTCTTTCAATTTTCAATTAATTTTAACTTTCAATCAATTAAATTCGTCAATATATTTATCATGTTGATAGTGGTTTTCACCATCACAATTTGACTAAGATAGTAATCTTGTGAAGCTTTTCGGTACTAAAATAATTGAGGAGGATGTGGACGAAAAGGATATTTTCAAGAGATAAAAGGGTATTTTTGAAAAAGAAGAATGTGAACATATGATGATTTTCAAAGGCATTTTTAAAATTTTAATTAATTCTCATTTAAAAATATCAAACATGGCAAACACTACGTCGAAATAATAATACTCATTTCCATTATAATCTATTATCAAACACATTATGATTCTTGTTCAACTACTTATCTATTCCATTTCTAAGCAAGTTTTGCAATTCTATAAATACACAAGCTCCTATTTAACTATTTTCCCATGAAGTTTTCAATATTTCATGTTTTTAGCCCAGAATCGAACCTTATATATTTGAGAGATTGTAAAAACACCCTACCACAATTAGTTTATTCATAGATTCATCATTGTATACGAAATCACTTAAGTAATAAAATTGACTCTGAGATTAGAAAACTCTAAATGGTAAAATAATATATATTTGAAAGTATATGAGGTGATCTGAAATTTTAATAGTTTGAGGGGGCAAAATAATATTTTTTTAAAAAAAAACGAAAGGATAATACTGTCTCCCGAGCTGAGGAAAGACAGAAAATCCACTGTTACCCAACTTTCTAATACCTGTTATATCTAGTGGACCCCTCTGACCAAAAACTGGTTGTCTAATCAAATATACGGTAAAATTGTCGCGCCAAGAACACGTGAAAGAAATATTTAACGAGATTTTCACAAATAAAGCAAAATGATAATACGCTCGCCCAGCATATGAGGAAATAAATCACGGATAATTAAATCTGACAATATTTCATATGCTATTGATTATATCATCCTGAAAAGTTGTCATTAGATTCATCCATAAATCAATTCATAGTCGTTCACTAAATAATGCCTAAAGAATTGGAAGATTTTTTTTAAAAATATATATATTCATAGAAAATTAATCTCTTGTTTTATTTTATTGTAATAAAATTGTAACATCCATCCAACTGGACACCCTTAGAGCATTCACGAATACGTTAATACCAATATATTATTATTATTATTTTTTAATCTATAAATATTAACGCGTTTAAAAACATTAAATACAGTACTTAAAATAGCCATATTAACATTAACGCTAGCATTAACTTCAAAGCTGCTGCTTTTACGGACTCGCGCATAGAGAAAAAACAAGAAACCCTAATACCCAAGACCCTGCAACCATCCAACCATCAACCTGTCTTATCGATGTAGGGAAGGTGGGTCCCCTGTTGGGACCACTCCAGTCTACCCATAAAGATGGGAGAGGAAGGGGTGATGGAAAAAAGAAAGCAACCAATAGGAAGATGCCAAGTGGAAAGAAACGATTAGTTTATTTTATTTCTCTGTCATTAAGTTATGTTGTAAATAAATTTGGACAAAAGTCGGGAGTAGGAAAAAGTGTTCAGATCCTCTGTCTTCAAATTTTTTTTTGTCCCTATGTTCATTTATCGATCGGATGAATTAGATTATATTTCAAGAATATCTTATACATCATGATGATACTGCACACATCTTAAAGATGTCATGATGCCTTGAGATGTAATCTGGTTTGTCCGATTGACAGGGGACACGAGGACAGAGAAATTTGAGTACAGAGGATCTGAACTGGAAAAAGTCTGCCATTCAATTCGGCCAAGATGCCAAGGACTCCGATTTTTTTTCCTCAAATAAGTGTATCAAAAGAACATAACCCCTACTATAATATTGTGACAAAATGTGAATACGTTCGTCCCCAACGCCCCTACCAATCCGTCCCAAGACCAACACGGAAGAGGTAAATCACGAGCGGCTACTAGCCTTTGGAATATTGACTAACACATAAAGGAGGCATTTATCTCAGTTTTGCCGAGATTCGAACTCCAGATCTCATTATGACAACACCTCATGCGCTAGTCACTAGACCCATCCGAGGGGACTTCAATATAGTAATATTGATAACAGCCTCGGAGGTAATGATGTAATAATTAAATTCTCTCATATAATAATTAAAAATTTTAAATTTTAAATTTAAATTACAGTACATTATAAGAGATTAAGAAGTGAATCTAAAAATTTTGAGCATATGAATGGACCTCCATAAATATTTTTCAATTTATTTTAGTAGCATATGAAAAATTTCCATTAGACCGGACCGATGACTACAAAACATACAGTAAATAGAGACGAAATTTATCCATCGTTATTCCATCACTAAATATATATTGCGACAGAAAGTGTCCCGTCGTGCAAATTTCAGTCGTTAATACTGTAACGACGGATATTTATATTTTCATCACTATATATAGCGATAAATTTCTAAATTTTTGTCATTACTAGTCCAACGGAGCAAAAATCTTTGTTAAAGTATTAGCAATGGATAATTTAAATATTCGTTGCTAATATCAATAGATAATCTAAATATCCATCGCTATTAATGACGGAAAGTTTAAATATCCATCACTATTAGAGACGAATATTTAAATTATCTATCGTTATTAGTGAGAATATTTAGATTATCCGTCGCTAATAGCGATAGATATTTAAATTTTACGTTGCTAATCTCTTGTTTTGTGTATCGAAACATATCGTAAAAGGTATCACAACCCTGATAGTAGCAGCGAACATTTGACTTTCTATCGCTATTAGCGATGGATATTTGAAAAATCTGTCACTAATAGTAATGGTTTTAAAAAATATCTATTGCTATTAGCGACGAAAAATCAAATGTGTTGAATAAGTGTGAATGGAGAAGAGGTGGAAGAGAAGAAGCTCCATTGTGAATGAGACTTTAGTCCCACATTGGAAGTTTCAAGGCAAGTTTGTTGGTTTATATTGATTCACATGCATTGAGGATGTGAACAAATGCATGGGGAGAGGCTCTCTCTCGTGTGGGTGTGCAGGGGGGGTGCAAATCCAGGGCCCGGATTGCATTGAACCAAGCTGACTCATGCGCGAGGGCGACCTGCGCACACGAATGTTGGACCGGTCGGGGCAAAAATTTGCCCAAGCGGAACAACCAACATTTTGCCACATATACCTTTTTGCTGCTTGTGTAACGGATGCATTAAAGGAAAATTAATGCATAATCAAAACGGCCAAGTGAAAAGCTGGCGTTGAGTAATGACCATTAATGGTGTCCTTTGGTCTTGAAAAAATGTGGAACCGCCACATCAGCGGCCCCCCTAGAGCCGGTCCCACGGATATGGAGGGAGGTAAATGCAGGTACACAGGTGGAAAGTGCATAGCGGAGACGTTAACCCCAGGCAGTGACACCCCGGGGATCGACCCCTGGACCTTTCAGCCACAGAACCATGCACTCCCCATCTGTGCTACGCCCTGGGGACTGGTGTCCTTTGGTCTTGAGCTCCTATATAAGGAGGCTGCGACCTCAGGCAAAAGGTTACGCAGATAACACAGCAAAAGCAAGCAGAAGCTCTCCTCCTCATTCCCCTTCTCTGTCGTGCAACTCCTGCTCGACAGATTGCCCGCGGTAGCTTTCGGGTACCACTCAGTTCGCCGTGACCACCGGTGCTTGCCACCGGTGCTTGGTGGAGTTCGCGGTCAGACCGTTGTATCCTGGGAAACAGACCTCCCAAATAAGCCTCGAAGCACAGCCGGAGGTGGGGGCGAATCTGTTTCAAGGAAACTACTACTTACAGGCCTCGGTCAGCTTGCCCGGTCGGGATTTTGCCCGACCTTACTGCTCTTTCGAGACTGCTCTGCAGACCTGGTCTTCTGCTCTGAACAGACCTGGACATTCTACTCTAAACAGACCTGGTCTTCCTTTCTGTCAAGACCTGTTCTGCTGCACGCCGACCCAGCCGACCGACCGACCCAGTCGACCGACCAACTTGGCCGACCGACCGACTCGGCCGACCGACCCGGCCGACCGACCCGGCCGACCGACCCGGCCGACCGACCGACCCGGCCGACCGACCGACCCGGCCGACCGACCGACCCGGCCGACCGACCGACCCGCCGACCCGCCGACCCGTCCGATCGACCGACCCGCCGACCCGGCCGACCGATCGACCCGCCGACCCGACCACCGACCCGGTTGACTGACCGACCTCATCTCGACCGATCTGCTTGGCCGATTTGCCCTCTTCTCGGTCGATCCGCCCGCTCGACAACACAGACTAGTGGCTCAGCCGATCTTCTTGCTCGGCAATTCTTCGGCTCGGAGCAGAAACCAGCCCCTGCTGGCAGCCTGAGATTATCCGCTCAGGTCATCTCTACTGTAAGTTGAATTTAAATCAGTGCTATTTGAATTCAGCTAATACCCCTAAAATCTCCGGTAGATTGTTTGGGTCTAACAAAATGTCCATCGCTAATCTATTCTACAGTTTACTAATTTTTTTATTTTTCCTGTTTACATATAAATCTAAATTACTCCAATCATCACAAGTGATGTTTTCATAATAAACTCATAATATTTAAGAACAAAACTCACAATAAACTCAATACACATCAACAATTACAACATAATAAATTCACAATACATAACAAACGCACAACACATCTCAAACAACACAACAATCTAGCTAAACTAAAATGAACTAGATACATAATAGTAAATCCAAATACAGGTCCGAATGTAATACAAGATAAAGTTTGTCCAATATAAAGTAATCCAATACAATACATCATAATCAAAATAAGGAGCAAAATCATCTATGCGTCCTGTATGAAATTTCATTGAAATTAGTTATTAATAGAAAATGCAATATTAAACTCCGAAAAATATAACTACTTATCTTAATTAATAAGTAGTTTAGCTAGCGGGCATTCTTTAAAAATACATACCTATGCCTCTAGGATAAAAATATGTCATATCTAAAAATGATTATAGAAATGTATAATACAATGAGATATGCATATAATTATTAAAAAGTAATAATATTATTTTTTACTAAAATTAAAAGTTAAGATAAACGATACATACCTTAAAATAATCTACTTTGTATGAGAATGGTCAGAATCCTGGGTGTCCTGGAACTCCAAACGATGCTGGACAATCATTTGTGAATCCTAAGAGAACATCGCTACAAATGCTTGCATATGACAAAGTATCGCTTGAATCTAAGCTCGTCGCTGTCGCATCTCCAGTATCTCTGCGTCCCTCTAAGCCATCGTCTACTCCAATGATGATAGTCGAGTCCGCAATTCCTCATTTTCCTCCCGCAATTCTCATACCTCACTAGATGATGAAAAGGAAGTAGGACGACCCATGATTCTTGAAGTCCTTATTTGCTCATACATAACTTTAGTCTGAGATCCAAGCCTATAGAGGGATGTCTTCTTCTTTCCACCAATGGCATCATAATAAATGTCATTAACTGCATCGGTGGAAAGAAGTTATGACCCCTCTCCCTCTGCCCCAGCAGAGACGCCTCAGCAACTTTAATGGGCATTGCTTCCTATGTCAAATTTAGTAACCTCCATATAAAGTGTACAAATATATTCACGAAATTTAATATTCTTACGTTAATTGCTAAGGAACGCCGATTGACAAATAACTCATCTTTCTTCTTATGAGTTTTATTAAATATCTTCCTTCAAGTGGGAGGTCTGTGTAATTCAGCAGCTTGTGTATAGAAAATGTAAATACATTAAAAATAATAACAAAACATATGTGAGAAATATTTATATAACTTAATTTTAAACATACCAAGTTAGAGGCATGCTCCGCCATCGAACATGATTCAATAGTATGTTTGGTGGATTCGATGTTCGACCCAACAGGCTCTGAATTACGATTACTATGTGCAATCATTGAATTGTCTTGCAAATGCTAGACAACCCAAATGGCTCTCCAAGACTGCCAAACTACATCAAGGACCTCAGATGGTCTAGTGCTCCTCTGCCTCCACTTGTACAATATGTTCATGTATAGTTTAGAGCAATAGTATTCTAAATTTTTTTGAACATTTTCTCCTGGCCCTCCTCTCAAACATATCTCTTCTGCAATAATATATTTTGACAATTAATATCATATTAACTACAAATATGTTTCTATTCTAAATATTTACCAAAAATTCTCCGTAATAAAATTTTTTCATATCCATGTAATACGAAATAATCATTTTAAAACTTTTTTGATATATATGATGCTACCTGGTGACTATCCGGGATAAAACTACATGGAAAAATAACATGTATTAGATATGTT
Organism: Zingiber officinale; assembly: GCF_018446385.1. NCBI lineage: Eukaryota > Viridiplantae > Streptophyta > Magnoliopsida > Zingiberales > Zingiberaceae > Zingiber > Zingiber officinale. The sequence goes on along the minus strand of NC_055989.1, from coordinate 110,481,882 downwards.
TGATTATTAAAAAGATGCTAAAATACTAAAATAATTACTAAATATATAATTACTTACTAGTTACCAACAACTCGTAAAATAATTTGGTCGCCACGCGGTCTCTATGCTGGTTGCATGACTATATATGTAAAATTACAATATAAGATATACACAATTGATATAATATTGTCAACTAGGGAGATGGAAAAAAATTCATAAAATATATCATGACATTGTTAATAATTTTTAATCGTCTGATGTCATTTTGAATCAACTAAATTAACATTTTGTAAATTATCATCGCTAGACTCCATTGGTATATCAACTTCGTTATTACTAGACATCTCTCCATCATCTATTTCCTCGTAAGTGACATTAACATCTCCAAATAATTGTGATGTAGATTGTATTTCTGAATCAACTGAGTATATCTTGACTTGGTTTTGGCCAGTTATAACGTTAGACATTTCTATAGTTGATCGAGGCTTTATCTAACACACTACTAACTATTCACTATGTCTTCTTCTCTTTATTGGGTACTTAAGATAAAATACCTGACCATCTTGTACCGTAAAAATAAAATGCTCAAACTTGTTGAATCTTTTGTTAGTGTTAACCTCAGCTAAATTATAGAAACAATGCATTCTGGTACCTATTCTTGGAGTTAGATCATACCATGAACATCTGAACAATACACATTTTTTTAAAGGTAAAGCTAGATACTCAATATTGATGATTTTCTTAAGTCTACCATAATGATCAAATTGAGTATCATTGTTGTTTATGGATCCTTTTACAGAAACATTAGAATTATACGTACGCCTTTGTGAATTGCGTTGGGCCATATGAAATCTAAATCCATTAACATAATAACTTGAGTAGACTATTATATTACGGAGAGGTCCTTATGTAAGATTTTTTAGTTTTCCATCTTGCACATTTGATATTCTACTATCGTTTGCCTATAACAGTAGTAATTATATAAATTAGATGCATATATAATACAATTGTATTATAATAAATAATTTAATTGCTAACTTACATAAATTTGAAACCAATATGCAAATTTATTCTCTAACTTGGTCTCTATCTCACTTGCATTTATTGATGGATTTTGTAGAAGTAGTTGTTGTTCGTATAAGTTGTCAAAGAAGGTAATTTTAGGATAAATTAGATAACGTGTTAAATATTCTTCAATACTATATTATATTTATACCTAAACTATTGTTTTATGTATGGTTTGATCTCTTCACAGTTTAAGAGTATGTATGTCCTCGCGGCATGATATTCTTGTTCATTTAACCGTCTAGTAACAATTGCACTCATTGTCTTACCATGAAACTTAAAAATAGAAAACATCTCTGAGTACGTTAGTTAAGTATCATCAGAATTTCGAGGACACTTACGATATCTCATTTTCACATGATCGGCAAAATAATAAGTGTAGAAGGAAGTTGCTTCTTTAACTAAATATGCATTACATATTGATCCCTCAACTCTTGCTTTATTAGAATATTATTCTTTAATTTCTTCAGAAATCTTTCAAATGGGTACATTCATCTGTATTGCACAGGACCACCTAGTTGCCTCATAAGGTAAATGAACAGGTATATAATAAAAAAAAAATTAGGCGGGAATATTCATTCAAGCTTACAAAATATCATTGGAACATCTGTCTGAAGTCCAAGCATATCTTCGGATATAATAACCCTTAAAGTCAAATCTCTAAAAAAGAGACTCAACTCTGTAAGTATTTGCCAAACATTGTTAGGAAGTAGATCATAGAATACTATTGGAATTAGTCTTTGCATAAATACGTGACAATCATGAATCTTCATTCCAAACATTTTTAACCTATTTGTATCAACACAGTGAGACATATTTAAGGCATATCCATTAGAAAATTTGATTACTTTCAACCAAGTACATAATGCTTGCTTACATTCTCTATCTATTATATAACATGCTTTCGGATATTTACCAATTGTTTCATTATGATACAACTCATGTCTGTTTACTAATTGTTTTAATTCCTCGGATGATTTTGTTGTATCTTTAGTTTTCCAATGAATATTTATCACAGTATTGAGGATTTTATCGAAGAAATTTTTCTCAACATGCATCACATCTAAATTATGTCGAATCAGTAAATACTTTCAATATGGTATCTCCTAAAATATGTTTCTTTTCCTCCAACCATACTTGTTCACTCTAACAATGTATTACCATCCTGATATACTGGAAAAAAATACATAACTATCAATTTCATTAAAAACTTCTTCACCTAATTTTGATACTAGAGGAAGTTTCCTAACCGTTTCATTCATTTTGAAAATTTTCTTATTTCTTCTGAATGGGTAATCAACTGGTAATTTTTTTTTATTATTATTATCAAATTGGATATCTTTTCACTACAAGGCAATGAAAATACATCAAACTCACTCATGTAATGTGGACATGCTAACTTACCAGCCGTGCTTCATCCAAATAACATTAAGTATGTTAGAAAATCACTAATTGTCCATAATAAAGTAGCATACATTGTAAAGTTTGATTTACTTTCATGTCATAAGTCTTAGACCTTACATTCTATAAATAGTTCAGCTCAGCAATCAAAGGTTGTAAAAAAATATCTATTTGCCCTTTTGGAGTCTGAGGACCTAAAATAAGCACAATAAGAAATATAACTTCGTATTTCATGTACATCCTAGAGGTAAGTTATATGGTGTTAATATAATTGGTCAAGATGAATATTGTTGTCCAATACTTCCAAATGGCTTAAATCCATCTGTGAAAAGTCCAAGTCTCACATTATGTGGTTCAATTGTAAAAGAGGAAAATATTGTATCAAGATGTTTCCACGCTGGTGAGTCATAAGGATAACACATTATATCTCCATGTATATGGTTTTGATGCCACCTCATGTGGTTTGCTGTTGCGGTAGATGCATGCAAGCGTTGGAGCCTAGCAGTTAATGAAAAGTAATACATGACTTTCAAGGGAATATTTTTCTTCTTCTTCCCAGACATGTGACTACTTTGCTTATAATGAGGGTGATTATACATTCTGAATTTCATTAATTCACTATCTTCATTCCAAAAAATTATGCAATTATTAATACAACAATGAATCTTCTCTACTGGTAAACTCAAATATCTAATCAATTTATTTCTATTGTAGAAGCTACAGCCATGTAGTTATCAACATAAAGTAACTCTAATATTAATTGACACATTTCATCATAACATCGTTAAGAGAAATGATGTTCTGCCTTCATGTTCAGTAATCTTGCAGTAGCTGATAGTTGAAAATGGTTAGAAGGAAGGTCTTCCCATAATTCTCTCTCACTAGCCTTCAACATGTCATACATTTTCTGAACTTTAGGCGTAGGTGTTTCCTTTATATTCAATTGATCGTATGCATTTATTGCATCGTAAACTATTGATTACATTACATTCACATGCTTTGATAATTTGTCTGGAGCAATCAGGCAGGATAATGAAACAACGAAAGGTCCAATTTCTTCATACATATACGACTCTCCATGATAATACTAGTTGTAATAATTTGGAATAAACTCATACCTACATATATGAGTTTTCACTGTATCCTCATCACGAAAAGTTGTATTTTTACCTCTACACTGATTATATGGACACTTTAACTCGGCACCATTCAAACATTCTGGATGAGACTTAATGAAGTTCACAAACTCTTTAACCCTAGCAAAAAATTCTTGACTAATAAATCCATTGTCTAACCTATTGTACATCTAAGCCTTATTCATATACATTGTATCCTAATGGGAATAAAAATTTCAACATGATTAATCATGTAAAACTAAGCATAATTATATTTTCGAACATGATTAATATAATACATGTGACAACTTAAGAGAACAAAATAAAAATAATAATAATTAAAGTAACTATTAGTTATTCTAAACTCTGTTATAAGTATTTTTATTATAATTTAAATATCCCAATTTTTTTAACCGACTAATTTTAGAATTTCTCCTCCTCCGCCTTAAGGTACTCTCTTCTCCTCTTCCTTGTTCTCCTCCTCTTACATGCTCTGACCGAGTATTGCTAGGCCGCAGCCGCGGCAAGCAAGCATTGTTAGGCCATGATAGGCACAGCCAGGTCGCGACTGGCACTGCCAAGCCGTGATCAGCGACCAAGCAATGCCAGTTGTGGTCGATCAATAGTCGATTAGTGTTAGGGCTCGGCTGACATTGATCGGGTGAAAATATAATTATGTTTGCATCGTTTGAAAATATAATTGTCAGATTTAGAATATTAATATAATTATCAGATTGATATTACTTGCATGATTAACCATATTGATATTACTTGTATATTATCCATTATAGAGAGAAACCTAATACTAAATAATACATTTGGTTCTTTCATTTGTCTCTTCAAGAGTTAACTTAACTCTGCCTCTTTTCTATTTCACCTTTTTTTCACATAAGCTCTTTGTGGTATCAAAGTCATCATCGTCAATGGCAAATATGGTTGCTTCTCCAACATCATCAACCACAGACAAATTCTAGTATGATCACACTACAATTTATACTGCTCTATATATTCTCGTCATTCAATTTAATCTCAATCCTTTTCCAATGCTTCCTTTGATGAATGAACTTCTTTTTATCAGGTTGTACAAAAATAACTATTTGATTTGAAAAAAATCAAAATATAGTTATTACTAGTGGATTAGAGAAGTTTATAAATGATATTTATCCTTGTCCTCCCAAATTTTTTGATCTCAACAATATGGTTGTCAATCCTAAGTATACCCTTGGCAACACTATAATTGTCTGATAATGAATTGGATTTATTCATCTTTGATTGAAGGACTCTTAATTCATATTATTGGGTATTCAACAATACACGATATTTGTCTAGTTCTTGACCAGATTTATTTTGCCCCGTCATATGGCATAACTAAGAATGTTATAGAATCTGAAAAAGATGGTCTCTGACAATGGAATACATTCAAAAACTAAAAGGTATTTCCAACAAACTTACTTTTATTGGAGAATCTGTTTCTTATAATGATCATTTATTATATCTATTGGCTGGTTTGAGGAAGGATTACAATGCTTTTGTAACTTCTATACAAAATCGTGGCGACTGGCCCTCCATTGAAGAAGTGCATAGCTCATTGTTAACACTAAAAAAAGAGGTTATTTGGAATGAATTTTGTGATGAATTCTGCAATGGGAATTTTTTTTGTTGCAAATAAGGCATCGCCAAATTCTACGATGAAAACATGTAAATTCATCGTTAATTATGCAACAAATTTTTTTCATCGCTAAATTTGTTGTAATTTTGCAACTAAAAAAAATTGTCGCAAAATTACCAATCGCAAATCTGTAACAAAATTCTCTTTTCGTCCCAAATTTGGCTACTAAAATGGTTTTCATCGCAAATTTGGCAATGAAAATTCATTCGTCACCAAATCTGGGATGAATGGTTTCATTGTAAATACACATATTTGCAACGAATATAAATTCATCATCAATATGCTAATTTGCCAAATCTGTGATGAAAATAGGATTCATCACAGAATTAGTGGCGAATCCGTGGATTCATCGCAAATTTGTGATACATAGTAAAATTATGATAATTTGGCCATAAAAAGTTTTCGTCGCCAAATTGTCCCAAAACGCTACTATTTTAGCCAGATCATAGTCATTTCTGCATTTTATTATGTTAATATAATACATCACATCCAAATCTAAACCTGTTTATAACACATCCTATCTAACATATACATCACACATCCTATTTACATTCCAAACCAAATATACAATCATACAAGTTAAAAATTGCCAAAATGAAATCATACAAACAAGTCAAAAGAAACATATCAAATCCATACAAGTCATCATATCTAACAATATCTAACATTCTCCAAGAAATTAAACAAGTCAATTCAAATGAAAATATATGATACACAAACATCTCCAAATCATCTTCTTCTTACTTGACAAATAGTTTTTTCTTCTTCCATTAATTTTCTTTTCTTGTATCAAAACAAACAAACAAAAAAAATATCATTTATAATAAGGAAGAAAATCCTATAAACTAACACAAAACTTAATATTTACTTTCTCTGACATGGATTTTCAATTTGTACCATCTTACTTGTCATCACCAACCATGTTCGAAAAAAATTAACAGTATTAATAAAAAATAAAAGGTTCACAATCAAATAATTAATGTTCAAAAACATTAATTATGTGACAAATAACATTCATACATAAAAAAAGTCACAAAGAACCATCACCACCATCATCATTGTCATCACCACCATTATCATTGTTGCCACCATCATTACTGAAATGGGTAGGAATCTAACTTAGAGCGGAGCTTAATTGAAGATGTCACATTATGAAGTTTTGTTGTCAACGCAACTCACTAATTTTATAATCCTTTGCAACATTTGTGTTGGGTCACTTCGGAGCTAGAGGGGGGTGAATAACTTCTCACTCTTTGTTGATGATGATGTGTAATAGACAAACTCGACGCAAAGTTCCCCAATGCTAACAAGATGGATTTACTTGGTATCCACCTCAAGAAGATGTGACTAATCCAAGGATCCGACCCTCATGCACACTTTCTACTATGAAACACTCCTTTTCAGAAATAATCCAGAGGCGAAGAAGCCTCGTACAAGCTCACACACAAAGAAATTGAAGAAGAGGAAAATACAAGTTAATACAAAATGAAATCTTATGAGATTACAATCATGAAACCCCTAGCTTGCTTCTTCTTCTTCTTGTTGGATCGAAAGCGCTCGAGGGGGGGGGGGGGGGGAATAGCGCTTGTGACTATTTCTTTTGATTTAGAACAAAGTCGAAAATACGCAGTGGAATTAAGTAAAGAAAACAGAGCAACACACAAAGACACGAGGAGTTACTTGGTTCGGAGCCTGTGACGACTCTTACTCCAAGGCCCGCGATCGTTGATCGCTTCCGGTGGGAAATAACTATAAGCTCGAAACAATAGTACATAATATGAGTTACAATGAGTGCAATAATGAAAATGATACCGAACGACAGAATCTAAAATAGTGGGGCTCCGGGTCGTCGGAAACTTGAAACAGCACTTCGGGATCGTCTCGTTAGCAGCTTTTAGCGTAAGGATTGCTCGGTAGTTGTTGTTTTGAGCTGCTGCCTCGACCCCCCTTTTATACTGTGCTGGAGGCGCCTCCAGGTCGCCGAGTCGCACGCATAGATCAGCTCTTATCTAGTCGCGCCTTATCCCACTGAAGGCGCCTCCAAGGCTGGTCCAAGGCACCTCCAACGCCTGGTCCAAGGCACCTTCAGCCTGGTCCGAGGCGCCTCAGCTCTGCTGCACTGGCTTTTTCTGGCTAGCACCCGAGGCGCCTCCAAGCCCCATGGAGGCACTTCGGACACTGTTCATCCGAGGTTAAATGTGCTTCTTTGTTCCTGCAACATGTGTTAGTCCCAAACACAAACCCTGCAAAATAAAGTTAGTGTTGGGATCTTAGATGGCTAGAGGGGGGTGAATAGCCTCTTAAAAACTTAAACACAAATTTCTACAAAGAACTTGTTAGCACAGCGAAAATAGGAAACTAAAACAAAGAGGAAACAAGCACACTAACACATAGATTTATGAGGTTCGGGGATAACTTGCCCCTACTCCTCGGCGTGTCCGTAAGGTGGACGAGTCCTTGATCTTCGGTAGATCACACCCCGGATGACTCCGGCTAATGAAGCTCTCCTTCTCGGTGGAGAAACCTCTCCACAAAGTCTTCGAACAGATTTAAAATGAAGCACACAAGACTTACAGATCACAGTGGCTCAAAGAAAATCGAAGTAAGCTCACAGCCACGAAGATGATGAAGACAGAGTCCAAGAACACAGCAAGCTCTCAACCGAAACACACAGCGTTTTTCTTGCTTCTCGTTCTCTTTTTTTTCTTTCCAGCATACACTGCTTCTTATGTCTCTGCATTCGATCAGCCTGCACCGGATCGCTGCCAACCTGCACCGAATCCCTGTTGCAAGCTACGGCGTCGCCAATCGCTTCTCTTCCTCTTCTGATTCTCTGAGCTCACACCAATAGAACTACGGTCTTCACTGGTGCCTCTGAGCTCGAACCAATCACCAGGAGTTAAGTCAATCACCGCCTGATCACTGCCAGAAACACAGCCAATCGCAACCTGTAGTCGTTGCTGCTTCAAATGCATTTGACGCAGAGATAGCAGTGGAAAGATCCTTTGTCTCATTCCTTTAATGAGGCTTAATTTGAAACTAAGCACTGATATGGTACCTGCAACTTGTATCTCCAAAAGACTCACAGCAGAAGGTTAAACAGATATGGGCAAAAAGAAGTGCGAATCAGAAAATATCAGAGAAAGCGCATGCACAATGATCTTAACTGTGGATCGGTCAGCAGACCGATCACAGATCCTTGGACCGATCAGACAACAGCTTGATCGGTCTGAGGATGGTCTGATCGGTTGCGGCGACCGATCAGATTGGATGTGGATCGGTCCATAGACCGATCCACCACCCTTTTTCTTCTGCGGCATTTTCTCCTGATCGGTCTCCAGACTGATCCAGGTTTAGAGCTCCTAGCCCTAAGTCCTACCTGGTCCTGAGAACGAGCTACCGAGCCCTCTCTGACCTAGTCAAAGCTACCGAGCTACCGGACTACCGAGCTAACGAGCTACCGAGCTACCGAGCTCTCTCCGACTTCGTCCGGAGAACGAGCTACCGAGCCCTCTCCGACTCCATCCGGTCCAGAGAACGAGCTACCGAGCCCTCTCTGACCTAGTCCGGAGAGCGAGCTGCCGAGCTACCGAGCTACCGAGCTACCGAGCTACCGAGCTACCGAGCCCTCTCTGACTTCCCATGCCAAGCTTCCATACTTGGACTTCTCCCGTGCCAAGCTCCCTGCTTGGACTTTTCCGTGCCAAGTCTCCATACTTGGACTTTTCTCGTGCCAAGCTTCCATACTTGGACTTTTCACCAGATGTCTGGTCAACCTTGACCTATCTGGATTTCCCTTGCCTGGCTTCACTCACCAGGACTTTCCCTTGCCTGGCTTCACTCACCAGGACTTTCACCTGGCTTCACTTACCAGGATTTTCCAACTGCCTGGCTTCACTCACCAGGACTTTCCCTTGCCTGGCTTCACTCACCAGGACTTTCACCTGGCTTCACTTACCAGGATTTCCCGAATCAAGTCGACTCACCTCGGGTCAACCAGGTCAACCCTGACCAAAGATTGCACCCACAATCTCCCAAGTTTGTATTCTGTCAAACATCAGAATACAACTTTTCTATTCTCGTCAAACATCATAATAGAACTTTTTTCTATTCTCGTCAAACATCAGAATAGAACTTTTCTATTCTCGTCAAACATCAGAATAGAACTTTTCTATTCTCATCAAACATCAAAATAGAACTCGAGTCAGGTCAACTCGAGTCAGGTCAACTCGAGTCAGGTCAACCAGGTCAACCTTGACCTAAGGTTGCACCAACAATCTCCCCCTTTTTGATGTTTGACAAAAACCATAATCAAGTTAGGTTAACCCGATAACCTAACTTAGGTTTTCCAATGTTCTTCCTTGAATATTCTCCCCAAACTCTAATGTTCTTCCTTGAACATTCTTTGGACATTCTCCCATTCTCCCCCTTTTTGACACACATCAAAAAGAGTGATTCAAGGTCAAGAGTTTCTTCCTAATGAAAATCTCATACCTTTCATTGAAACCCTTAATTTCCCCCTTGATACTAAAGTCAACAATCAACTTAGTGATAATCCCCATATCACTAATCATGACGAGTAAAAACTCCTCCTAGAAGTCAACTCCCGCCTGACCAATAGGTAAAACTCCCCCTAAAGGTCAACTCCCCCTTGACCATTGCACCAACAATGTCTCGGAGAGTTTCAAACCTTTAGAAATCCAAAACACAAACTGTGTTTTAACTTTCAGCTGAAATTTCAGACAACACAGTCGAAAATCAGCATTTTGGCACGCTCTGATCGGTCACCAGACCGATCATACCTCACTGGATCGGTCACCAGACCGATCCACACTTCTCTGGATCGGTCCAGTGACCGATCCAGACCTCCCTGGACCGATCAGACCTCACTGGATCGGTCACCAGACTGATCCACACTTCTCTGGATCGGTCCAGTGACCGATCCAGACCTCCCTGGACCGATCAGGGAACTTCCTGATCGGTCTGTAGACCGATCAGAAGACAATCAGTAGGCTTCCTGGTGTACGAAAAAAAACCTGATCGGTCGCTGGACCGATCAGATATCAAACAGAAAGGTCTGGAGAGGTTTTGGATCGGTCGACAGACCGATCCACCCTCTCCTGATCGGTCTGTAGACCGATCAATGTCTGATACTGAAATTTAGTAACTGAAATTCGTAGATAATTCGTAGAAGTTTCTCTAGTAAACCTTCCAAGTTCAGTATCTAGACCCTGAAGAGTCTATATGCATAACTATTTCCCAGCGATGAGGTCCTATGGTCTTAAATTGTCTATAGTCCTAAAGATTCAGTTTCAAGTTTGTCAAAATATATCCAAATTTCTATCATAATTTCAATGACTTATCCTAGTTTCAAACAAAATCACGAAAGGTATCGATCAAAGGTATCAAACAATCCAACAATCAAGGTTACATGATTTATAGGAAAAGATCCAACCAAGTTTCCTTGGTTGGAATATATGAGTAAGATCTAGGAACCACATACACATGAATTATGTAATGGTCTTCCCCATACTCAATTGATGTCTCTTCAACCTAATTATTCAAGAGATGTATGATACATTTTGAATAATTCGGCTGATCCTAGCATCTCACCCCATTTCTAGCAAACAAAAATCATTTGTCAAACCTTATAGTTTGTGTGAGATGTCCCCAAGTTGCCCAAATTAATTTCCCAATTTCTCTTGTTGTTTTAACTGTCCTCATTGATCATGATAAAGTCCTAATGGCCTATTGAGCCAAACACATTCCCAATTCTCTCCTCAAATGACTAAATTCATTTTCCGGAAGAGGTTTGGTGAAAATATCGGCTAGGTTTGACTTTGACTCAACATAGGTGAGTGCAATGTCTCCCCTAGCTACGTGATCTCTAATGAAGTGGTGACGCACTTCAATATGTTTGGTTCTTGAATGATGGACTGGGTTTTTTGTTAAGTTTATTGTGCTGATGTTGTCACACAACACTTGCACTCCCTTATACGAAAGTCCATAATCTTCTAGAGTATGGATCATCCACAACAATTGTGATACACTCTCTCCCATGGCAATGTATTCAGCCTCGGTCGTGGAGAGAGCAACACAATGTTGCTTCCGACTTGACCAACTAACTAATGATGAACCTAAAAATTGGCAACCCCCACTAGTGTTTTTCCGATCCAATTTGCACCCAGCGTAATCGGAGTCGGTATAACCTATCAAGTCAAAAGACTCCGTGCGAGGGTACCATAGACCCACTCTAATTGTGCCCTTAAGGTATCTCAGAATTCTCTTAACTGCAATTAAATGAGATTCCTTGGCACAGACTTGATATCTAGCGCACATGCCCACAGCAAAAAGTATGTCCGGTCTACTAGCTGTGAGATATAGAAGACTACCAATCATGCTTTTATATTGCGTTAGATCAACTGGTTTTCCATTCTCATCACTGTCTAGGCGAGTGCTCGTCACCATTGGAGTGGATACTTCCTTAGAGTCACTCATTTTGAATTTCTTGAGCATCTCTTGAGTGTATTTTGTTTGATGGACATAAATGCCATCTCGAGTTTGTTTGATTTCAAGTCCAAGGAAGAATGTCAATTCTCCCACCAGACTCATTTCAAACTCACTTTCCATGTGAGTGATAAATTCATTTAAATAGCCCTTGTTATTGGAGCCACAAATTATGTCATCGACATACACCTGGGCTACAAATATGTTTTCACCATTTCTACGCAGAAATAGTGTTGGGTCTATTTGACCTCTCACAAAACCCTTTTCTAGTAAGTACGTTGACAACCTTTCGTACCAAGCTCGAGGTGCTTGTTTAAGCCCATACAGAGCTTTCTTGAGCTTGTACACGTGGTTTGGAGCTTCGGTATTCACAAACCCCGGTGGTTGTTCAACATAGACCTCTTCTTTAATGAAACCATTTAAGAAGGCCGATTTAACGTCCATTTGATAGAGCTTGAAACCTCTATGTGCAGCAAAAGCTAGCATTAAACGAATGGACTCTAATCGGGCCACGGGAGCATAAGTCTCATCATAATCGAGACCTTCGACTTGACTATAGCCCTTGGCTACAAGTCTTGCCTTGTTTCTTACGACTTCTCCCTTTTGGTTTAACTTGTTTTTGAAGACCCATTTGGTTCCAATAATAGTGGTCTTCTTAGGTCTAGGAATTAAGTCCCACACTTGGCTCCTTTCAAATTGACCTAACTCATCTTGCATAGCTATGACCCAGTCAGGATCGTGCAATGCATCATCAACTAATTTTGGTTCGATTTCTGAGATCAAGGCGACCTCATTAGACTCATTTCTAAAGAATGACCTAGTCCTAACCCCTTGTTGGATGTCTCCCATAATTTGGTCTTGGGGATGACTAGTGGCTATCCTAGATTGTCTTGGTGTTGGTGGTGCCTCATGAGTGGTCTCACTAGGCACAGGCAAGGACTCAATATCAGGCAAAGGATCAGATTGAGTTCTTTGTTGCCTTTGCTCATCATCATCAGAGTCAACTTCGACTCTTTCAATGTTTCGATCATTCAAACTTAGCCTTCTAAGTTCAAATTGAATATCTCCTACATCCCTTGATTGATCATTTAAGTTAGGGATTTCTTCAAAAGCTACATCAGAGGACTCTTCAATCAATTTAGTCCTATTGTTGTAGACTCGATAGGCTTTGCTGGTGAGCGAGTACCCGACCAGTATCCCTTCATCAGCCTTGACCGAAAATTTTCCAAGATGGTCCTTGGTGTTCAAGATAAACACCTTACAACCAAACACCCTAAGATGTTTAATTGTAGGGGGTTTTCCAAACCAAAGTTCATGGGGAGTCTTTCCTAAAAACCTATGTATCAGGATTCGGTTTTGCACATAGCAAGCTGTATTTACAGCTTCAGCCCATAAGTAACTCGGTAGTGAGTACTCATTGAGCATACTTCGTGCAGCCTCTTGTAAGACTCGGTTCTTTCTCTCCACAACCCCATTTTGCTGTGGGGTCCTTGGAGTAGAGAACTCATGCCTATATCCCTTTTCTTGACAGAATTCTAAAAACCTATGATTTTGAAATTCCCCACCATGATCACTCCTAATGGTTTTAATTGTTGTTGATTTTTCATTTTCAGTTCTTCTACAAAAGGAAATAAAAATATCTATGGTTTGATCCTTAGTTTTCAAAAAGAAAGTCCATGTATACCTAGTAAAGTCATCAATAATCACTAAACAGTATCTGTTGGAACCCCAAGGTGTTTTGATGTGATCAAACAAGCTAAGTTAGGTCCTGCGTTTGTTTAACCCTTGTGTCTAAGTGTGCAGGAGCTTAGGAACACAGGAAGTCGAGCGGAAGACGCGGCTAGCGAGAAGGACGACACGGGAGAGAGCCGACGGGCTCGGTGCGTCTGAGGGACGAGGTGTCCGCGGAAGAGTACACCGGTGGACGAGAAGAGCGTCCGGGGACGAAACCGGAAGGAAGGCCGCTCGAGGAGAAGGCCGAACATGGGTTGGGTGAGCCCTATTCCGAAGCCGAGATCACCCAAGCTAACGGGGCCGAAGTGGACCGAAGCGAGCTAAACCGGAGTAGTAGAATCGGATCACAAAAGTCAACAAAGTTGACTTAAGAGTCCGGCGCGGAATCATTCCGGCGCCGGCACTATTGAGGGTCGGCCGGAACCCTCCGGCGCCGGGTGACTTTTGACCGGATCGCGTCAAAGCGATCGATCGTTGGGATAAATTTTATCCTCGGTAGCCGGAACTCCTTCGGTGCGGACCGACTATAAATATAGTCTTGATCACATGATTTAACTCACTTGTAATCAATTCTTTCTCTGCTTTCAGTTGTGTTCTTTTCATTTGTCTTGTCAACGCTGTAAAGAGGCTTCTCCGCCTAGAGGAGATCATAGTCTTACTTTCCTTGGATTAGCAATCCTCGATTGCAAACCAAGTAAATCTCGTGTATGATTTCTTTACTTAGTCTCTACTTTTATTATAAGTGTTTATGTTATATAGTTGAAATCCGAGAAAGGTTCGAGTTTAATTTTGTAGGGCAATTCACCCTCCCTCTTGCCGGCCTCCAAAGGGACCAACAAGTGGTATAGCGGGGCGTGCACAGCAGGGCACTAATCATAGCAACCAAATATAGGGCACACAGCTCACCATACTGGAAGCGTCGTATGGAGGTATTCCTAAAAACAGATTTGAAATTCGATTTATTATGAAATATGGTTTTGTAGCTCCAATAGATAAAGATGGAAAAGAAAAAGAAGAGAGCGATTGGACAAAGGAGCAGAATGAGTCGGTAGCAAACAGCCGTGCGGAACATCACCTGCTGAGCGTGTTACCGCCTCAAGAGGTCAACCGCATCGGAAACTATTTATCTGCTAAAGAACTTTGGGAGAAGTTCTTGGAACTCCACGAAGGCACGTCCGAAGCAAAGCTCGCTAGAAGGGACATCCTCCGCAACAAACTGATGAACATCCGTCTGGAGAAAGGTGAGAAAGTAGCTGGTTTACACGCAAAGGTAAAAGAACTAGTTACTGGTCTCGAGAACCTCGGTGAAACGGTAACAAACCGGGACACTATACGATACGCGCTCAACGCGTTTCCAAGAACTCCGGAATGGACATCAATCGTCGACGCCTACTACATCTCAAAAGACCTGGAGGTAAGCACTTTAGAAGAGTTGTTTTCTACTCTTGAATTGCATGAAACCAGGTATGCAGGAACGACAAAGGATACAACCCAGACTATGGCGCTGAACGTAACCCAGAAGGATGAACTCGAGTCAGACTCCGAAGACGATCAAGAAGCATACATGGTAAGAAATTTTAAAAAGTTTTTTAGATCTAATAAATTTAAAATGCAGAATAAAAGGAATCAAAAAGGTGGAAGAAAGGTGCGGTGCTACCAGTGTCAGAAGGAGGGACACCTAAGAGAAGACTGCCCAGAACTCAAAAAGGCCAAAAGGAAGTCTCCCAAGAAACACAACCTAAAAGCAACTTGGGACGACACTTCTTCATCCCAATAAGAAGCTCAAGAATATGCCGGAATAGCACTAATGGCAAGCTACGATAGACAAAGTATATCAGAACCTAGCATCGATGAAGGGGGAGCGACCTCGGATGAAAGCAGTGAAGCAGGGGGAGATTCAGGCTTCAAGTCCGACATGGTAAGTGAGGTATGTCTCTTACCCCCTGATCAGCTTTACTCTGGTATAAAAGCTATGACTAAATCCATGTATAAATTAGAAAATAAAAATGCCAAATTAGAAAATGAAATTTTAGAAACAAAGAGAATTTTGGCAAAATCATGTCTTATAGAAGATTTTGAAAAATTGAAAATTGAAAATGAAAAACTAAAAGAAGAAATAGAAAGATTTAAAAAAATCTAATGGTTCAAATATTCCTACTTTTAGAAATTTAAATTGGTATTATAGATTTCATCAAAGTCAAGTTAGAAATATATCAAAAATCTATATACCTAGGAAATACTTGGTTAATCCTGTAGGTAGGAACCTTTACTGGATTCCAAAAACCTGTTTAACTTAAAATTAAAGTCAGACTTAGCATTTTCAGCAAGGAAATTAAACAACTAATTTCTTTATGAGGCTTTGTCTAAGGAAGTGGTTGTTGCTCCAATAACCAAGAAGGCTTAGTGCCTCGCCACGACCTGGAAGCCAACTATCAAAATGAAAACTTTAATTGACTAACTGAAAAAACATTAATTTAAATTACTTAATGCTTTAAAAGAGTTATTCAATTTGTGTTAGAAAATATTTAAAAACTTTCTAACTTAACTTAGAAATTTTTTATTAGAAATTTTCAAGAAAATTGACTTAGAATTTTTTTTAAAGGTTAACTTAGATTTTTTAAAAAAATTGCCTTATCATTTTTTTGTTAAAAAAAAAAATTGACTTAGAATTGTTTCTTATGAATATTCACTTAGAAATTTTTTTTGAGAATGCTGAGATAAGTTTTAAACTTAATTTTTTTTAACACTTATGACTGTTCTTATCTGAAAAATATTTTTTTAAACGAAAAATTCTGAAGAGTGTCTTTACTAAATATTTTACACTTAAAAGTTCTTGTTTGAATTTACCTTAGACTTGTTTATAACCCCAATTTTTATGTGATCAAAGGGGGAGAAGTATGTTAAGTCTAGGAGGAGGTACTATAATTTTTTAATTAAAAAATACTTGGACTTATTTGAATATAAATTGTTTGTATTGCATATGTTTACCCTAACTTAACTTGGGTTGCTCACATCAAAAAGGGGGAGATTGTTGGAACCCCAAGGTATTTTGATGTGATCAAACAAGCTAAGTTAGGTCCTGCGTTTGTTTAACCCTTGTGTCTAAGTGTGCAGGAGCTTAGGAACACAGGAAGTCGAGCGGAAGACGCGGCTAGCGAGAAGGACGACACGGGAGAGAGCCGACGGGCTCGGTGCGTCCGAGGGACGAGGTGTCCGCGGAAGAGTACACCGGTGGACGAGAAGAGCGTGCGCGGCGCTCGAGGGACGAGAAACCGGGAAGGAAGGCTGCTCGAGGAGAAGGCCGGAACATGGGTTCGGGTGAGCCCTATTCCGGAAGGCCGAGATCACCCAAGCTAACGGAGCCGGAGCGAACAGACCCGGACCGAAACGAGCTAAACCGGAGTAGTAGAATCGGACCACAAAAAGTCAACAAAGTTGACTTAAGGGGTCCGGGCGCCCCGGGCACTATTGAGGGTCCGGGCGCCCGGAACCCCTCCGGGCGCCCGGAGCTGACTTTTGACCAGGATCGCGTCAAACGCGATCTGATCGTTGGGGATAGAATTTTATCCCCTCCAGGGCGCCCGGAACTCCTTCCAGGCGCCCGGACCAGTACTATAAATATAGTACTGGTCTGCACATTCAGTTTAACTCACTTGTAATCAATTCTTTCTCTGCTTTCAGTTGTGTTCTTTTCATTTGTGCTGTCAACGTTGTAAAGAGGCTTCTCCGCCTAGAGGAGATCATAGTGCGCTTACTTTCCTTGGATTAGCAATCCTCTGATTGCAAACCAAGTAAATCTCTGGTGTATGATTTCTTTACTTAGTCTCTACTTTTTATTATAAGTGTTTATGTTATATAGTTGAAATCCGAGAAAGGTTCGAGTTTAATTTTGTAGGGCAATTCACCCCTCCCCTCTTGCCGGCCTCCAAAGGGACCAACAAGAGTATCTACTTCCATTTAATGAAATAATACTACTGCAATCAAACAAATCCATATGTAATAAGTCTAAGGCAGTAGTTGTACTTACAGCGCTTTTACCTTTATGAGGCGCTTTAGTTTGCTTACCCTTCTGACATGCATCACACAATTTGGTCTTTTGGTACTTGATGCTTGGTAAGCCTCGCACTAACCCTTTGTTGACCAGCTTCCGGATATTCTTCATGTTCACATGAGCCAACCTCCTATGCCAAAGCCACGATTCTTCTTCTTTTGACATGAAACACTTAGCAAGAGCATTAGTAGCATTTTTAAAAGAAACTTGATAAATGTTATCTACCCTTGTGCCTACTAGTACCATGTCAAGTGTGTCAATGTTTTTGACTAGACATTGACTTGAATGAAACTCAATTGTGTAACCCGTATCACACAATTGACTGACACTTAGGAGATTAAAAGTCATCCCCTTGACTAGAAGGACATTCTTGATTTGGAGGCCTTCGGATATATGAATGTCTCCAACCCCTATAACCTTAAGGCTACCATTATTACCAAATGACACATTACCTCTATTTTTGTTTTGAATGGTAGAAAATAGTGACTTGTCCCCGGTCATGTGCTTGGAGCATCCACTATCAACAAACCAAGTTGATAGACGCTCCCCCTTTACCAATGCCTACAAGACACGAAAGATAGATGTTTTAGGTACCCAAATCTTGGGACCTAATGCATCTACAATGAAAGACTTAGGCACCCATGCCTTTGTTACCTTCTTCCTAGTCTCATGAACCCTAGAAACATGCGATCTATGAAATTGGGTTCTTGACACTAAAGAAATAAAGCTAGACTCCTTAGGTTGGTATCATAATCCAGCCTTGTTGTAGATCGCCCTTTGGGCATTTAGAATCATGTCTAGGGTCTTAGAGCTAGTTGAGAATTTTTCAAGCATTTTCTTGAGTTTCTCAACCTCACCCTTCAAGGCCTTGTTCTCATCCTCAAGGACCTCTAGATGTAGGTCATCAACCTCATCTTCCCTAAGGGCCCTCAAGTTTTCTACTTCTTCTTTTAATGATTTATTTTCTATTTTTGATTTTTTAAGCAAGGTAGACAAATGTGTAATAGTCTTATAGCATTTTTCTAAGTGAGAAGAGGTTACCTCTTCATCATCCAAAGATGATGAAGCCGCGGCTGAAGTGCTTGAGTCATCACTCTCGGACTCAGACTCCTCCCTTGCCATGAGTGCCAATTGCCGAGTATTCTTCTCCTTCTTCTCTTCCTCCTCCAATGAGCTTGAGGAAGATTCATCCCAAGTGGCCTTGAGAGCTTTCTTCTTCTTGGCTCTTTCCTCCTTTTTTTTTAGCTTTGGACACTCGCTCCGATAGTGTCCTTTCTTGCTACACTCATAGCAAGTAACGTTAGACTTATCAATATTTTGATCTACAGTTTTACCTTTGTATCTCCTGCTTCTTCTCATGATCCTCCTCACAAAAATTTTCATCTCGCTTGATGATGATCCACCTTTATCATCGGACTCGGAGGAGGATGAAGATAAAGGAATCTCTTTCTCCTTCTTCTTTTCTTTCTTTCTTCTCCCATCCTTGCTCTTTTCTCCTGCAACCAAAGCTATACCTTTCTCCTTTTGACCTTTGTTAGCAAGTTCATGAAGTTCCATTTCACAAAAGAATTCATCTAACTTTACAATTGAAAGATCCTTAGAGACCTTGTAGGCATCTACCATAGATGACCACAAGGCACTCCTCGGAAAGGCTTTTAGAGCGTACCTTACAAGATCACGATTCTCCACGCGTTCATCCACGGAATGGAGACCATTGATGATCTCTTTGAACCTCCCACGTAGTTCACTTACCGTTTCATTTTCCTTCATGGTGAGATTTTGTAGTTGATTCAAGAATAGGTCCCTCTTGGCTATCCGAGAATCTCGAGTTCCTTCTTGGAGCTCGATAAGCTTGTTCCATAAATCTTTTGCACTCGAGAATGGACCTACCTTGACGAGTTGGTCCTTGGCAATCCCACATTGTAAGGTGACTATCGCCTTGACATCGGCTTGCCCTTTACGAGTTTGTTCGGTAGACCACCTTGATGAATCGAGTTCCTTACCTTCTTCGTCCTTCGGTGGTGTGAATCCTTCCTTGACCAAGAACCACATGGAGATATCAGTCTTGAGGTAATACTCCATGCGGCTCTTCCAATACTGGAAATCTGCTCCATCGAAGAAGGGTGGTCTGTTGGTGCTGAATCCTTCCTTCATGGCCATCTTCTTGCTCCTTAGGATGTTAGTCCAGATGAAGAGCACCATGCTCTGATACCACTTGTTGGGATCTTAGATGGCTAGAGGGGGGGGGGGGGGGGAATAGCCTCTTAAAAACTTAAACACAAATTTCTACAAAGAACTTGTTAGCACAGCGGAAATAGGAAACTAAAACAAAGAGGAAACAAGCACACTAACACACAGATTTACGAGGTTCGGGGATAACTTGCCCCTACTCCTCGGCGTGTCCGTAAGGTGGACGAGTCCTTGATCTTCGGTAGATCACACCCCGGATGACTCCGGCTAATGAAGCTCTCCTTCTCGGTGGAGAAACCTCTCCACAAAGTCTTCGAACAGATTTAAAATGAAGCACACAAGACTTACAGATCACAGTGGCTCAAAGAAAATCGAAGTAAGCTCACAGCCACGAAGATGATGAAGACAGAGTCCAAGAACACAACAAGCTCTCAACCGAAACACACATCGTTTTTCTTGCTTCTCATTCTCTCTTTTTTTTTTTTAGCATACACTGCTTCTTATGTCTCTGCATTCGATCAGCCTGCACCGGATCGCTGCCAACCTGCACCGAATCCCTGCTGCAAGCTACGGCGTCGCCAATCGCTTCTCTTCCTCTTCTAATTCTCTGAGCTCACACCAATAGAACCACGGTCTTCACTGGTACCTCTGAGCTCGAACCAATCACCAGGAGTTAAGCCAATCGCCGCCTGATCACTGCCAGAAACACAGCCAATCGCAACCTATAGCCGTTGTTGCTTCAAATGCATTTGACGCAGAGAAAGCAGTGGAAAGATCCTTTGTCTCATTCCTTTAATGAGGCTTAATTTGAAACTAAGCATTGATATGGTACCTGCAACCTGTATCTCCAAAAGACTCACAGCAGAAGGTTAAACAGATATGGGAAAAAAAAAGTGCGAATCAGAAAATATCAGAGAAAGCGCATGCACAATGATCTTAACTATGGATCGGTCAGCAGACCGATCACAGATCCTTGGACCGATCAGACAACAGCCTGATCGGTCTGAGGATGGTCTGATCGGTTGTGGCGACCGGTCAGATTGGATGTGGATCGGTCCATAGACCGATCCACCACCCCTTGCGGCATTTTCTCGATCGGTCTCGGTGATCCGGGTTTAAGCTCCCCCTAAATCCTACGGTCACGAGCGAGCACCAGCCCTCTCGAACTAGTCAAGCTCGAGCTGCAGAGCTCTGAGCTAACGAGCTCGAGCTCTCTCAGACTTCGTCAGGAGGCGAGCTACCGAGCCCTCTCCGACTCCATCCGGTCCGGAGCGAGCTACCGAGGCCCTCTCGGCCTAGTCGGAGAGCGAGCCGAGCTACGAGCTACTGAGCTACCGAGCTACCGAGCCCTCTCTGACTTCCCATGCCAAGCTTCCATACTTGGACTTCTCCCGTGCCAAGCTCCCTGCTTGGACTTTTCCGTGCCAAGTCTCCATACTTGGACTTTTCTCGTGCCAAGCTTCCATACTTGGACTTTTCACTAGATGTCTGGTCAACCTTGACCTATCTGGATTTTCCTTGCCTGGCTTCACTCACCAGGACTTTCCCTTGCCTGGCTTCACTCACCAGGACTTTCACCTGACTTCACTTACCAGGATTTTCCAACTGCCTGGCTTCACTCACCAGGACTTTCCCTTGCCTGGCTTCACTCACCAGGACTTTCACCTGGCTTCACTTACCAGGATTTCCCGAATCAGGTCGACTCACCTCGGGTCAACCAGGTCAACCTTGACCAAAGATTGCACCCACAATCTCCCAAGTTTGTATTCTGTCAAACATCAGAATACAACTTTTCTATTCTCGTCAAACATCATAATAGAACTTTTTTCTATTCTCGTCAAACATCAGAATAGAACTTTTCTATTCTCGTCAAACATCAGAATAGAACTTTTCTATTCTCGTTAAACATTAAAATACAACTCGAGTCAGGTCAACTCGAGTCAGGTCAACCAGGTCAACCTTGACCTAAGGTTGCACCAACAGTTAGCACAGAAATATGATAAATGATATAATCGACAATCATCGGACTGTCCGGGTCTGACTTCAGATTTCTAACCGGAAACCCTAGGTCGACCCGACGCCTACTGCTCCCTCTACGGGGAACGCGTCCTCACCTACTCCACTCAGGAGATTTACCTGTTACTAGTGCGATCCTCCAGATCGACTGGATTTTTGCTCAGCGTTCGAAGCTTCCGAACTTTCTGCTGGACTTCCGCTTCCCGGCCCATCCAGTCTTCCACCTGGTTCACGACACCAGGACTTTCCACCTAGGGTTATCACCCCCTAGGACTTTTTGCCTGAAGCTCTCGACCCGCTAAGACTTTCCGCATAGGGGGACCACCCCCTATGACCTAGGGTTACCACCCCCTAGGGTTTTCCACCTGCCTAACCACAGCTAGGACTTTTGCCTTAGTACCACTTAGGACTTTCCTGCAAGCTCCATGAATTTGTTAGATCACAAGACGACTTAACTTTGAACCCTTTGCCATTATCAAAACTTGGGTTCGATCGTCTGATGCTTCTCGCACCAATAATCTCCCCCTTTTTGATTATGGCAACTCAGATTCAAAGTTAAGTAAAATAAGATGCATAAATAAACATAAGCATGCTTTTAAATAAGAAGTTTAAGCACAAGCGTAAGCATACTTAAGTAACAAGTTAAGTACAAGCTGAAGAGATTTTAGAATTTAAGTTTACCTTAAAATTTACAAAGTTAAGGCTCCCCCTTAATAAGAGAACTCTTATCCTTAATTTGAATTTTTGTCTTACTCTCCCCCTTTGCCATATATCAAAAACTTTGTAGGAAAACTTTGGAAAAATGTTGAAGCCCAAAAATAACATTTAAATACCTGACTTTTAAAACTTTGTAGGAAAAACTTTGTAGGAAAAACTTAGTAAAATTTTTCTAAGTAACAATAGTTTAAGTGCAAAATAATTCTGTTTAGCCAAAATATTGAAAACTTAAGCTTTTGAAGACTTTATTTGAAGATTTTTCATTAAACTTAAAAGTCTTTTAAAAGGGATTTTCTTAAGTACGAAAATTGAATTAAGTTTGGAAAAAACTTTTAAAGAAAACACTTAGCTTTAAAGAAGTGATTTTAGGCTAATTTAAAGAACTTTTCAAACACTTAGCTTTTTATAATTAATTTTCATTGTAAAATTCTTAGCTAAATGTCTAAAGAGATGATTTTCTTTCAACTAAGCTAGTAAAAAGTTTACTTTGACAAATAACTTTAGCCAATTTTGAAACATAGTTGAAATCTTTAGGAAAAAATAAATTTTCAACCTCTATTAAACAGATTTTCAAAGCTTTATTGGGAAGTATTATTTTGATTTTGAACAAGTTTTTTTTCTCTCAAATAATAGCTTGAAAAGAACAAAATAAACTTCACTAAATTTTTAAAGGTTTTTTTTTAAAAAAATATTAATAAGGTTTGAATAATATTTAAATGAATAA
Source organism: Zingiber officinale (assembly GCF_018446385.1). NCBI lineage: Eukaryota > Viridiplantae > Streptophyta > Magnoliopsida > Zingiberales > Zingiberaceae > Zingiber > Zingiber officinale. The sequence continues at coordinate 110,458,714 of NC_055989.1, read as the reverse complement.
TGAATTCCAAAATATTTAACGACCAAGGAGGAGAAACAAGGTTAAACCTTAATGTCCAAGCATGAGTTGAGTTAATTTGATTACAAGTTAACTAAGTTCTTTTAGTAAGGTATCAGAGCCCTAATGTTCAAGTTGAGTAACCCTAAAAGATCAAATGCTTAATTTCTTGGCCACATGTCTAACCATCTAGCTACTAGCTGATTGTCTAGAGGATAATAACTTTCACTTGGTTAGTCAAGTTAAGTCAATAGATCCAGTTAGATTTGACTAGGGTTGGATGACTTGACTTGATTACTGTTTATTAGGTATTTAACGCCAAGACTCATATTGATGCACAGATATAAGTATTCTTGAGTCCAGGCTGTACCCTATGCATCTCACACCATTCTAAGTTTTTCAAGCACAATCAAGGTAAGCCTAGGTGTTTGTGAGATGCTCTGGCTGAATTCTAGGGGAACATGATTTCTAAGGTAGAGCCTAGGCTAAGTCTAAATTTGAAAATCTAGTAAAATTGGAGTTTTGAAAAAAAAATTCCTAGAATTTTTAAAACACAAGATGATTTTGAAAATAAGAATGACGGTAGGAAACTAATCAAAATCTATTCTACGCAACACATTCCTATTTTCGCAGAGTTAAATAAATAAAACTAGTAATCATAAATAAGTAGAGTTTTCTATAACTAGTACAACCAGAGTAGAAAATGGAAATGTCTGTCTAATATCAGGGTACATGAAAGATGATGTCAAAAAGCAGGGTCATCAGCTGGGGGGTTGTCAGCTGGAGGTGGTGCAAGGGGCTGCTCGGGTGCAGGCTGGCCCTGGCGACGTATCTCCCCCCGGAGAGAAGCAAATCCCGCAACTATCTCGGATCGTAGGGATCAGAGGAAGCGATGGCTATCTCGAACAATGCGTCAAGTCTCAATGGACTGAACCTCAAGACGAGCGAGTCTGTCCTCGACGGAGAGTGATGCCGAAGTCGAAGGATCGACTGATGTAGAGGGCCCGACAGAGGTGGAAGGTAAAGGATCTGCAAAAAACTCTTCTGCTAAGAAGTCAGGCCACTCCTCTCCCTCGCCCGGTGCATCCTCGGCCTCTGGAGCAATAGGAGCAGCGACTGGCGGCGGCTGGCCCTTCCAGGCCAGAATCCCCTCAGCGGTGACCTCTATACCGGCTAATCGAAGACTACGCTGCCCTAACTCATCGTATATGGTAAGTGGGATGAGTGCCCCTATGGTCATATCTATCCTAGAGGTGGAGAAAATCTGGGTCAGGATATGACAGTAGGGCATATGGATCACTCCAGACGTGACTGTATTAGATGCATGAATGATGTTATAGAACATATGCAGAGCAATATCTATATCTAAGCGCTGACTAAGAGCGCACAGAAAGAATGAGTTGGATGGTCGCATCTTCGAGACGTCTCGAGATGTGATCGGCAAGATGCATGCTGTCAGGACTCTGTACATGATGTAGTCCTGAACTCTAAGAAGAGTTGACCTGAACTCAGTCAGTCCAAATGGTCTATCCTCTCCAAAAAAGTGCGTGTAGATGGTGTCTAAGGTGATATGAGAATAGGGATCAATCACCTAACGATAAATCCCTACTTGGGTAGCACAGGAAGGTGCATGTAGACTCCCTAAGCTCTAAACTCGTACGAATCAGGGAGGAGGTAAACTGGATGTCAGTTCCACCAACTTTGCTGGAATATGTAGTATCACCAACCTTTTCAAGGTTGTGATAGAACTGGGCACACAAATCCTGGTTTACTGTGTTGTTGCAGTCAACCAGTTTCCCTAGGTGATAGTAATCTATCATCTGGACTGCAGGGTGATAGAACTGGGTAAAAAATGGTCTACCTACATACCTAGGTTTAATGGACTCAAATGTAAACCTAGCAAAATCTACCCTATGCTGTTCCAAGGGGAACCTAGGATCCGTAGATGGGGTCCTAACCGGTGTAGGATCAACAATGCGACGTTTCCTATTTTTGACAATAGACAAGAAAATAGCAAGAATTCGTACTAAAATCATGTAGTAGATGAGTAAGGATGGTTGAGAGTATACCTATGAGGCATTGCAAGGAGTAGAGGAGGAAGAGGTGGGTCGAGGGCACCTTGGTTGGAGAGAAATCGCACGAGAAGCTCGTGCTCGACGTCGGCAGAACACGAACAGAAAGGTTTCTATTTGTGGCAAAATTATGGGTTGAAGGCGCCTTAAAGGCTTCTTAAGGCGCCTTAAGTGATGTTGGAGGCGCCTCGGAGAAGATCCGAGGCGCCTTAGCTTAAGTCAACGGGACTTTTCCCGCCGTTTGTTTAGGGTGCCTCCCTTGTGTGGGAGGCGCCTCTGAGCGGTGGCATGTGTAATAATTTTTTTTATTTTTTATTTTGAAGAGATTCAGTTAGTTAAACTTTTGAAAGGATTAATTAATGAAATTTTGAAAAATATATTTAAGTTAATTAACTTTTGAAAAAATATTAAGTTGATTTAAGTTTGAAAAAATTATTAAGTTAATTTAATTTTGGAAAAATTAGAAAAATATTTAAGTTAATTACTTTTGAAAAATGTTTAAGTGATTTTGAAAAAAAATTTAAGTTAAGTAATTTTGAGAAAAATATTTAAGTTAATTAATTAGTTTTGAAAAATAGTTAATTAATTTTGAAAAATATTTAAGTTAAGTAATTAATTTTGAAAAATAGTGAATTAATTTTGAAAAATATTTAAATTAATTAATTTTGAAAAATATTTAAGTTAATTAATTTTTAAAAATAGTTAATTAATTTTTAAAAATAGTTAATTAATTTTAAAAAATATTTAAGTTAATTAATTTTGAAAAATGTTTAAGTTAATTAATTTTGAAAAATATTTAAGTTAATTAATTAGTTTTGAAAAATAGTTAATTAATTTTGAAAAATATTTAAGTTAATTAATTTTGAAAAATATTTAAGTTAAGTAATTAATTTTGAAAAATAGTGAATTAATTTTGAAAAATATTTAAGTTTAGTAATTTTGAAAAATATTTAAGTTAAGTAATTTTGAAAAATATTTAAGTTAAATAATTTGAAAAATATTTAAGTTAAATAATTTGAAAAATATTTAAGTTGAAAAATAGTTAAGTAATTTTGAAAAATATTTAATTTAATTAATTTTGAAAAATAGTTAAGTAATTTTGAAAAATATTTAAGTTGATTAATTTTGAAAGGCATTTAAGTTAATTCAATTTGAAAAATAATTAAGTTAATTTAATTTGAAAAATATTTAAGTTAATTTCATTTGAAAAATATTTAAGTTAATTTGAAAAATAATTGAGTTAATTTAATTTGAAAAATATTTAAGTTAATTTCATTTGAAAAATATTGAAGTTAATTTGAAAAATAATTGAGTTAATTTAATTTGAATAATAATTGAGTTAATTTGAACAATTTAATTTTTATTACGAATTTTAATTTCGAATTTTAATTCGAATTTTGAATTTGAATTTGAATTTTGAATTTTAATTTTAATTAATTTAATTTTAATTATGAATTTCGAATTTTAATTCGAATTTTGAATTTTAATTTGAATTTCGAATTTTGAGTTTTAATTTAATTTCTATTCCTTAGTCATCTCATCCGATCTAAATTTTCAATCAGGGAATCCTATAATTTTTGTGAGATGAATTATGATTCAATTTTAGGATTTGGTTTAACTTTGTGTTAGATTCAGGTTTAGTTTTGGGTTCAACAAATAAGCATTTTTTGGGTAAACTTATGGGCTATGATGAGTCACAAGGACATCAATAAAGTAACCATGCCTTCAAGGTTTTCCAAATAGTCCTACTCATTGAACTTAGTACAAAACCTTGGTCTAACTAGTTAGGATCCATAAAGAGTAGCTTCGGTTAGTTTCACTTAGCCAAATGCACCAGGTCAAAGCCATATCTTCCTAGACATGCATAGACTAAGCTTCCCTAACATACTATCATCCAATACTTCACCAGTACTGTGAGTCAAGTTAAACCTAGCTCATTTTAATCTAACCTTAATTACCCTGCCGGGTAGTCTACTCTTGGTTACCCTTGTCGGGTAGATTAAGTTTTGGAGGTGCTAGCTATTCTGGAGCCTTCCCTTGGATTTTTAAGATTTTGTAAGAATTTAATTTAAATTTTATTTGAATTTTGAATTAATCTAAATTTTTAATTTGAATTTAATTTGATTTTTACTTTTACCTTTAATTTTAATTTTTAATTTGTTTTTTTATTTAATTATGTTCTTTTTATTGATATAGTTTTTCTACTAGCTCCCCCTGGATCATAGCCTCGATATGGTCTATCGAGGTAATGTATTTGATCCTTGGGGATCCAATATTGACCAAGTCCAACTTGATTAATTAGGTTGGACTTGGGTACCCATGCTTGGACTGATTTTCTATTTTGTCTGTTTACTAAGGACAGGTAAGATCTATATTTCCTTTTGGTTTTATATCCTAGCCCAGTTCTATTGTAAACGGCTCTTTGTGTCCCAAGAATTAGGTCAAGTTTCTTGGAGCCCAAAGAGAATCATTCTAATGTATTTTTCAAATCCTTGACCTGAGTTTTCAGACTGAAATTTTCTTCCTCAAGTTTTTGAACTTGAGTTGAATTTCCAGTCTGAACTGGGTCAGACAAGGTTTTGGAGTTAGTCACTTCTTTAAGAACTGCTACTACCTTTAGAAGTGACTTGACCTTAAGGTTTGATTTAGCTAATTTGCGTAATAGATAATTAACTAAATTATTCATTCGAGGAACACTTCAGCGGTGTTAGGCCCTTCGGAAACGGATACAGATACGTGGCTTCGTTCGGACTCGGCTTCCGATTCGCTCTCGCTCTCGGACATAATGATCTGGTCCCGGGCCATCATTGCGAGGAGACTCGTCTGATCGAGTTCGTTGTCGGTGTCTTCTTTTGAGGATTCGTCCCATGTCGCCTTCAACATCTTCTTTTTCCTCTGCTTCTTTGCATCCTTCTGATTTGGGCAGTTGGCCTTGATGTGCCCTTTCTGGTTGCACCCGTAGCAGGTTACCTCAAACTTGACTTTAGAGCTTGGTTGACTCTCCTTGGATTGGACTGCTTTCTTTAGGTCCCTCTTGTTAAAGTCCTTCTTCTTCTTGTAGAGCTTCTTCACAAGATTCACGAGCTCAGAGGTCAATTCGTCGTCTTCATTGTCTGAGTTGGGTTCGTCTTCCGACTCCGGTTCAGTTCTTCGCCGTGATCTTGGTTCGCGTGTTCGACTGGTACCTGCAACCAAAGCAATACCCTTCTCGGTTGGCTGTGTATTAGTCTATTCATGTAGTTCGAATTCCAAAAACAATTCATCTAATCTAATGGAAGATAAGTCCTTGGAGACTTTGTAGGCATCTACCATCGATGCCCACAATGTACTCCTTGGAAAAGCATTTAGAGCGTACCTTATAATATCCCGATTCTCGACTCTTTGCCCGATCGCATGGAGGGAGTTGAGAATGTCTTGTATGCGTGCATGGAGTTGACTTGCTGTCTCTCCGTCCTGCATTTTCAGGTTATATAATTTTTAAACAAAAGGTCTCTTTTACTCACCTTGGTGTCGGAGGTGCCCTCGTGGAGTTCGATCAGCTTCTCCCATAGCTCTTTTGCGCTGGAGAACGGTCCAACTCTGTTGAGCTCTTCTTTGATCAGGCCACATTGGAGAACGGTCCAACTGACGAAGATGGTTCCCATTTTTCGCAGGGTGTAGGCTTGCTATCTTCGTCGGTTGGAAGTTGCAGTCCAGTCTTGACGATCATCCATGTCTCGAACTGGATTTTGAGGAATGTTTCCATTTGTCCCTTCTAATACCCAAAGTCTTCTCCGGTGAAGAGCGGGGGACGAACGGTGCTGAATCCCTCTTGTTGGGCATTGATAATATGCAAAAACAAAGAAAAACAGAAATATCCCAAGACTAGGTCTTGGATTAGCAATGCGGGAAATAAAATTAAGATTATGAGCTCGAGTGGTGTTGCACCAACTTTGAGCTAAAACCGATTCAAAAAAATAATTAAAAGGTAGCTATTAAGCTAGATTCTAATTGATTCAGTAAAATCGAAAACACCACAAAAAAGTTTGCGTGATTGGTGGTTGCACCAGATCAACGCGACCCCGCTCTGATACCAATTGTTAGATCGAAAGCGCTAGAGGGGGGATGAATAGCGCTCGTGGCTATTTCTTTCAATTTAGAACAGAGTCGAAAATACGCAGCGGAATTAAGTAAAGAAAATAGAACAACACACAAAGACACGAGGAGTTACTTGGTTCGGAGCCTGTGGCGACTCCTACTCCAAGGCCCGCGATCGTTGATCGCTTCCGGTGGGCAATAACTATAAGCTTGAAATAATAGTATAGAATATGAGTTACAATGAGTGCAATAATGAAAATGATACCGAATGACAGAATCTAAAATAGTGGAGCTTCGGGTCGTCGGAAACTTGAAACAGCACTCCGGGATCGTCTCGTTAGCAGCTTTTAGCGTAAGGATTGCTCGGTAGTTGTTGTTTTGAGCTGCTGGCTCGACCACCCTTTTATACTATACTGGAGGCGCCTCTAAGGTTGTCTGAGGCGCCTCCAGGCCTCCGAGTTGCACGCGTGGATTAACTCTGATCTGGTCGCGCCTTATCCCACTGAAGGTGCCTCCAAGGCTGGTCCATGGCGCCTCCAACGCCTGGTCTAAGGTGCCTTCAGCCTGGTCCGAGGCGCCTCAGCTCAGCTGTGCTGGCTTTTTCTGGCTAGCACCCGAGGCGCCTCCAAGCCCCATGGAGGCGCCTTGGACACTGTTCATCCGAGGTTAAATGTGCTTCTTTGTTCCTGCAACATGTGTTAGTCCCAAACACAAACCTTGCAAAACAAAGTTAGCACAGAAATATGATAAATGATATAATCGACAGTCATCGGACTGTCCGGGTCTGACTTCGAATTTCCAACCGGAAACCCTAGGTCGACCCGACGCCTACTGTTCCCTCTACGGGGAGCGCGTCCTCACCTACTCCACTCAAGAGATTTACCTGTTACTAGTGCGATCCTCCAGATCGACTGGACTTTTGCTCAGCGTTCGAAGCTTCCGGACTTTCTGCTAGACTTCCACTTCCCGGCCTGTCCAATCTTCCACCTGGTTCGCGACACCAGGACTTTCCATCTAGGGTTACCACCCCTAGGACTTTTTACCTGAAGCTCTCAACCCGCCAAGACTTTCCGCATAGGGTTACCACCCCCTATGACCTAGGGTTACCACCCCCTAAGGTTTTCCACCTGCCTAACCGCAGCTAGGACTTTTGCCTAAGTACCACTTAGGACTTTCCTACAAGCTCCATGAACTTGTTAGATCACAAGACGACTTAACTTTGAACCCTTTGCCATTATCAAAACTTGGGTTCGATCGTCTGATGCTTCCCGCACCAACACTTCTTGCTTGGGAACACCTCTTGACCTTGGAAGTACAGCAACACTTATCTCCAAGAAGCATCAAGAATTAGCGGTGATGACCTCTGAGCTTTGTAAAGAGAGTAGGAGCAGAGATTAGTTGAACAGTACACGTGAACTCTTTTTATTGGACGCGCAATGACTAGTTTTCAACCTTAAGCGATTACTCTAATCGCTTAAGAGTTCTTAATCGATTAGCCTAGTTAATTAAGAGACTTTCTGTTCGCGCGAGAATAGGTCGTAAGCGATTAAGCTTCCCTACTTAATTACTTACCAAACTCTTAGTACATTCGCGAAATCCGGGCTTAATCGATTGTCATAATTGATTAAGCATTCATAATCGATTGACCTAATCGATTACGAACCTCTCTGTGCATTTTGCAAAAATTGCTTAATCGATTAACTTAATCGATTAAGCTATGGTAATCGACTAACTCAATCGATTACTAAACCCTAACTTCCAAACCTAAGTCTAGGGTTCCTTTACCCAACATCTGGTCAACTGTAACCTGTTGGGACTTCTCATTGCCTAACATCTGTTAGGGTTGCAAGGTTACAAATATATTCCTACATTGAAAACACATGGAAAAGATCATGAGTTTATAAGAGAAAAGATACCTCCATTAAAATGAGGCCTTTTGGGTAGAGCCCAAGAGCAAAACCATGAGGGTTTAGGTCCAAAGTGGGCAATATCATATCATTGTGGAGATATCTAAATTCTTTTTGATCCTACAACATCTGGTCAACCTTAACCTGCTAGAACTTTTTTACCAAGTGTCCGGTCAATCCTTTGATCCACTTGAACTTTTCTTCTTGTTCCAAGTATCCAGTCAATCCTTTGACTTACTTGGACTTTCATTTGTCTGGCTTCACTCACCAGGACTTTCATCGGCCTAGCTTCACTCACTAGGGTTTTTCACCTGACTTCACTCACCAGGAATTTCCACTACCCTGCTTCACTCATCGAGACTTTTATCTGCCTAGCTTCACTCACTAAGGCTTTTCACCTGCCTTCACTCACCAAGATTTTCCCACTACCTGGCTTCATTCACTAAGACTTTCACACTGCCCCGCTTCACTCACCAAGACTTTTTACACCAAGTGTTTGGTCAACACCGACCCACTCGAACTTTCTTCTTCTACCAACCTTCCCGTTGGACTTATCTTTGTCTAACCTCCAGTTAGGACTTCCCAGTCAAATATCCGATCAACCTTGACCTACTTGACTCTTCTTCACATCAAACTGATCAAACCTTAACTAGAAGGGAATGACACCAACAATCTCCCATAATGGACAATTGCACCTACAATCTCCATACATTGTCAAACATCAAAATTTAAATATCACGACTCAAACTTCAGCCAACTCAAGATTAGTCAAACTGGTCAACCTTGACTTAGGAAAATTACACCAACAATTTTCCCCTTTTTAATATTTGACAATACGTTTAAGTTAGGCTAATCCTATAGCCTCAACTTCTTCTTCATGCCAAAACATGAATGAGTGTTTCCTTCATTCTCCCTCTTTCTAAAAGGATAGCCTCCCCCTTTGGATAATGAAGGTTTCCTAACTCAAACCCTACATTCTCCCCTTTTGGCACACATCAAAAACTCTCCCCCTGAAGAGTTACCTGTAGGATCGATGACGTGCTAGGAGGGGGGGGGGCGTGAATAGTACTCGTGGCTAATTTGTTTGTTTCGAAAAACTCAGAATAATGCAACGGAATAAAGAAAAGAAACCAACGCAATCGCTAACAAGTTTCTTTTACTTGGTTTGGAGCCTGTGACGACTCCTACTCCAATGCCCGCGATCGTTGATCACTTTCGGTGGGCAATCACTAATAGTTTAGAAATCTTTTACAAGTAAGCAATTACAAGTACCAAAAAAACTAAGTATACCGACACTAAGGAATTAGGAATTTGTTTGTCAATTTGTCAGAACAGCAACTGAGCGTTGTTGAGCCATCTCGATGTAGTGCGTAGCTTCACAGATCATTGTGAATTTAGTTGTCCGAAGTAGTTGGTCGAGATCCCTTTTATAACCTCTTCAAACCTGATCCAGATCCTCTAATCTCGAGATCAGGTTTGACTAGACCTAGATCGGTTGACCGATCCCCAGATTCGGTCGACCGAATCTATTGAATCCTCTCAGCCTTCGATCTAGATGCAGCCTCTCCGGATAATGCTTTCATCCAATCGGTCGATCTTGTTGTTTGATCGATCGATCAGCTGATGATCTTTGCCTCATCTGATCCGATCAACCTGGCTCTATTGAATCTATGTCTATCCTCGGTTCGATCGACCGATCCCGAGGTTTAGTCAACCGATCTCTCGATCGAACCCGGTCTAATCTATGAAAATCTGATCTTGCTGTACTGGATTCAGTTCACCGATCAAGGCTAAGTCTGACCTTGCAAAACTTGTTAGTTTCCTATAAAATAGAGTTAGACAAATCATAATTAATTAATATGTAAATAAATAACTTGATAGCCTTCAGACTATCCAATTTTGACTTCAGATTTCCTCCGGAAACCTTAGGTTGAACCTGTTGGTGCAATCAACCTCTAGGGTTTCGATGTTTGACAATATACCTAAGTTTGGTCAATTTGACAAAGGGTTGATCCCAATAGGACTTGATATTTGGAAGAGAGAAGTCTAGTCAGGAATAGATGACTAGTAAAGGTAAGTCCTAATCAAATGATAGGCAGGTGAGAAGTCTATTGAGTGACTAGTCCTAACTAGAGGTTAGGCAAAGTGGAAGTCCTGGTGAGTGAAGTCGGGCCCTAGTGAGTGAAGCTAGGTAGTGGAAGTCTGTCCCTAGTGAGTGAAGCTAGGTGGTGGAAGTCCTAGTGAGTGAAGCCAGGCCCTAGTGAGTGAAGCTAGGTGGTGGAAGTCTTGGTGAGTGAAGCCGACCCTAGTGAGTGAAGCCGACCCTAGTGAGTGAAGCTAGGTATTGGAAGTCCTGGTAAGTGAAGTTGGGCTCTAGTGAGTGAAGCTAAGTGGTGGAAGTCCTAGTGGGTGAAGCCAGACAATGAAAGTCCTAGTGAATGAAGTTAGGTAGCCCTAGGGGAAGTAACCCTCGGTTATGTGTGACAAACTAGTTTTCGATCGACCAGACCAACGAATCTTGAAATCTGTTAACATTGTCTTACTTTATTGTTTTATCTATTGTACTAACTCAATGTTGCAAGGAAGTCCAGCTAGGTCAACAGACCGATCGAATAGCTGACATGAAGTCTAGACAGGTCAACGGGCTGACCGGATGTCTAGCAAGACGGTAAGTTAAGGTAAGTCATTGGAGGGTGTTGGATCATGATACACGTGAGGGGGGGGGGGGGGGGGGGGGGAATCACATGGTTTTTGAAAAACTTCTTTTTCAATTTTAGAAAGCATGAGTATGCAACAGAAAGTAAGAAAATAAACGAGAAGAAACACGAGAAGAACACAAGCGATTTTTACTTGGTTCGGAGCCTTTGGTGACTCCTACTCTAAGGTCTAGGTCTCTGATGTGTGCAACTCATGTACAGTTTTGAGCATAAAACATATATGCATTTCATCTCATTTTATCTTGTTAGAAGCATATTTGTTAGTTTTTATTTGGTTTAACATATTTGGACGAAGGATACTGCTTTGCGTTGAATTCTGATGACAGGATGCACAAAACCAGCCGAATTACCCAGGGTATCAGAACAACACGGCCGTGTTGTTGATAAACACGGGCGTGTCGAGGTTTTCAGCGACCAACACGCTCAAGGCGTGTTGTTGAACACGGGCGTGGCGGAGATGTTGAAGAGCGACGCAGGAAGCAGAGGAGGACATGATCGGGCCGTGTAATGAGATTGCTATTATTGCGGCGATGATTTTAAAAGATGGAAAGGGTCAATCCAATGGTGATACCGACTATCAAGGAGAGGAGGCTCTATAAAAGGGTAGAAAACCTAAAACCAAAGGAGGGAGGCGGCGGCAATTGAGACTTGGAGATAGACGACATCAGTAAGGACGATTAGTAATGTCTTTTCCTTATCTTATTGTCGAATTCTCTGGTGTAATGGAGTAGTTGTTTGAATCTTAGGTTAAGGGAGTAGCCCCTAACTATGTTCATGATTTGTTGTTAACTCTGGTTTTTGATTATGCATATTTTCGTTGGTTGTTTAAATTGTTGAATGATGCTTTGATTGGTTTCTGTGAAAGTGGTAATTGACTAGATAGGCTTTGCGGGATTTATGTGACAGGATCCTATGCAAGTAAGAGTCATCTGTGTACGTATGCCATAAGATTGGGGACGGATCAAAGTAGATACATCAGCGTGATCACCAAAAGTGGCCGTTGGTATTTTAGGAATCAACTTACGAATCTGGTGGACGTATAGATAGGTTTGCAGGAATCTAGTGACAGGATTTCAAAGCATGAAAGATCATCTAATTCGGATACCTTGATAAAGAAAGTTGCATTCAAACAAAAGAAGCCAACCTAGGTATAAGTAGTCATTATCGGAGAACCGTCATGATAATAGTTAGAGTGGTGAAACCGTAATCCTAGGATTGTTTTTATCTCTTAATATTTTCGTTGATTTTCGTTCGCTTGAATTGTTGATTTAGAGTAAAATTTCTCATTAGATCATTCGTTTGGATAATTGAAACTCGTACATTTCTAGTACTTGACCCAGTCCCTGTGGGATCGATATTTTATTACTTGACGATAAACCGTGCACTTGCGGATTTAAGCAATCAAGTTTTTGGCGCCGTTGCCGGGGACTGTGTCAATATTAGAATATTGCAGTTTGATTAATCCAGATTTCTATGTAATTTTCCTTATTCATTTTCCATAATTGTGTTTTCCAATTTTGCAACTCGATTTTCTATATTTGGAAGTATTCCTTTCTCGTTGAATGCATAGGTCAGGTCAAGGAGGAGTCCTTCTTGAAGTTGATCCTGAAATAGAACGAACCTTTCACACTCAGAGACGACTTCAAAAACAACGAGAAATGGCCAATCAAGAAGAGAACAATCAGGTAGAGAACAAGCTGTTGAGAGACTATGCTGCGCCAAGTGCTAGAGGCCTGAGATCTAGTATTAGAAGGCCTCCAATTGAAGCAAATAACTTTGAACTGAAGCCTACTTTACTGAATATGATCCAACAACATCAGTTTGGAGGAGCACCTACGGAGGATCCAAATCTTCATATGGAAGTGTTTCTGGAATTCTGTGAAACTCTTAAATATAATGGAGCCTCTGCAGATGCGATCAGATTGCGACTTTTCCCTTTCTCTTTAAGGGACAAAGCACGAGCTTGGTTACATTCGCTTCCATCGGACTGTATCACAACATGGGAGCAACTCGAGCAGAAATTTTTAGATAAGTATTTTCCACCAAGCAAGACTGCTTCACTCCGTCACCAAATCACAAATTTTACGCAAAAAGATGGAGAATCTCTTTTCGAAACTTGGGACCGATTTAAAGGACTACTGCAGCAATGCCCACATCACGGACTGGAGAAATGGCTCGTAATCCATACCTTTTATAACGGAATTTCCTACTCTACTAAAGTCTCTTTAGACTCTGCTGCAGGTGGTGCGCTCATGAACAAAACCTTAGAGGAGGCATTCGATATTATCGAAAGCGTGGCATTGAATCATCACCAATGGGCGATAGAGAGAGAGAATCCTGTTCGATTGGCAGGTAAGTATGAGGTGAGCGCTTTAGATAGTCTTGCGGCAAAGGTTGATGCATTAACCTATAAATTTGAAAATTTTAATGTTAATGCTGTTTCTAGTATCATCTGTGAGATTTGTGGAGTGACAGGACATTCAGCTATGAATTGCCAAATAATGGTCACGCAACCTACCGGAGCGCAGGTAGAACAAGTTGATGCGATAAATAACTATGCTCAAAAGCCAAACAACAATCCGTATTCAAATACCTACAATCCGGGATGGAGAAATCATCCAAATTTTTCCTACAGAAATAGTCAAAATCAATCCGGGCAGAATAATTATGGAGCGTCTGGAGGATTTCAGCAAGAGAAGAAGTCTAACTTGGAAGTTATGATGGAAAACTTCATTGCTACCCAATCGAAACAAAATGATGAATATCGACAACACATGGTGGAATCTAATCGGAAGCATTCAGAGACAGCCGAAGCAATCTCCCAGATATCCGGTAAGATAGATAATTTAGCGAATCATACTAAAATGTTGGAAAATCAACTTGCGCAGGTCGCCGATTCGCCCTCGAGAGTACCAGGGAGATTTTCGGGAAGACCAGAAACAAATCCTGTGGAGCATTGTAATGCGATTACCTTGAGGAGTGGAAAGAGAGTAAATGAGCTCAAGGATAACCCAAAGCTACTTCCGGACAGAGAAGAACACGACCAGGACGTGGTGATTAGCACGCCCGTGCCAATCACCGAGAGATCCTCCAGCGAACAGCACGCCCGTGTCGGAATGAACAGCACGCCCGTGTCATTCTCTACTTCTGAAAAAAAAAAATATCTGAAGGCCAAAAATCCCCACACTTAGAAAAATACGAACCACCGATTCCATTCCCTCAGAGGATAATTAAGGCCAAACTTGATGAACAATTTGGTAAGTTTCTTGATGTCCTAAGGAAGTTGTATATTAACATTCCATTCACAGAAGCCTTGCAGCAAATGCCCACATACTCAAAATTTCTGAAAGACATATTGACAAACAAAAGGAAAATTGAGGAGAGCGTAACGGTGGCACTGACGGAGGAATGTAGTGCTTTAATTCAAAACAGGTTACCTCCTAAACTCAAGGATCCAGGTAGTTTTTCAATCCCATGCATGATTAGGAATCATAACTTTGATAAAGCTTTTTGTGATCTAGGAGCTAGTGTCAATCTTATTCCATTTTCACTGTGTAAGAAATTAAACTTGGGTGAATTGAAAATTACAACACTAGCTTTGCAACTTGCTGATCGCTCTGTGAGATATCCTTTAGGTATATTGGAAAATGTACCTATCACGGTTGGGAAATTTGTCGTTCCTGCAGATTTTGTTGTTCTAGAAATGGATGAAGATCCATACATACCTATTATACTAGGAAGACCTTTCTTGGCCACTGCAAGAGCCGTAATTGATGTTAAAAATCACAAGCTGTCGTTAGCCGTAGGTAGCGAAAAAATTGAGTTTGATTTGTCTAAAGCTATTAAACAACCCTTCCTGCAGAATGTGTGTTGCAGGATTGATGAGGTGCAGATGGTTGAAGAAGAGGAAGAACCGTTTCTCGGATTCAGCGATACACTGGATGCATACTCGGATGATGAAGACGTTGCAAAGAGCAGTGAAGATGGAGGACAAATCAACCTTGTGCGGCATATGACTGAAGAAGCGAGGTTAGAACAAAAATCATTGGAAAGTGAAAACCATGAATCACCGCAGGTAGAACTTAAACCTCTTCCATCAACCCTCAGGTATGAATTTCTTGGTGATAATTCTACATTCCCCGTGATTGTAAATGCGAGTTTAAATGAAGTAGATACTGAAAAGCTGCTCCATGTGCTTAGAATGCATATTAAAGCCATAGGATATACCATTGAAGACATAAAAGGGATTAGCCCTTCATTATGCATGCATAGAATTTTGCTCGAGAAAGATTTTAAACCTTCAGTTGAGAGACAAAGGAGGCTTAATCCTAACATGAAAGAAGTGGTCAAGAAAGAGGTTTTGAAATTACTAGATGCAGGAATAATTTATCCAATCTCTGATAGTGAATGGGTAAGTCCGGTTCATGTTGTGCCAAAGAAAGGTGGGATGACAGTAGTTAGAAATTCAAATAATGAGTTGATTCCCACTAGGACGGTTACGGGGTGGAGAATGTGTATTGACTATCGGAAATTAAACAAAGAAACTAGGAAAGATCACTTCCCACTTCCATTCATTGATCAGATGTTAGAAAGGTTGGCAAAACACTCCTATTTCTGTTTTCTAGATGGGTATTCTGGTTTTTATCAAATCCCTATACATCCAAATGACCAGGAAAAAACCACGTTTACATGTCCTTATGGTACCTTTGCCTATAGGAGAATGCCTTTTGGTCTTTGCAATGCACCAGCTACCTTTCAACGTTGTATGATGGCTATTTTTTCTGATATGATTGAGAATATTATGGAAGTTTTTATGGATGATTTTTCAGTCTATGGTACTAACTTTGATACTTGCTTGTCCAATTTGGTTAATGTTCTGCAGAGATGCGAAGAAACAAACTTGGTTTTAAACTGGGAAAAATGCCACTTTATGGTAAGAGAAGGCATTGTGCTAGGACATTTGGTTTCAGAGCGAGGAATTGAAGTAGACACGGCAAAGGTGGAAGTAATTGAAAATCTACCTCCACCGACAAACGTTAAGGGAGTGCGAAGTTTTTTAGGACATGCAGGATTCTACCGGCGTTTCATCAAAGATTTTTCAAAGATCTCTAAACCTTTGACAAATTTGTTAATTAAGGAAACTGAATTTCTTTTTGATGAAAATTGTTTGGATGCTTTTTCCAGGTTGAAGAAAGCTTTGATCTCAGCTCCGATAATGCAAGTTCCCGATTGGACCTTACCTTTTGAAATCATGTGTGATGCGAGTGACTATGCAGTGGGAGCAGTCTTGGGACAAAGAAGAGACCGGAAGGTACATGCGATCTATTATGCTAGCCGAACTCTGGATGATGCTCAGATGAACTACGCAACTACGGAGAAGGAACTCTTAGCAATTGTTTTTGCCTTGGATAAATTCAGATCATACCTCGTTGGCTCTAAGGTTATTGTTTACACAGATCACGCGGCCATAAGATATCTATTGAGCAAAAAGGATGCTAAGCCAAGGCTCATAAGATGGATTCTTCTTTTGCAAGAATTTGATTAAGAAATAAAGGATAAGCAGGGAACTGAGAATGTGGTAGCGGATCACTTATCAAGACTATATCAGGGACAGAGTGGGACCAAGGAGGAAGATCTTCCAATTGATGACTGTTTTATAGATGAACATCTCCTTGCTATAAAAAGGATTGATTCGCCATGGTACGCAGACTACGCAAATTTTCTTGCTTGTGGAATTTTACCTCATCATATGAGTTACCAACAGAGAAAGAAGTTTTTTGGCGATATCAAGAGCTATGTATGGGATGATCCATTGCTTTTCAAGAAGTGTGCTGATACTATTTACAGGAGATGTGTACCGGAGGATGAAATAAAAGATATACTTTATCATTGTCATTCTTCATCATATGGCGGTCATGCAAGTACTTCGAAGACAGCTGCTAAAGTCTTTCATGCAGGATTTTATTGGCCACATATTTTCAGAGATGCTCGTGATTATGTATTGACTTGTGATAGATGCCAAAGGACGGGGAACATTTCCAAGAGACATGAGATGCCACTGAATTCAATTCTAGAAGTTGAACTTTTCGATGTTTGGGGGATTGATTACATGGGACCATTTCTCCCGTCTCATAACAATATCTACATTCTGGTAGCAGTGGACTACGTATCAAAGTGGGTTGAAGCTATACCATCTCCAACGAATGACGCGAAGACTGTGATAAAACTTTTTAAGAAAATCTTATTTCCTAGATTTGGAATTCCTCGAGCGGTGATTAGCGATGGAGGTTCACACTTCATTGAAAGACAATTTGAAAATCTTCTCAAAAAGTATGGAGTAACTCATAAGATTGCCTCTCCGTATCACCCCCAAACCAGTGGACAAGTGGAAGTATCAAATAGAGAAATCAAAAGCATTTTAGAGAAAACTGTGAAGCATTCACGAACAGATTGGTCAGAAAAATTGGATGACGCTCTATGGGCATATCGGACAGCTTACAAGACTCCTATTGGTATGACGCCGTTTCGCTTGGTGTATGGGAAATCTTGTCATCTTCCTGTAGAGTTGGAACACAAGGCTTTCTGGGCAATACAATTATTGAATTTCGATCTAAAGAATGCCGGAGAGAAAAGAAGGCTTCAGGTTGATGAACTAGAAGAACTCCGACTTGACGCTTATGAGCATGCAAAATCCTATAAAGAAAGGACTAAGCGTTGGCATGATCAACACATTATGCGTAGGGAATTCCAAGAGGGTGATCTTGTATTATTGTTCAACTCTCGATTGAAACTCTTTCCAGGAAAGCTTAAATCCAGATGGTCGGGTCCTTTTGAAGTGAAGAAAGTTTATCCTTATGGAGCTGTGGATATATCGAATGAAACCACCGGAGTCTTCAAAGTGAATGGGCAAAGGCTAAAAAAATATCTGAGCGAACCAACTCCTAACGGAGGAGAGCAGAACCTCCTCAAGTCCACTTGAGTAACATCATATTGGTCAAGCTAATGACCGTAAACAAGCGCTAGTTGGGAGGCAACCCAATTTCTTACCTTATACTTTTATCTTTTATTTTCTTTTTCATTTTATTTGCAGAACAACTGCCCAGGTAACAGAGGAGAACACGGCCGTGCAAATTTCAAACACGCCCGTGTTGGTTGCTGTCAGGTATGTTGGTGGCTGTCGGGTTTTCCAGAAGACAGCACGCCCAGGGCGTGTCGGGAAACGCGGGCGTGGAGATGTTTTCAGCGACCAACACACTCAAGGCGTGTCAGGAGACACGGGTGTGCCGTAGGGTTTTTAAATAGACGCGACGGGTTTTAGGTCAGAACCCGCCCGTGACTCTTCGAAGTTTTCGCCGTTGGTTCCAGAGCAGTTTCCGATCGTCTGCGTTCTTCTCATTCAATTCTAAAACGTGCACCGGTGAAGATTTTCCTCCGGCAAAGATGAGCAAGCGTGTGAAAACGGGGAAGGCACCCTCTTCTTCAAAAGACAAAGGAAAACGGAAAGCGCAAGACCAAGGTGATCGTTCTGATAACCCTTTTGGTTTAATCTTTTGTGATGATATTCATAAATCTCGTTTTGACAAGCTTGAAAAACGAAAAATAGTTTCCACTAGATATATGGACTCTTATACAATTGCTGCGCTAGGTATTAAGGAAGATATATATTGGATGGCAAATAGGATGGGATGGGGACAATTTTTGACTAGCCATTACCCTACCTACCCTAGTATAACTTTAGAATTCCTTAGTTCCATGTCGGCCGAAATAATCCAAGGAAGAAATTGTGAGGAAGGATTGATTAAGTTTCGGTTGAGGAATATCGATTATAGGATGGATTTGAAGGAGTTTAATGAAATTTTCGATTTTCCTGTTGGAGGGGAGAGGCAAATACATCGAAATTTTGTGTGTATACATTTTGGAGAGAAATTGCCTTAGACTCTATGCCCTATGATGCCTCTAGATCCAAATCATCTAATATCCCTAATCCAATTTTTCGCTATCTTCATAGATTCATGGCGAATACTATTTTGGGAGAGGGGACAGTGTTGGGGTAGCCAGGCTAAGTGAATTGCAGTTTTTATGGGCCATGATTAATGATGTTAAAATTGATTCTGGAGCTCACCTAGTTAGACATTTTGTGAAAATTGGGAATAGCTCGACTGGAGTAATTGTTATTGGAGGACTTTTGACTAAGATTGCATTAGCTTTAGGGTGTGAGTTGGATGGATTGGAGACTTGCCCGGTTAGTCCGCGATTGGATTTGGATGCATGTTTAAATATGAAGATGATTGGGAGATTAGAGGAGGGATACTGTTTGATGTTACAAAATGATATTAAAATCCCTCTTCCAAATAATAGCCTTACAACCATTCGCAATACACGTAATTGGCTTTTTAAGGATGTTAGGACCCAAGATCTACCCACAGTAGGAGAGCCATCTATTCCACCGCATGTACCGGTACCCCAGGTTTCTTCCTTCATACCGGAGTCCCCTAGGACTATTACTGATGATGTTTCTGCAGGACCTTCTGTTTTTGATTTTTCAGGATTCCGTACATCGTTTGAGGATTTCAGAGAAAAGCATACTGCGGATAGAAACATGTGGGAGCAGTTTGCTCATACTTCAGAGGAGCATTATGAGCGAGTTGACAGGTATATGGAAGGGGCTAACTGTTTTTTTTCTAATACTGAGAAGTATTTTGTAGTTGAGGCCGCTAGAAGAGAGCGTGAGGAAAAATTTTGGCAAGAAGAAAGTGAATTTCGTGCAGAGCAAAGGAGAAGATGGCAAGAGGAAGATGATCGCAGATCTTAGGCTTTACCTTGCTATAACTATTAGGTGACCTCTTTTCTAGTTATTTTTCTTTATCTTTGGTTGTTCGTTTTTAAGTTTTTGCATTCCTGTTTTGGATTCGGTTTCAGTTTTATATTTTTTTTATATATACCTCTTGTTTTGATTGATATAGACACTATGTGTTCAAGAGTCTTTGATACTTTGTTGCCCTCTCATCTCTTGTAGTATAACTTGATTATTAGTTGGATCTAGGAAATTCTTTGTGGCTTATTCATTAAGAACCCTGTTTCACTTTTCACACAACCCCTAAGGTGGCGGCATTTGAAAAGGATTTAAATTTCTTTACCGGTTTAGTACTCAATTTTCTATGGTGACTTTCATGAGCATTTTGGTTACTGGATAAATACTTCTCCTAGGAGTTTAAAAAAAAAAAAAAAAAAAAAAGGAGATGGAATTTCTTTTGGCGCACCCCTTTGAGATTAGGTAGCTACTAGGGAAACACCTAAAGAAGGTGCCCTTTTGAGGTCAACTAGTTACTGGGGAAATGACCACTGCTAATTCCTTCTTTCTTTTCTTCTCGAGGGTGGTCCTTTGAGACCTTGTGTGATATTGAGGGGATGAACCAAGTGTTAGGGCAGGTAAGTGCCTCTACACTAGAAAGGAGAGGAACACGGTAATAGGGGTGATGAATCTAGATTGGTATCCAAAACCTTGGGGAGTTGATTTCTTCACATGCACTAAACAGGGATCTTTTGAGCTAAGCTGCAGGGAATGACTTGAGAAAATTAAGACCAATTTTATACCTTGGGATGAATTGCCAATAACTGTTTTCATGATTTCCACACATAGATTGTCTTTATTTTTCTTTGCTCGAGGACAAGCAAATGTTCAAGTGTGGGGATTTTTGATGTGTGCAACTCATGTACAGTTTTGAGCATAAAACATATATGCATTTCATCTCATTTTATCTTGTTAGAAGCATATTTGTTAGTTTTTATTTGGTTTAACATATTTGGACGAAGGATACTGCTTTGCGTTGAATTCTGATGACAGGATGCACAAAACCAGCCGAATTACCCAGGGTATCAGAACAACACGGCCGTGTTGTTGATAAACACGGGCGTGTCGAGGTTTTCAGCGACCAACACGCTCAAGGCGTGTTGTTGAACACGGGCGTGGCGGAGATGTTGAAGAGTGACGCAGGAAGCAGAGGAGGACATGATCGGGTCGTGTAATGAGATTGCTATTATTGCGGCGATGATTTTAAAAGATGGAAAGGGTCAATCCAATGGTGATACCGACTATCAAGGAGAGGAGGCTCTATAAAAGGGTAGAAAACCTAAAACCAAAGGAGGGAGGCGGCGGCAATTGAGACTTGGAGATAGACGACATCAGCAAGGACGATTAGTAATGTCTTTTCCTTATCTTATTGTCGAATTCTCTGGTGTAATGGAGTAGTTGTTTGAATCTTAGGTTAAGGGAGTAGCCCCTAACTATGTTCATGATTTGTTGTTAACTCTGGTTTTTGATTATGCATATTTTCGTTGGTTGTTTAAATTGTTGAATGATGCTTTGATTGGTTTCTGTGAAAGTGGTAATTGACTAGATAGGCTTTGCGGGATTTATGTGACAGGATCCTATGCAAGTAAGAGTCATCTATGTACGTATGCCATAAGATTGGGGACGGATCAAAGTAGATACATCAGCGTGATCACCAAAAGTGGCCGTTGGTATTTTAGGAATCAACTTACGAATCTGGTGGACGTATAGATAGGTTTGCAGGAATCTAGTGACAGGATTTCAAAGCATGAAAGATCATCTAATTCGGATACCTTGATAAAGAAAGTTGCATTCAAACAAAAGAAGCCAACCTAGGTATAAGTAGTCATTATCGGAGAACCGTCATGATAATAGTTAGAGTGGTGAAACCGTAATCCTAGGATTGTTTTTATCTCTTAATATTTTCGTTGATTTTCGTTCGCTTGAATTGTTGATTTAGAGTAAAATTTCTCATTAGATCATTCGTTTGGATAATTGAAACTCGTACATTTCTAGTACTTGACCCAGTCCCTGTGGGATCGATATTTTATTACTTGACGATAAACCGTGCACTTGCGGATTTAAGCAATCAGTCTCGTGGACCTATCAATAGGTAATCCACTAAAAACCTCTTCTGGTACCCCCAGAAGAGCAATCGAGTACAAAAAAAGTTAGGTCAAGTGCAACACACTACACTTGTCATTTTTTAGTATTTAAGTAAAAATACATATATTACCAACACTTTTAGGAATTGTAATAAGGCACTTGTGTTGATGTCTGTCTACCGGGCGCGACCAGAACTCCTCAAAGTAGTCGTCGAGCTCAGCAGCTTCGCAATAGAGTTGTAGTCGGAACTGGGAGCAGTCGGAGGCTCAAATGTGCGTGTAGCAGTTTATATGTACTTGTTGTTTAAGTGCCTACTTGAGACTGCCTTATAAAGGGCTTAGAGGACGCCTCCCATAAGCATGGAAGGTGCCTTCAATAAGGCAAATCCTATCCCGAGAAGACAGGCCTTTATCTGCGATCAATTCCAAAAATCATCCTACGTAGGGCGTCATCCATAGCCATGGAAGGTGCCTTTTATGAACAATATCGAGGCGCCTTCCATAGCCATGGAAGCTGCCCTCGGGTACTGTTTACCAATGTTTTGAAAATCGGACCGGTCACTGAACCGGTGCGATGATCGGGTCGAGGTTTTTAAGGTTTGACCGGTCAAACCGGTGGTTCAACCGTTATATATATATATATAAATCATACTTTAATAATTAAAAATCATGCTTCAATCCTGATTAAACCTATGATTTTAACTGATTTCGAGCGATTTTGACCGGTTTTAATCGGTTTTAAGCGGGTTTGACTGGTTTTGACCAGTTTTTTTGTATTTTTCGGCTTTAATGATGGACCAGACCGGAATAAGGGCCGGTTCGCGGTTCAACCGGTCGGACCGGTCGGTCCGGTCCGGTTTTCAAAACACTGCTGTTTACCCGAAGGCAGCTTTGCTACTTTGCTTGCTTTCTTGCCCTACAACAAATGTGTTAGTCCAAATACCCTGCAAGATTAGTGTTAGCACAAATATAATGAATAGAGTAATTAGTTCCTGTCCTTCCAGGACCAGGAACTAGTCAAAGTCTCAGCTTAGAGATCCCAAATGGACCTAAACTGGCCCGACACCTACTGTCTCTCAACTGGGACACGTGCTCAAAATCACTCTCCTCCAGTGACTTACCTTTTGCTAGACATCCAGTCAGTCCGTCGACCAGTCTAGACTTCATTCTAGCTATCCGGTCAGCCCGTTGACTTAGTTGGACTTTGTGCCAGCTATACAGTCGGCTCGTCGACCTAGCTGGGCTTCGTGCTAGGTATTCGGTTAACTCATCGACATATCTGGACATCGTGCCAGCTATCCGGTCGGCCTATCGACCTAGCTGGGTTTTGCACCAGCTATCCGGTCGGCCTGTCGACCTAGCTGGATTTCTCCTGCACACTTAGTCAAAGTGTTAGATCATAATGAACCTAACTTAACCTACTTTGTCATTCATCAAAATCTGAGTTAGACCGTTAGTGCTAACCGCACCAATAGAGGGGAGTGACTTGGTGAGGACGCGTTCCCCATTTAAGAGAATAGTAGGCGTCAATCTAACTTAGATCCATTTTGAAAATATAAGTTGAGATCTTGACTGGATTCTAGTCTCAAGGAAACATAATCTAATTACTACTCTATTTTTATAATTGTGCTAACTTTTATTTTGTAGGGTAGTATAATGTTTATTGCCTCGGACTAATCTTTTTCTTGCAGGAAAAAGCTTTGCTAGAAAAAATGGTCTGGGCGCCCAGAGCTGGTCTGGGCACCCGAAACTGGCCCGAGCGCCTAGAATGCAAAAGTCTATCTCGTCGTAAACGTGGAGCGCACTGATTGGTTGGGCTAGCATCATAGTCCAGGCGCCCGGAGCTACCTATATAAGAAGCGTTCCACCAAAGCATGAAACACAACTTTTTCTACGATTGCTCTATTGCGCGCTGCTCCAAAGACGCTCCTGCGACGTTGCGAAGCTCCTCCAACAACCTGTGACTCAGTTTCATTTTCCTTATTGTCGGTATTTTTTATAGTTCTTGTACTAAATTGTGTAATACTTTTACAAATTATTAGTGATTGTCTAATGAAAGCACTCTCACGTGCGAGCCTTAGAGTAGGAGTCGACGAATGCTCCGAACCAAGTAAAATTGGTTTGTTAGCATTGCTTCAATTTTTCTGTTTCCACTGCTTACTCGATTAAGTTTTAACAATCGCTATTCACCCCCCCTTATAGCGAGTTTTATGATCCAATATAACCGACGCCTACTGTTTCCTCAGCGGTGAATGCATCCTCATCTACTCCTCTCAGGAGAAGCTACCTGTTGCCAGACCGATCCTCCAGATCGACTGGACTTTTGCTCGGTGCTTAAGTCTTCAAGACTTTCTGCTGAATGCCCACTCCATGACTCGTTCAGTCTTTCACCTGGTCCACAACCACCAGGGTTTTCACCTAGAGTCCCCGACTCTAGGGTTTTGCCCAAAACACTTGACCCGTCAAGACTTTCCGCTTAGGGTTACCACCTCTAGGACCTAGTGTTACCACCCCTAGGGTTTTTCCACCTGCCTAACCGTAGCTAGGACTTTTACCTAAGAACACTTAGGACTTTCTTGCAAGTTCATTCAAACTTGTTAAACAACAAGTAACCTTAACTTTGAATCCTTTGCCATTATCAAAATACATCTGATGCTTCCCGCACCAATAATCTCTCCCTTTTTGATTATGACAACACAATTCAATGTTAAGTAAAACATATAGCAATAAAGGAAATGTAATAATAAGAAAGAGAAATGCAATCAAGAAATGCAGTATAAATGCAACTCCCCCTTAATCACTTAACCAACTTGTTATAACTCCCTCTTAATCACTTAACTTTCTCTCCATTTCTCCTTAACTTTAGAATTTTTTAGATTCTCTCCCCCTTTGACATATATCAAAAAAAAGTGAGAGAGTTACCATACTAGGTTTTGAAAATCGTTAAAATTGGATAAAACTTGTAGTTAAGTACTTAAAAAACATAGCTTTAAAAACGTAGGTTTAAAAAGATTTTGATAACAACTTAGTTTTAAAAGGATTTTGATAAAAAAGCATAGTTAAGTACGTAGCATTAAAAACTTAGTTATAAAAAGATTTTGATAACAACTTAGTTTGAAAAGGATTTTGATAAAAATCATAGTTAAGTACTTAGTTTTAAAGATTTTTTTAGATAAACAACATAGTTAACCACTTAGTGAATTAGAAATACTTTGAATGCACTTAGCTTTTTCCAAAAAATTTAGTTAAATTTAAGTGTTGGAAGGAAATGCTTTTTAACTATATTTAGCTAAGAAGGTGATGTTTTTGAAAAAATACATAGCCAAAATTAAAACATTTTATCAAGTACATAGCTTAAAAAAAACTTGAACTTGTTGTTTCAAATAAGATATCTATTTTCAAAAATAGTTTAAAAATTGAACTCCCCCTTTTACTTTAATTTTAAAAAGAACATTTTAATTTTGAAATTTTAAAAAAGAATTAATCCCTTAAAGTCTTTTCACTCCCCCTTGATTAATACCAAAAAAATTTAAAGTCCTAAAGTCCAAGCATGAGAGTTTATAGTAAAGAAAAGCTTTAAAATAAACATCTATTTGTTGGTGCAATATCTCTTAGGTCAAGGTTGACTGGTTTAATCAAGCTTGAGTCTTGGTCATAGTTTCGATGTTTGACAATACATGTAGACACATGGACAATGCAGGTGCAGTTGTTCATATGGGGAGATTCTGATCAGGGACTGATCAGTGTGAATAAAGAAGAGTCAAGTAGGTATACCTGACTGGAAGGAAACCCTGGTGAGTGAAGCCAGGTGAAAGTCCTAGTGAGTGAAGCTAGGCAGATGGAAATCCTGGTGAGTGAAGCCAGGTGAAAGTCCTAGTGAGTGAAGCTAGGCAGGTGGAAGTCCTAGTGAGTGAAGCTAGGCAGATGGAAATCCTGCTGAGTGAAGCCAGGTGAAAGTCCTAGTGAGTGAAGCTAGGTGAAAGCCCTGGTGAGTGAAGCCAGGCAAGGGAAAATCCAGATGGATCAAGGATGATCGGATATCTGGTGTTGGGAAGTTCTGGCAGGTCAAGGGAGTGACCAGATGCTAGGCATGATGGACCAACAGGTCAAGGTTGACCGGATGTTGGTTTGAGAGGCTTGGGACTTGGTTTTGGGCAAAAAAACCAAGAGCTGGATCGATCAGTGGATCGATCCAGGCCTTTCCTAGCGAACAGAGAGCCTCTGAATCGATCAGTGGATCGATCCAGAGGTCCCAATCGATCAGCCGATCGATTGGGACGCTGCTGCTTCGCACGATAAGCGCTGGATCGATCCAGGCATTTTTCCAGAGCACAGAGGCGCTCTGGATCGATCCGTGAATCGATCCAAAGCCTCCCCGATCGATTGGGAGTTTTCGAATCGATCGGGATCAGACCGTTGCGTCGTATTTGAGCTGCAGGCGGGCGTCTCCTTCAGCACTTCTTCACCGATTCATTTCAGATCCTCACCAGCTCCTCCACAGCTCTTCTCAAGCTCGAGATCGCCAGTTCTTGAAGGTTCTTGGAGGTTCTTCCAAGTCAAGAGGCGGATCAAAGCAAGGAGAAGAAACTAGGGTTAGGGCTTTTGCACTCATTGTAAGCTTGTGAGCTTGTATTTCATTACCTTTCCCTTTCTTCTTGTATTGAGTCTTGTAGGACTTCTCCGCCCTTGGTAGTTACCATAAAGGAGAGTTTTATTAGTGGAGGGTGTGTGTGTAGGTGTGGATCCTTGGACTAGTCACCTCTTGTGAGGTGGATACCAAGTAAACCAACCGTGTTAGCATTGTGTGATTTGTTTCTGTATTTTCCATTGCACATCTTCGAAGAAACAAGCAACGCCGAACACCGGCCACGCGATGAGCTATTCACACCCCCCCCCTCTAGCTACTTTTGGTCCTAACAAGTGGTATCAGAGCGAGGTCGCTCTTCACCGGAATCATCGCCGGAAGGGTCAAGCATAACAAGAAAAGCTAGAGGGTGAAGAAGTTGGAGAAAATTCTTCAAGTTCGAGATTTTATCAAGCTCAACTTCAAGATGCAATTCCAAGATGGAATTGGATTTGACACAAGGGTGGCTCCACCGTACACATCCACAAGCTTCGATTCTTGGAAATCAAGAATCGAAAATTTTCTTATGATGGAGATAGAGCAATGGTTTTCTCTAATGGAAGGTTTCAAAGCTCCAACAAACTCCAAGGGCAAGCTTCTCAAGAAAAGCAAATGGAGCTTGGAGCAAATTCAAAGGAGCGAGGCAAATGATAAAGTGACCAAGCTTTTGGTCAACTTATTGCCTAGCCACATTTTGGCTCAAATCGGAGAATTCAACGATGCCAAGGAGCTTTGGAGCAAATTGGCAACAATCCATGAAGAACCCTCCACTGTACCAAATCAAGAGGAATCCAAAGAGGGTGACTCATTGGAGCAAGATCAAGAGGAGGACTCCGAAGTTGAGAGATGCTCAACTTCCGAAGAAGAGGAAGTCCAAGAAGTTTCATCCTCAAAGGAGTGCAATCAAAAGAGCAAGGAAGGAGCATATTCCTTGTTTCATGTACAAGAGGATGAAGAAGAAGGTGAAGTCTCCACCTCTAGGATTGAGGGGGAGCAATCTTTATTGACACCGGAGCAAGAGCAAGAAGAATCCTCCACATCCGGGTCAAGAGAAGATGAGGATGAAGAAGCTTCCACCTCCGCAAGTCAAGCAAAATCGAATGGAGGAATATCTTCGGATCAAGAGGAAGCTTCTACCTCCGGATCCAAAGGAAAAAATGCCACCCCTACAAGCAAAGGTATAAATATTTCAATTAATAATAAAAATCATATCATATGCTTTGAATGTAGGGAACATGGGCATTACAAAAGTAAATGCCCTAAATTGGTCAAGAAGAAGGGTCAAGTGGCACAAAAGGGCAAGGTGAAGCCCAAGGAGACCATTCCCAACACAAAGAAGAGCAAGGAGCATATTATATGCTTCTCTTGCAATCAAAAGGGGCATTACCAAAGTCAATGCCCCAAGGGGAAGAAGATGGTCAAGGCTCAAGGAGGCACTAGTCAAGGGGGAGCCTCCAAGGTAAAGAAGAAGGTATCTTTTCTTGAGCCTAACCCTTTACATTATGGTAAAAAGCATGATAGTTCTAATTTTTATCATTTTAATACAATTTACCATAAGAATAGAAAGCATGAGGGCTTTAAGGAAAAGCATGTGACCCTACATGCCAAAACTACCCAACCTAAGGTTAGGAAAGTAGATAGACACTTGGGGGGGAACACTAAGGATAATAGATACATGCCCAAGAACAAAAATGCTCATGGACCAAAACCTAAGGATTTAATGATAGAAAATCAAGTCTTGAGGTCAAGACTTGATAAAATGGAAAAGACCCTAAAAATGATGGAAAATATCCTACAATGGCAAAATGAGCAATACCTAGGGCTAGGAAAATCAAAGCCATCCAATGGCCATAGAGGGTTGGGATGCAAACCAAAGGCTAAGAAGGATGTGCCCTCGTACCATAGAGTTCCATATAGTTATGGAACAAACCCTAGGTCCAGTGGTCAAGCCAAGAATACTAGGGAAGTCATCCCTAAGAGTATTTTTGCAATAAATATGACTAAGACTTCTAAGAAGTCTAAGAAAGTCACTAACAAGGTCACAAGGGAGACTATCCCTAGAGTTGACCTAGAAAATGTGACCAAGGCTTCTAAGAAGCCCAGCAAGGTCACTAGGAAGGTATCTAGGGAAGTAATCCCTAGTGAGTACCTAGAGCATCCAAGGAGCACCAATAGGTGTTGGGTTCCTAGGAGCATCTTCTCTACCCCATAGATGGGTTAGAGAGTGTCAACTCCGATTAGAAGGGTAGTTAACCCAACTTTGAGGAAATTGACACTCAAGGAGCATTTTCAAGGTTTTTGTTAACCTTTGAAAATGAAATGAAATGATTATTTACTCCTTGAAAGAGTAAAATGTGCCTAATGGTGGAAAGATTGATTCTATCTAAAATGGCACAAATTGGGAAAACCTTGAGAAATACCAAGTTGGGATTTTGATATTCTCTTGGAAATTTAAGGCAATCCGGGCCTTGGTTTATGTGATTACTCTTGATGAAAAATGGAATATGCCAACATTTGAGGACATGCTTAATTTTTAAGTGGCATAAACAAATCAAGAGAAATAGAAATGTCAATTTAGGTTTTGGCATTTCTGTGAAGCATTTAGGGCAATCTAGGTTAACTTTTTTAAGTTAAAACAAGTAGTATATTTAGAGTTTAGCTAAGTGGTTAAGGATACTTAGATAAGAAATCTAGGTATATTTTATTTATGCTAAACCTTGCCATGATTGTTTGCCCATCATATGTCATGACATCATGTCTATTTTTTGCATTCATGTCTTATTATGAAAAATCCAAAAATACCATGTCATGACATTCATACATCATGTAGTTATAGGACATTTTCTTTTGAAAAATTATTTCCTTTTGATGTATGCCATAACATAATCATGCATTAAGGTAAATTCCTTGTAATTAAGGACAAATGACATTTAACAACACTTATTAACAAGTGACATCCTAGGTGGATGTCTAATATCTCTAAAATGCCTAGATAGATATGCATGATCCCTAGAATAGGGCAAAACCAAAATCTCACATCTCACAAGGACTATAAGGTGACTTGTATGTGTCTTAGTGCACATTAGATACAAGTGAGATGTTAGGAAGATGAATAAAACTCAAAATGCTGATTTAGTGCATTCTTTTGAGTTTTAGAGTCATCAAAACACATAGTTATGTGTTTTCCTATCATTGGGAAAGCTAATGTACAAGACATGTGCATTTAGCCCAAGGAAAATGGTGGGATATTGGTTTTGAAAGAAGTTTTAAAAATGCTTTTGGAAAACCTTGGTGAAGGCTATCTTTTGATAGTAATCACCATTGAATGGTTAGACACAAACTTGAAGAATACGCTAAAGTTTTAGCAAGTTTTCAAGCTTGTGTCAATCTTTGAAAATATGATGTATTTTCATAGAAAACTATTTTTCCATGATAAAGTATACCCTAAACAATGTCTACACGAAATTTCATGATTTTTGAATTTTTGTAGAATTTTCTAGGGGCCTCTGGATTCATTTTTCAGCAACTATCAGACCTCAATCGATCCACCGATCGATTGAGGGTCTCATTCGATCAGTGGATCGATTGGGAGCAAGCTTCTCGCGAACAGAAGCTTGCTGGATCGATCAGCCGATCGATCCACAAGGCCTGAATCGATCAGTGGATCGATTCAGCAAGGTTCAATCGATTGGAACCCAACTCCAATCGATCCAAGTTGCTGATTTTGGCTGGGAAGGCCTGATTTCAGCATTTTGAACCTATGTTAGTCTAGGTAACCATTCCAAACCCCTCAAAATATATTTGTATACATAAAAAGGGTGTTTTCGTGTTGAAAACAAGGATGGATTGGTTAAGGAAGACTATATTGAAGTCTAGGGTGAGGTTTGTTTCAAATTTTGAATATTTGAACCTCAAAGCTTCTAAATTTGGGTTTCCTAAAGGATTAGGGATTCCAAGTCATTGTTGGTGCAATGACAGAAGTTACCACCATGTCTTTAGGGGGAGGGACTCTTTAAAGGCATGAAAATTATTTTTCATGAACCTTGGAAGGTGGTTAACCTTCCGTTAAGTGGATAATGCTCAAGGATGGACATTTGCCTACATTGAGGAAGAATGTAGGGTTAAGGATAAATGAAGGGAATGAGTCCTTCATTATCGTGTTGGTCACAACGAGTGAAGTTGTGAACAACAATGAGCAACTCTTCAGGGGGAGAGTTTTCAACAATGGGGCATTTGTTGAAGTGTGCCCAAAATTGAGGCACGGGTTGATGTGTGCTCAATGATGGGTTGATGTGTGCCAATAGGGGGAGAATGTGTGGTTTAAGTTAGGCCTTCATTACCTATGGGGGAGGTCATAGGGGGAGAATGAAGGGAACCAACATTCATACTTTGGCATGAATGGAGTTAAGGTTATGGGATTAGCTTAACTCAGAATGGTCCAAACTTAAAGGTATTGTCAAACATCAAAAAGGGGGAGATTGTTGGTGTAATATCTCTTAGGTCAAGGTTGACTGGTTTGATCAAGCTTGAGTCTTGGTCATAGTTTCGATGTTTGATAATACATGTAGACACATGGACAATGCAGGTGCAGTTGTTCATATGGGGAGATTCTGATCAGGGACTGATCAGTGTGAATAAAGAAGAGTCAAGTAGGTATACCTGACTGGAAGGAAACCCTGGTGAGTGAAGCCAGGTGAAAGTCCTAGTGAGTGAAGCTAGGCAGATGGAAATCCTGGTGAGTGAAGCCAGGTGAAAGTCCTAGTGAGTGAAGCTAGGCAGGTGGAAGTCCTAGTGAGTGAAACTAGGCAGATGGAAATCCTGGTGAGTGAAGCCAAGTGAAAGTCCTAGTGAGTGAAGCTAGGTGAAAGCCCTGGTGAGTGAAGCCAGGCAAGGGAAAATCCAGATGGATCAAGGATGATCGGATATCTGGTGTTGGGAAGTTCTGGCAGGTCAAGGGAGTGACCAGATGCTAGGCATGATGGACCAACAGGTCAAGGTTGACCGGATGCTGGTTTGAGAGGCTTGGGACTTGGTTTTGGGCAAAAAAACCAAGAGCTGGATCGATCAGTGGATCGATCCAGGCCTTTCCTAGCGAACAGAGAGCCTCTGAATCGATCAGCGGATCGATCCAGAGGTCCCAATCGATCAGCCGATCGATTGGGACGCTGCTGCGGGATCGATCCGTGGATCGATCCAGGCATTTTTCCATAGCACAGAGGCGCTCTGGATCGATCCGTGAATCGATCCAAAGCCTCCCAGATCGATTGGGAGTTTTCGAATCGATCGGGATCCGACCGTTGCGTCGTATTTGAGCTGCAGGCGGGCGTCTCCTTCAGCACTTCTTCACCGATTCATTTCAGATCCTCACCAGCTCCTCCACAGCTCTTCTCAAGCTCGAGATCGTCAGTTCTTGAAGGTTCTTGGAGGTTCTTCCAAGTCAAGAGGCGGATCAAAGCAAGGAGAAGAAACTAGGGTTAGGGCTTTTGCACTCATTGTAAGCTTGTGAGCTTGTATTTCATTACCTTTCCCTTTCTTCTTGTATTGAGTCTTGTAGGGCTTCTCCGCTCTTGGTAGTTACCATAAAGGAGAGTTTTATTAGTGGAAGGTGTGTGTGTAGGTGTGGATCCTTGGACTAGTCACCTCTTGTGAGGTGGATACCAAGTAAACCAACCGTGTTAGCGTTGTGTGATTTGTTTCTGTATTTTCCGCTGCACATCTTCGAAGAAACAAGCAACGCCGAACACCGGGCACGCGACGAGATATTCACCCCCCCCCCTCTAGCTACTTTTAGTCCTAACACTATTTTCCTTAACAAAATGTCTAACCTTTAGCTACTAGCTGTTTACCATAAGACAGTAGCTTTCACTTGGTTAGTCAAGTTAAGTAAGTGCTCCAATTAGTTTGACTAAAATAGATGACTTAACTTGATCAATTTTAACTTTATATTTATTGCCCAGACTTATATTGATGCACAGACATAAGCATTCTGAAGTCTAGACAGTACCTTATACATCTCACACCATTCTAAGTATTTTTCATACACAAGGAAGGTAATCCTAGTGTGCTTGTGAGATGCTTTGGCTGAAACCTATGGGTACATGCTCTCTAAAGGGGAAAATCCTAGACTAGTTCCAATCTTTTAAAATTCTAGTAAAACTGGGAGTTTTAAAAATAATTTTCCCAGAATTTTAAAATAAAACATAATTTTGAAAATATAAGAACAACTTTTTGAAGTTAATAATTTCTACTCTACTGTGCACATTCCTAATTCTTTTCTAAGTGTACTGAACTCAAGTTCAGGTAAGGGTTTTGTGAAGATGTCAGCTACGTTTGACTTGGACTCAATATAGTCAAGTACAATATCACCTTTAGCAGCATGATCCCTTACAAAGTGGTGTTTAACTTCTATGTGTTTAGTCCTTGAATAGTGAATTGAATTTTTAGTTAAATTTATTGAACTTATGTTATCAATTGAAATTTTTGTATTTTTGTATTCAAGCTGATAATCTTTTAGGGTATGCATCATCCATAGTAATTGAGATGCACATTCTCCCATGGCTATGTATTCTGTTTCAGTAGTGGATAGAGCAACACAGTGTTGCTTTTTACTGGACAGCTTACTATACACTGTCCTAGAAATTAGCAGCTTTCACTTGTACCTTTTTTTTTAATCTAATTTACACTCAGCATAATCTGAGTCAGAGTACCCAACTAAGTTAAATATGCTAGTCCTAGGGTATCAAAGACCTACACTTAGGGTCTCCTTTATGTACCTTAGTATTCGTTTTACACTTGTTAAATGTGATTCTTTTGCACAAGATTGGTATCTAGCACACATACTTACTGTAAATAAAATATCAGGTTGGCTTACAATTAGGTACAATAGATTTTCTATTACACTTCTATAGTATTTTAAGTCTACTGGTTTCCCTTCTAAGTCAGATTCGATTTTAGCATTAGTTGTCATGGGGGGTATTTACATTTTTAAAATTCTCCATTCCAAATTTTTTAATTAATTCTTTAGCATATTTTATTTGAAAAATATGTATTCTTTCTTTTGTTTGTTTTATTTGTAAGCCTAAAAAGAAATTGAGTTCACCTACTAGACTCATTTCAAATTCATTTTCCATTAATTTGATAAATTCTTTTAAAAATTTTGTATTTGTTGAGACAAATATTATGTCATCTACATAAATTTGAGTTATAAAAATATCTTTTTCTAAAATTTTAACAAATAGGGTTTGGTCTATTTGACCTTAGTTAAATCCTTTAGATATTAAATATGTTGAAATTCATACCAAGCCCTATGTGCTTATTTTAGTCCATATAAAGCTTTCTTTAACCTAAGGACATGGTTTGAGTGGTCTAGGTCTTTAAATCCTGGTGGTTGATTTACATAGACCTCTTCTTTGATGAACTCATTTAAGAATGTGGATTTTACATCCATTTGGTATAATTTGAATCCTTTATGTGTTGTATAGGCTAGCAACATTCTTATGAATTCAAGTCTGCCTATGGGTGCATATGTTTCATCATAATCTAACTCTTCTACTTGGCTGAACCCCTTTTCTACTAGTCTAGCCTTATTTCATACTATTTCACCCTTGTCATCTAATTTATTTCTAAATACCCACTTAGTGTTAATTATAGATTTATTTATTGGTTTAGGTATAAGTTCTCAGACTTAGTTTCTTTCAAATTGAGTTAGTTCTGTGGGTTGGTCCTAGGAAGATCGTACCAGTTTCACTATACAAAAATTTTGTATAAGTGTCGAACCTTTCCTAAACAACCTATTATGTTTTTTAGAAGTTAAATTAGGAATCACAAACGGAACTTAACATTATTGATTCCAAATTTAACTTATCTGTTCTTAATGATTTAGACTTGGATCGCAAGCGGAACTTAACACTATTGATCCAAATCCACCTATATTATAAATTCAATTAAATATTAATTTCCAAAATTCACTTCCAGGTTAAACATGGCGAGGCACTAGACCTTCTTGGATATGGGAGCAACCACCACTTCCTAGACAAAGCCTTTTAAGGAAAGCTAATATTTAATTTCCTTATATAACTCTAGGTTTAACCAAAAAGAACAATCGAATCACAAATTCAAAAAATAAAACAAAAGAAACACAAATTCGAAACAAATCCGAAAACTCTAGAATCATATGCCTCTTGTGTTTGGTATTTCCAAAAATAACTATACAAAGAAAACTAGTATGATGCGGAAAATAATTACTAGTTATACCTTTCTTTGTAAGCAAATAACCTCTTGATCTTCTACCGTATTTCTCTTCTAATCTCGGACGTTGTGTGGGCAACGATCTTCTGAGATGAGAACCACCCAAGTCCTTCTTCTCCAAGCAAGTTTCGGCCACCATAAAAACTCCAAGAGATGTGAGGTTCGGCCACCACCACCAAGCGCCAAGGGATGCTAGAAACAAAGCCTCCTTTCTCTCCTTCTTCTCCTAGCTTGAACCGGCCACCATGGACTCCTCTTGTGTTGATGCCGCCGGCCACAAAGGAGGAAGAGAAGAGAAGGATAAGAGGCTCTAGGGTCGGCCACCACCAAGGAAGAGTGGGAGGAAAAATAGAATAGAGTTGTTCAATCATGAAGGCACCTCTACCCTCTCTTTTATAATCCTTGGTCTTAGCAAATAAGGAAAGTTTAATAAAACTTTCTTATTTTCTTTGCCATGAAAAAGAAAAAATTAATTGATAAAAATCAATTTTCTTTTCTCTTATTAAAGTGGCCGGCCACATCTATTTTTCCTTCAAGGAAAGTTTTTATTCACAAGAATTAAAACTTCCTAATTTGTTTCCGAAATTTTTTAATAAAAATTTCTCTAATAATTTTTCCCTTCAAGGTGGATTATAAAAAAGAAATTTTATAAATTAAAATCTTTCTTTTAAACATGTGGATGATTTTCAAAAAGGAAAGTTATCTCCAAAATTAAAATCTCCTTTCAATCTACAAATAAGGAAAGATATTTATTCTTTTCTTAATCTTTTGTAGAAAGGAAATATTTAATTTTTAAACTCTCTTTTAAATCATGAACATGGTTACAAAAAAGTAAAGTTTTCTTAAAATTAAAATCCACCTTTCAATCTACAAATAAGGAAAGATTTTAAATCTTTTCTTAATCTTTTGTAGAAAGTTATAAAAGGAAAGATTTAAATTTTAAACTCTCTTTTAAAACCATGTTATCCACATAAGAAAAAATTTAAATAAAATCCCTTTTATATTATATGTGGCCGACCACACCTAGCTTGGACTCCAAGCTAGGGCCGACCACTAATCTTGGCTCAATCCTTGGGTCTTGGTCGACCCTAGCTTGGGTTCCAAGCTAGCTTGGCCGACCACCAAAGAGTGGGTAAGAAGGTGGGTATAATTCTCTATATACAAGAGGCTACGATATGGACCGAGAGGAGGAATTGATTTTGGTCTCCTGATGAAATTAAGCTTCCCGTGTTCATCCCGAACGCCCAACTTAATTTCATCAATAATAATTCATTCCACTAAAAAATTATTACTGAACTACCGCACCAATCCCAAATTACATTTTGGGCTCCTTCTTATTATGAGTGTGCTAGTCTCCCTGTGTTTAAGATGTCGAATGCCCACTAATTAAATAAGTTACCGACAACTCTCTTTAATTAATATCTTAGTCCAAGAGTAGTACCACTCAACCTTATTGTTATGTCGGACTAAGTCCACTTGCAGGGTTTAATATGACAATCCTTTTGAGCTCCTCTTGGGGACATTATCAACCTAGATTACTAGGACATAACTTCCTTCTATAATCAACAACACACACTATAAGTAATATCATTTCCCAACTTATCGGGCATTTTGATTTATCAAGCTAAATCTCACCTTTTGATAAGTTAAAGAAATGAATACTATATATATGTGCTTGTTATTATATTAGGATTAAGAGCACACACTTCCATAATAACTAAGGACTTGTTCTTTTATTAAGTCAGTATAAAAAGAACATTCCTTAAATGGTCATGCTCAATATACTTAGAGTGTACTAGTGTAATTTATTAGTCAAGATAAACTAATACCTAATTACACTACGACTATTCCAATGGTTTGTTCCTTTCCATCTTAGTCGTGAGCTACTGTTTATAATTTATAAAGAACCGATAACACGATCTCATGTGTGTGACACCACACATCGTGTTATCTACAATATAAATTAATTGAACAACTACACTCAGTATATATAAATATAGATACTTGACCAATGTGATTCTTATTTCTAAATAAATGTTTATACAAAAGTTAGACTTTTAGTATATACTCTAACAAGTTCTTCTTACATTACAATTATCCAGTCTGGGTCAGGTAAGACTTCTTTTATAGTTTTGGGTTCAAATTTAGAAATAAAGGTTATTTAACTTTGGTTTCTATAAGATGATCTAGTTCGAACACCTAGAGTTGCGTCACCCAATATTTGGTCAGATGGGTGGTTGGATCTTATCCAAGATGGTCTTGTGTTAGGGTCAACAATTGGTTCTTGTGATTCACTTGATTCACGCCTAATTTCATTATTTTCATCATCTTTAATATTTCTGGTAATTTGAATATTATTTTCACTGATTTCATTAGGTGAGTTATTTTCATCAAAAATTACATTGGATATTTCTTCCACTTTTAGGGTATTATTGTTATAAACATTATAGGCCCTACTAGTTGTTGAATACCCTAAGAAGATACCCATTGAGGATTTTGATGCAAATTTTTCTAAGTAATCCTTAGTGTTTAATATGTGTACTTTACACCCCAAATACTTTTAGATAGTTTAGATTGGGTATTTTATTGTAATATATTTCATAAGGGGTTTTATTGTAAAATTTATTAATTAAAATTCTATTTTGAATATAGCATGCTGTGTTTATTGCCTCAGCCCAAAATTGGTTGTTTAGGTTGTATTCATTTAACATGATTCTAGCAGCTTCTTGTAATGTTCTATTTTTTCATTCTACTAGTCCATTTTGTTGAGGAGTTCTAGAGCATGAGAATTTATGTTTGTATCCATTAATTTCACAAAATTCAATAAATTTATGGTTTTCAAATTCTCCTCCATGATCACTTCTAATTCCTTTAATTTTAGTATCTTTTTCATTTTCTATCAACCTGCAAAAATTATTAAAGATTTCAAAGGTTTCATCTTTAGTCTTTAGAAATTTTACCCAAGTAAACCTAGAGTAGTCATCAATTATAACTAAGCAGTATTGATTTCTGGTTAGTGACTTGACTCCATGTGAATCAAATAGGTCTAAATGTAGGAGCTCAAGTAATGAGTTGATTCGATTTAGGTTTGTTGATTTGTGAGTTGACTTAGTTTGTTTACCTTGTTGACAAGCATTAAAAATTGAATTTAAGTTTTTTAATTTGGGTAAACCTCTAACTAGACCATTTTAACTCATTTTTGAAATGAGTCTGATGTGAGTGTGACCCAACCTTCTATGCCACAACTTAATTTCCTCTTGTTGTGTCAAAAGACACTTTAGTGAGGAGGTAGGTAGGTTAATTGTGTAAACATTATTTTTCCTAATTCCCTTAAGATGATTTTGGGATTTTCAATATTTTTAATTAAGCAATCAGCATTAGAAAAGGTTACTAGGTATTCAGAGTCACACAATTGATTTATGCTAAGTAAGTTGAAATTAAATTTATCGACTAATAATACTTTTCAAACAATTAAATCAGAACATAGTTCGATATTACATGTTTCGATTACTTTAAGCTTTCCGCTGTTGTCGAATGCAACTGACCCTAGGTTTTTGTATTTTAGCTTGGTGAACTTCAATCGATCTCCAGTCATGTGTCTGGAGCATCTAATATTCAACATCCATTGGTCCAAACCGTTATATTCCTACACATAAAGTATTTGATTTGGATCCAATTTTAAAAGGATTATAGGATAGATTGATTGAGTTCAACCCCTTATTTTCCATCTCACCTGATCCTGTCTGAGAAGTTGTACGTACAAAATGGAAAACTGGGGAGAGAACCTACTGCTGATGAAGAATAATACCTGTAGAATACCGATCCGAGAAACCCAAAGCGGATCTGGGAGAATAGAGTCACGGAATGCCCTCCTCGTGCGAAGATCCAAAGACGAAAGGAAGGATTCAATGAAGAGAACCAGGATCTGGAGCTTCCAAAGCTTCTTGCGCACAAGAGACCAACCAACACTATTGTCAGTGACCTAAGACCGGGGTGGGAATCCCTGGCTAGGCCCTCCGACACTCAAGTCAGTGATCTCTCTTAGTGTGGAAGAAGGAAGAAGATGAACAGTAACTGAAAATTAGGGTTTGTAAAGTGGGTTGTGAGCGTGAGCCACCACTTACCTTGCCAACGGAGAGGATTCCCACTTTTATACCACTTCATATAACCTCCATAGTCATGAAGTGGACCCCGATTTGTTAGAGTTTGTTGTGAGATGACGTAAGTTGTGTACTTATGGAAAATAGCTTTTAAGGAATCTTTTTTGTACCCCAGATATACCTTCTTTATCGTCTAGTACCTGTAGAAAAGTCTAGAAGCATCTTCTCACCAAATTAGTCAACCTGTCATATAATCACATAAGTTATTTAAGAATATTCTTGAAACATTCGTTCTCGCCCTGTCTTATATCGAGATATATTTATCACTCATGTTTGCTTACCCTGTCTGCACTACGTTGTGGACAACCCGATATTATACTATGATTTATATTGGATAGAATTAAGTCTAAGTTATGTCTGGGCTGGTTATCATTATTGTTCAATGTAGGTCCTAATCGTCCAGTAATATACTGTGAATTCCGTAGAGCCTTGTATCTTTTCATACCCAAACGATCATATACACCCAACTAATACTAGTCTATGTTCTGATGTGCTAACTCAAATAGTCTTGACTCATCTATCTGACCATGCTTACTCCCGCCCGATATTAGCCTACCTGCTTAGGGTATTATCCCGAACGAGATTACTCTATCTTTCTCAAGGTATATCCCGACCGATATTACTCTATATTTCTCAAAGTACATACCGACCGATATTAGCCTACCTTTCTTAAGGTATGTCTCTACCGATATTACTTTATCCTTCTCAAGGTATATCCCGACCGATATTACTCTATCCTTCTCAAGGTATATCCCGACCGATATTACTCTATCCTTCTCAAGGTAAATCCTGACCGATATTACTCTATCCTTCCCAAGGTATATCTCGACCGATATTACTTTATCCTTCTCAAGGTATATCCCGATCGATATTACTCTATCCTTCTCAAGGTATATCCCGACCGATATTACTCTATCCTTCCCAAGGTATATCTCGACCGATATTACTTTATCCTTCTCAAGATATATCCCGGCCGATATTACTCTATCCTTCTCAAGGTATATCCCGACTGATATTACTCTATCCTTCCCAAGATATATCTCGACCGATATTACTCTGTCTTTCTCAAGGTATATCCCGACCAATATTACCCTATCCTTCTCAAGGTATATCTCTATTGATATTACTTTATCCTTCTTAATTCTGCTATTTCCTTTCTTCCCACCGGGGATCTACTAAACCTAACTCATATCACTAGCCTTCCCTTCAAGTCTAGTCGAAGGAGGTGTAGTCGACTGACTAGACCTAAGCCTATTTTTGTCCTTGCTACTGTTGTCACAGTAGTCTCGTGACCCACTCTCTAGTAGTCTTCGTGGCTCCTAGTACAACAATCCCGTGAACCCAAGTACAACGATCCCATGAGTCTCTTAATCCCTTTAAATAGGGTTGTGATTCTCCCTTCTTCACTTGCCTCAGTTCTTTTCCATTTTGCTCACTTCCCCTTATCAAGAGTATGGCTTTAGGCCTCCCTCTCTGGGAGCAATTTCTGTTGGAGAAGATAGGATTTGTAAATGAAGCTGCTCAAACTTCGAATCCAGCTAACTCTCAAGTACGAGAGTTAGAGGCATCTCTGTCGGTCACCCAGTTCCAAACAAAGTCGAGCACGACCTTAAAGAACGAAACTTATCAGGATCCGGAGTGTAAGACCCCCGAGTGGAACGGCTGGCTGGCCCGATATGTTATTAGAGATCAATTAATGTCGCCATCGCATCCCAGGTTGCTCCGGTTTCAGGCTAAGGTGGACGTTCTGGAATTAGAGCTCAAAGGGCTCAGGCAGGAGGTGGATTGTTCCGTGTCCTGTCTGAGGGGGCTTGAACAAGTTCGCACCTCCTTTGTTCATGAGACCACTCTGCTTCATAGTTTCCTTCGTACCAGGTAAAATATTCCCACTTCTTCTCCCCGGTCGAGTTTGGTTCCAGTGGGGTTGAAGTTTTTTAAGGAGTCTGAGATCTCATGCTTATAACTTCTATTGACCTTCCAAGGTTCAATGTTTTGAGGGGAAAATGTAACACTATGTGATTAATCGCGTTCTTTATATGAAATTGAACAATTTCTTGTATGAGATTGGATGATTTTCTTGAATAAGCCAAAAAGACTTTTAAACTTAAATTATGTTACTACTAAACTCCTTTCTAAGTGTAGTCAAAAGAGGTGTCAGCCACCTGCGCTGACTCTATATTATTTTATTATCCTTCTCTCATTCTTTTTTATGGCACTTAGTAAATTGTGCATCTTTCTCCGAAACTTCCTTGATTATGATTGGCTCTTCAACGGTAAGAGACTTTTTGGAGGCTTACAACGTGATGCCACCAACCCCTATATGATTCGATTTGTCGCGTCTATCATAAATGCCCATTTATGGTCATATGATGCGTGTCTTTTCTCATCTTTTTTGTAACACCAGAGTCTGCTTACTTTTATAATCAACGGTGTTCGTTGAAAAAAGGTATTCTGATCTAACGGTGACCACCTGTTCTCTCAACCCTAAACCCTTCATCTTCTTGTCGACCTTGTATCTGTTGGTGCAATTTCCAGTAGGTCAAGGTTGACCTAGTTGACCAAGCGTAAACCTTGGTCATAGTTTCGATGTTTGACAATACAGAAAGACATGTAGACATGGACAATGCAGGTGCAGTTGTCCATGCGGAGAGATACTGATCAGGGTCTGATCAGGTTGGATGAAGAAGAGTCAAGTAGGTCAAGGTTGACCGGATACTTGACTGGGAAGTCCTAACTGGGATGTTAGGCAGTTCGGAAAGTCCTGGTGAGTGAAGCCAGACAGTTCGGAAAGTCCTGGTGAGTGAAGCCAGGCAGTCGGGAAATCCTGGTGAGTAAAGCCAAGTGAAAATCCTAGTGAGTGAAGCTAGGTGAAAGTGAAAGTCCTGGTGAGTGAAGCCAAGCAGGGGAAAGACCTAGTGAGTGAAGCAAGGCAGTTTGGAAATCCTGGTGAGTAAAGCCAGGTGAAGATCCTAGTAAGTGAAGCTAGGTGAAAGTGAAAGTCCTGGTGAGTGAAGCCAGGCAGGGGAAAGACCTAGTGAGTGAAGCTAGGCAGTTTGGAAGTCCTGGTGAGTGAAGCCAGGCAGATGGAAAGTCCTGGTGAGTGAAGCCAGGCAGTTGGAAAGTCCTGGTGAGTGAAGCCAGGCAGTTGAAAGTCCTGGTGAGTGAAGCCAGGCAAGGGAAATCCAGATAGGTCAAGGTTGACCAGACATCTGGTGAAAAGTCCAAGCAAGGAGCTTGGCACGAGAAAAGTCCAAGTATGGAGACTTGGCACGGAAAAGTCCAAGCAGGGAGCTTGGCACGGGAGAAGTCCAAGTATGGAAGCTTGGCATGGGAAGTCAGAGAGGGCTCGGTAGCTCGGCAGCTCGGTAGCTCGGTAGCCCGGTAGCTCGGTAGCTCGGCAGCTCGGCAGCTCGGTAGCTCGGTAGCCCGGACTAGGTCAGAGAGGGCTCGGTAGCTCGTTCTCTGGACCGGATGGAGTCGGAGAGGGCTCGGTAGCTCGGTAGCTCGGTAGCCCGGTAGCTCGGTAGCCCGGTAGCTCGGTAGCTCGGAAGCTCGGTAGCTCGGTAGCTCATAGCTCGGTAGCTCGATAGCTCGGTAGCTCGGTAGCTCATTCTCTGGACCGGACGAAGTCGGAGAGGGCTCGGCAGCTCGTTCTCCGGACTAGGTCAGAGAGGGCTCGGTAGCTCGTTCTCCAGCTTGGTCAAGCAAGTTATAATGGGTCGGCGGATCTGACACAATGGCTTCAATGC
Source organism: Zingiber officinale (assembly GCF_018446385.1). Lineage (NCBI taxonomy): Eukaryota > Viridiplantae > Streptophyta > Magnoliopsida > Zingiberales > Zingiberaceae > Zingiber > Zingiber officinale. Next base: position 110,416,229 of record NC_055989.1, on the reverse strand, counting down.
TCAAGTTCAATCTCATCGATTAGAGAGTTAAAGCAAAAGAAGAAGAAGATGTTCAGTCAAGACCAACAGATCCTCTTATGTGTGTACCTCCGTTCGCAAGAGTGGACCCATCGGTCAACGTCCTAGCCGTTGCGTAGCAACGGCTAGTTTCTTCTGTGTCTTCTTCGCAGGTTATAAAAGGGGTTGAGGAGCTACTGTTGCAAGGTGTTACTTCTTCCTTCTTGCCCCTGATTCTTGCTGCACTTGAGCTTTGCTGAGCTCTCTGATTCGTGAAGCTTCGTGTGAGCTTCCCCGGCTGGTCAGCTGCTACTGTTCTTCCGTGAAGTTGCTGCTTCGACAACGGAAACCAGTCTAAGGCAAGCAAGGTGTTTTACATTCATATTGTTTGTAGTTCTTGCTGTATTTCTATCTTGTTGTTGCAAGTTATTGTGGCGAGGTTTCTCCACCCAGAAGGAGTTGTTATTAGCCGGTTTTCCGGGGTCTCATCCACCGACGGATTGATAGGCTTCGTCCACCTTACGGACATGCCGAGGAGTAGGAGTATCATCTCCGAACCTCGTTACATCGCTGCGTGTTGAGGTTTGATCTTCTTGTCTTTGTTTCTTTGTTTTATTTTCCGCTGCGCTAACTCGACTTGTAGAAAGAAACGAAGATTTGGGGTCGTCTATTCACACCCCCCTCTCTAGCCGCGATCATCGGTCCTAACAAGTGGTATCAGAGCAAGGTTGCTCTTCGTCGGATTAACACCCGGGGGAGCACAAGCTAGAGAATGGATCGACTCAGAGAAGATATCACGATTCCACCCTTCTACGAGTGCTACGACTTCGCGGATTGGAAGGTAAGAATGAAGTATTTTCTTATGACTAACCTAGCAAATTGGAATTGTGTACAAGTAGGTTTTATTCCTTCGGTGGATAGAAAGGGAGAACTTCTCAAGAAAAAGAAGTGGACGAAAGAACAAATCCACCAATCCTCAATCAACGACGAGGTAACGAAAATCTTTGAATTTTCATTACCTAGTGATGTCTTGCGTAAGATAGGTGGATACAACGATGCCAAGGAGTTGTGGAACAACTTGGCTAAGCTCCATGAGGAGAGCTCCACTTCAAGTCATGAAGAGGAGTCAAGTGAGCCAAGTAGCTCACATCAGGGAGGAAAGGAATTAGAAGTTGAGGGCTACTCAACATCTAAGGAAGAAGAGGAGGAGAGTTCTTCTTCAAGATTGGAGCAAGAAGAAGAAGTCTCTACTTCCGGAAGGGATGAAGAAGAAAGCATACAACCATCCTCAACCCTAGGTAACTCAAGCAATTTGCTTTCAAGTAAATTACATATAATGTGATTTGAGTGTAGGGAATATGGACATTACAAGAGTAAATGTCCAAAGAGGATTAGGAAGACTCCACCGGCACCAAAGGTCAAGGAAGCCGGAGTCCCGAAACGCAAGAGCAAGGAGCACGTGGTGTGCTTCCAATGCAAACGAAGGGGACATTATAGGAGCCAATGTCCGAGGGGGAGGCAACCTCACAAGGACAAGAAGACGAGCACATCGATAGGGGGAGCTAAGGCAAACCCTAAGGTAATCTCTAAGGCTCATTTTTGCAATTCAAATAGAACACATGCTAGTAGCCTTATTGCTATTGTTAATAATGGTAAGCATGATAACATTAGAAATCAATACACATGCTTAGGTGCCAAACATGTGAGCCTAGATAAGGATAACACTAGAAAAGTCAACCCTAGGACTAACTCATCTAAGGCTAAGGAGAACCTAGGTAGAAATCCCAAATCAACTAGACACATGCCTAGGAATACCTCAAAGAAAAATGAAAAATTAAAAATTGAGGTATTAGAGAAGGAGAATCAAGTCTTGAGGTCAAGACTTGATACTTTGGAAAAGGCTCTTAAGAACTTGGAGAAGTCATCTCTAGGGTTTAAGGGTCAAAAACCAATGTCCAAGGACAAGAAAGGTTTGGGTCACAAACCTAAGTCCCAAGTGATCAAGCTCACTTATCACAATGTTCCATTCGATTATGGAACAAAATCTAGGGCTAGGAAGACCATCACCAAGGTCACAAGGGGAGTCACCCCTAGAGTTGATCTTGATGAGTCCCAAATGGCCAAGGCTTTAAAGCCTAAGAGGGTCATTAGGAGGGTTGCTAGGGAAGTCATCCCTAGTGAATATTTAGTGAACCCAATGAGCTCAAATAGGTATTGGGTTCCTAGGAGCGTGATTTCATCACGCTAGATGAGTTAGGGTGTGCCAACCTTACTTGACTAGGTAGTTAACCTAATCATGGCAAAAGGTGGCACTTTAGGAATTTTCAAGGTGTGATCAAGCCTTGAAAATGAAATTAAGAATTATTCCTAAGGTGATTAGGATGTGCCAATCAAATTTGAGGAATTTTCTAGAGTCAATCTAGTTGGCACATAGTGATCTAAAAGCCTTGAGGATATGATTTTAGGTCTAATACACTTAGGAATATAGAATTTATGGCAAAATGGTCGAAATTATCAAAAATGGCAACTAAGGCTAGAATTAGGTATTTTCTATACCTTTACTTGTTATTTGCCATATATTGTTTGCCATATGCCATGTCATGACATCATATTTAATCTATGATCATTTGAAATGTCATGACATCATATTTAATCTATGATCATTTGAAATGTCATGATAATGCTTAGGTTATTTATATGTCATGCTTTATTTAAGTTTCATACTTTATGTCATGACATCATGACATTGGCACATGTTATTATGTATGATATCATTATATGCCATGTCATCATCTCTTCTCTTGCATTTATAATCAATGAAATTGATTTAAGGATAAAAACACAATTTGATATGGAGATCAAATTGATGTTTAGAAAATGCATGAGACCTTAGAATAAGATAACCTAAACCCATATCTCACATCAAAATTGACTTGAATGTGTTTGATACACCTTAGACGTGTGTGAGATATTAGGATGATGAGTTAGGATCAAGGTGCATGGTTCTTGTACCTAGATGAGCCTAATTCAAAATTGGGGATCATAGGGAAAGCTTATGTACAAGTCATGTACATTTAGCCCAAAGATTGTGGTCCTAAATTAAATGGTTTAAAATCATTTTAAAATTGATTTGAAAAACTTTGATGAAGCTTTTCTAGTGATAGCATTCATCATTGAACAAGTTGATACAAAGATGAGTTAACTTTGAGCTATTTCAAAGACTTTTGAACTTTGTATCAAGTTTTGAAAATGGACGTTATTTTCATAGAAAACTATTTTTCCATGATAGTATATGTTATGAGGAATGTATCCTCAAAGTTTTACAATTTTTGGAATTTTCTGGAATTTTCTAGGAGTTTCTGAATTTCAGGAGGAAAATCAGAAATTCTGATATCAGACTTGTGGACCGATCAGAGAGGATTCTGATCGGTCCAGGAAAGAGTGGATCGGTCACTAGGACCGATCCAGGGGATGCTGGATCGGTCACTGGACCGATCCAGTGAAGGCTGATCGGTCTGGTGACCGATCAGAGCGTGCCAAATGTTGATTTTTCGATTGTTGACTGAAATTTCAGCTATGGGAGTTGGTATTTTGAAGGTTTGAAACTCTCCAAGACATTGTTGGTGCAATGGTCAAGGGGGAGTTGACCTTTAGGGGGAGTTGTCATGAGTGATATGGGATTATCACTAAATTGACTATTGACATTAGTATCAAGGGGGAAATTAAGGGTTTCAATGAAAGGTATGAGACTTTCATTAGGAAGAAACTCTTGACCTTGATTCACTCTTTTTGATGTGTGTCAAAAAGGGGGAGAATGGAGAATGTCTAGAGAATGTTCAAGGAAGAACATTGGAGTTAGTGGGAGAGTTTGTTGATCACAACGAGTGAAGTTGTGAACAACGGTAACTTACTCTTCAGGGGGAGAGTTTGTTGATGTGTGCCAATAGGGGGAGAATGAAGGGTTTAAGTTAGGCCTTCATTATCTAAGAAGGAGGTTGTCTTCTTAGAAGGAGAATGCAAGGTTGTAACTTATGTTTCATTACCTAGTGGCATGAAGAAAGTTGAGGCTATTGGATTAGCCTAACTTAAAGGTATTGTCAAACATCAAAAAGGGGGAGATTGTTGGTGCAATTTCCAGTAGGTCAAGGTTGACCTAGTTGACCAAGCGTAAACCTTGGTCATGGTTTCGATGTTTGACAATACAGAAAGACATGTAGACATGGACAATGCAAGTGCAGTTGTCCATGCGGAGAGATACTGATCAGGGTCTGATCAGGTTGGATGAAGAAGAGTGAAGTAGGTCAAGGTTGCCCGGATACTTGACTGGGAAGTCCTAACTGGGATGTTAGGCAGTTCGGAAAGTCCTGGTGAGTGAAGCCAGGCAGTTCGGAAAGTCCTGGTGAGTGAAGCCAGGCAGTCGGGAAATCCTGGTGAGTAAAGCCAGGTGAAAATCCTAGTGAGTGAAGCTAGGTGAAAGTGAAAGTCCTGGTGAGTGAAGCCAGGCAGGGGAAAGACCTAGTGAGTGAAGCAAGGCAGTTTGGAAATCCTGGTGAGTAAAGTCAGGTGAAGATCCTAATAAGTGAAGCTAGGTGAAAGTGAAAGTCCTGGTGAGTGAAGCCAGGCAGGGGAAAGACCTAGTGAGTGAAGCTAGGCAGTTTGGAAGTCCTGGTGAGTGAAGCCAGGCAGATGGAAAGTCCTGGTGAGTGAAGCCAGGCAGTTGGAAAGTCCTGGTGAGTGAAGCCAGGCAGTTGGAAAGTCCTGGTGAGTGAAGCCAGGCAAGGGAAATCCAGATAGGTCAAGGTTGACCAGACATCTGGTGAAAAGTCCAAGCAAGGAGCTTGGCACGAGAAAAGTCCAAGTATGGAGACTTGGCACGGAAAAGTCCAAGCAGGGAGCTTGGCACGGGAGAAGTCCAAGTATGGAAGCTTGGCATGGGAAGTCAGAGAGGGCTCGGTAGCTCGGTAGCTCGGTAGCTCGGTAGCTCGGTAGCCCGGTAGCTCGGTAGCTCGGTAGCTCGGTAGCTCGGTAGCTCGGTAGCTCGGTAGCCCGGACTAGGTCAGAGAGGGCTCGGTAGCTCGTTCTCTGGACCAGATGGAGTCGGAGAGGGCTCGGTAGCTCGGTAGCTCGGTAGCCCGGTAGCTCAGTAGCTCGGTAGCTTGGTGGCTCGGTAGCTCGTAGCTCGGTAGCTCGGTAGCTCGGTAGCTCATTCTCTGGACTGGACGAAGTCGGAGAGGGCTCGGTAGCTCGGTAGCTCGGTAGCTCGGCTGATCGGTCTGGTGACCGATCAGTAACCAAACAGAATGCTTCTGTGGATTATCTGATCGGTCTGGAGACCGATCAGAAAGCAAACAGAAGAAGAAGAAGGAGAAAGGCTGATCGGTCCAGGGACCGATCAGACTCCTCCTGGACCGATCAGACTCCTCCTGGACCGATCAGGACATAGCCTGATCGGTCCAGGCTTAGCCTGATCGGTCCCCAAGACCGATCAGGACCCTTGTGGACAGATCAGGATGAAGCCTGATCGGTCCATGTCCTAGCCGTTGCGTAGCAACGGCTAGTTTCTTCTGTGTCTTCTTCGCAGGTTATAAAAGGGGTTGAGGAGCTACTGTTGCAAGGTGTTACTTCTTCCTTCTTGCCCCTGATTCTTGCTGCACTTGAGCTTTGCTGAGCTCTCTGATTCGTAAGCTTCGTGTGAGCTTCCCCGGCTGGTCAGCTGCTGCTGTTCTTCCGTGAAGTTGCTGCTTCGACAACGGAAACCAGTCTAAGGCAAGCAAGGTGTTTTACATTCATATTGTTTGTAGTTCTTGCTGTATTTCTATCTTGTTGTTGCAAGTTATTGTGGCGAGGTTTCTCCACCCAGAAGGAGTTGTTATTAGCCGGTTTTCCGGGGTCTCATCCACCGACGGATTGATAGGCTTCGTCCACCTTACGGACACGCCGAGGAGTAGGAGTATCATCTCCGAACCTCGTTACATCGCTGCGTGTTGAGGTTTGATCTTCTTGTCTTTGTTTCTTTGTTTTATTTTCCGCTGCGCTAACTCGACTTGTAGAAAGAAACGAAGATTTGGGGTCGGCTATTCACACCCCCCTCTCTAGCCGCGATCATCGGTCCTAACAGTATCTTCTTTCCTGCCTCAGCGTTTCTTCTTTTGCTGCAATCTTTTATCAATCCCCGCGTTCACCGTCTTCCAGTGATCTTCTCTCTTTGACTCTCAGTAAGTAGCTTGTTGTTCTGTTAACCCTCACCTTTGTCCATGGCTAAAGAAACAATTTCTCCTTGGTATACTCAAATTTCATCTTCCTTCGACAAGGATGCTCAGCTTGCTATCCATATGCAATATGAAATTCCTGAGGAATATGATATCATAATCTCTGAACCAGACTAGCATCCTCACCGTCCTCCTGCTAACTGTGTGACTTTCTTTAGAGATCAATTGATAGGGGGTTTAAGGTTTCCCATTCCTCCCTTTCTAATTGATGTAAGCCAATACTTTGGCATTCCCCTTCAACAATTTGTGCCCAATGTCTTTCGTTATTTGTGTGGCATGTACATGTTGTTTCGTACACATGACATTCCTCCTACTCCTCAAATCGTTTTCATGTTTTCCTATCCAAAGTTAGCAGAGCCGGGTGTTTTTCTCTTCCAGTCTCGGACCAAGATGGTCCTTTTTGATGATATGTCTTCTTCTCTTAAAGGCTGGAAATCTCGTTTCTTCTTCATAAAGTTTCCTGTACCTATTCCTTGGTCTTATGCTTGGAAATCCTCTTTATCTCCCTTGCCTGATGTTAAGGAGTTTCACCTTTACTCGTCTTTTCCCCTTTACTGTGAAAAATTGCTATGTCGTCGTCTTTCTATTACTAAATGGCTGCGGAATGATCTTCTGTATCTGTTTGGTTTGAGCCCAGTCAGATCTAAGATACGCGGCTCCTTAGGTAAAATTTTGTCTCTTTTTCTATCAATTTTTACTAACTAAAATATTTTCTACCATTTTGTGTAGTGGTTGGGTTTTATGCTGCGCTGATTGATGAAGAACTACGCCTGGAAGAGGTCAAGCTGCAGGCTAAAGAGCAAGAGCTTCTTGTCGCACTCAATCAACCCTCCTCAACTGAGGCCTTGATTCCTCTGGTGGGAACCTCCAGCTCTCAGGTGGTTCCTGAGGGCCTTCCTGTAGAAACTCCTGCAGTCCCTTTGCCAACTATTTCTTCATTAGTGGTGGTTGCTTCTTCAGCAGTCACGTCCCTTCCCGTTATTGAGCTTACATCCCCTGTAAGCTCAGGAAAATCCTGGACTGAAGTTGCCCCCAGCAAACGCCCAAGACACAAACTTACCAGAGCTCCCCCCTCAAAGAGGAGACTCACTCTTCCTGCTGAGGAGTTACCCTCAGAAGGTCTCGCTTCTACTGTTCCCTCTTCTACTGAGCCTACTTTGGTTGATCTGTATCCTTCCCTTCTTTTTTCTTCATCTCCTTCTCCCAGCAATACTGCCCCTGGCAGTACCTCTTTTACTTTCCCTCTATCTATTCTAGAATCTGGATCTTTACCTCCTCCTTCTTCTTCTTACTTAGTTTTCACTCCCCCTTCTATTCCCACCTCTTCTTTTTCTACGAGTTCTTCTACCATTCCTGTCCTCCCTGTACTGCTGGGAGGCTCTTTTGCTACTGCACAAGAGGAAATTCGCCCCCTCTTTGAAGGGCCTACCCCTCCCAAGATATTCGATCAATTTTCCCATGAGGAAACTAAGGTATTTTTGCTATTATTTATTTGTTATTTATCCATGACTATTTTATGACTCATTCTTATGTTTGTAGCGATGGATGGCCAATATGGGTCTAGCTCGCCTAGCGCATAACCTATATCATGAGAACGAGAAGTTGAAACGACAAGTTGCTGAGCTATCTTCTACCACTCTTTTAGAAAAGTCTAAGAAACAATATGAAACCCAGCTTGAGAGCCTTCAGTCTCAATTTAAATCGGCCACAGACCTTAATGCTGAGTTATCTTCCAAATTAGAGAGATAGGTTATTGAGACTAACAAACTAAAGTCCGATTATGAGTACACCTTGGCTAACAAACTCAAAGCTCTGCAACTAAAGGATGATGAAATAACTTCCTTAAACACTTCCCTAAATACAGCTAAGAGAGAGGCCTCCACCAAAGAAGCTGAGTTGAAGTATTCTTAGACGGCTTTAGTGGTTTACAAAGCTGGTGAAGACGGTCGCTTCAAGGAGCGGGCCACCACCTTGATCAACTCTACTGAATTCAACAGGCCGATCGTAAAGTCTATTTTGGCTGCCTATACTGTCGGAGCTGAAGGAGCAGTAAGGCAATTAGGAGAAGAAGGCTTCCTGTCTCGTGATCCTCCTCCTAACTTCTTGAACCGACGCAAGCTCCTTGATAACAGGTCTGCTGATTTGTTTCCTCAGCTATCCCTAGAGTAATCTTTTCGTTAGACTCTGGATCATTGTAAAGTTAACTAGAATTTGTCATGACAATTTGACTTGTTTGTGTAACATTAAACTTCTCCTTCTACCACTAAACTTGCTCCTTCTCCTTCATAGTGGTTGTTCATTTTATCCAAGCATGTTGAATGTCTCCCGGCTTGCTACTATAAAGCCCTAATCAATATATTATAATATTGTCTGTCTCGACCGGTTTGTCATAACCGGTCGATTTATACTTATGCTTACTAATACCGTCCGGTACTTTGTATTTAACCAAGTCCCGATCGATATAGTATGGTACGTTATAATATTATCAATATCGCTTGGTTTATTATACCTGATAGATTTACCATGATATTCTCGATCCTGACCGGTTTATTATAACCGATTGACTTTACCATAGCATCATCAACCTCGCCCTATCCATTATAACATTCTCAATTTCGACTGGTCTATTATGACCGACCGATTTACTATAACATTACCAATTTCAACCGGTCCATTATACCCTTCTCAATCTTGACCGAGCTATTATAACCGACACATTTATTGTAGTCTTACCAATCTTGTCCTGTTTATTATAACCGAGCGATTTACTACTATGTTTACAAATATCGTTCAGTATTTTATACGTAGCCGGATTTCGTCCGATCTAGTATACTCGTACAAGATTATTGTCTAATCAGATAGATAGTCTTAAGTTGCCCATTCAACCTTACACCAGACCAATTTTCCTCATGCTTCTTTGATTCTTTTAGAATCAGATGTAAAGAATACCCTGTCGTGTTTTTCCGAGGATGATTACTAAGCTTACCTCCCTTTTCTTGGGATTCAGATTTTCTTTTGGAATTTTATCCCATCCCTCAATAATGTCACCTTTTTTTATGGCAGTTATGTCTCTGTATGTTCTTCTTTATTGAATTTACATTTTTTTCTCTTACTACCCTTCTGACAAATTATTATTGACTTTTGGATTTCTCCTTTTTCTAGTTCCTCTTCTATTTTTGTTTAAGGGTTTTTGGTCTAAGGCACAAAGGAAGGAAAGGGTTTAAGACGCTCTCTCCTGCTCCCCGACTATTTCTCCTCTTTCCCCTGTTCGCTTTTCTTCTGCTATTCAGCCATGGCCACTCCTTCCCCCGCGTGGTTCCTTTCGTGCGCTTCTAGCCTTTCCGAGCTAGAGGAGGTGGAGTTACAAGTGAATTATGATTTTCCTTCCTATATAGTTCGCCCTACCCCTCAGGATAGTCCGCATGTTCCTCCTTTAGGAAGTATATCGATCTTCTGGGCTCAAGCCTTACAAGGTTTCTGATTCCCCCTTCATCTCTTTTTCGCTGATGTTAGTATTTATTTTGATATTCCTCTTAATCAGTTTATTCCTCAGTCTTTTTCTATCCTAGCGGGTTTTGTTGGGGTGTCTAAACTACTAGATTTCCCCTTATCCCCACATCTTTTTCACTACTTCTTCATTCCCCGCCAAGTAGACATTGGTGTCTTTAAATTTCAGTCTCGCCCTAAGGCTATTATGTTTAGCAAGATTTCTTCTCAAGAGGAATGACGTCACAAATTTTTCTTTATCCGTCTCCCTTCTTCTGCTCCTTTTCCTATTACCTGGATACACAACCTTCCCCCGGCTCCTAACACTGATAACTTCCTTACTGATCCTTCTGTCTCTCTCGCCTTATCCAAGCTAAAGGGGGGCAAAATTTTGCTTACCGTCCTTGATTGTGGAGGATTTAATGTTTCCCTTTTGAATAAGTTGCATCGACACTCCCTTGGATGTCTCTTTTGGTATGTCTAAACATTCACTAAAACAAAAACCCTCATAGACATCAGTGGAACAACAACAGTTTTAATCAAAAACCGATGTCTTTGAGTATTTTACACCGGTTTTTCCAAAAACCGGTGTCTATGAGCGCAGATTTTAGCTCATAGACATCGGTTTTTTAGGCGATGCCTATGAGCGCCCTTTTTTCGTTAATAGACACCGATTTTAACCATGGTTTTTAAAATCCGGTGTTAATGAACTAAAATAAAATATTTTAATATTCCCACAACCAAAATTTGTAACACTGTGAAGTTCCCTCCAAACCTAAATCTATATCGCACCCCTTCCTCCGCGCGACCATCTCTCTCACCTAAACCTCCGACCATCTCTCTTAACCTCATCTCCCTCTTCCCCTTCCTAGATCGACGCCCCTTCCTCTCCCGATTAGGATCAAGACACGGCGCCCTTGCTTCTCCGTCCAACCACACCGCATCTCCTTCAACTCCTCCCTTTGGGTGAGAAGAGGAGGCCTTCTTCGCATTCCGGTAGTTTTTCCTTCATCATCTCCAGTCCAGCATTCACTGCCACTGCTGGAGTCCTTCTTCATATTCCGGTAATTTTTCCTTTATCCATTGTCGCTAATTTCATCTTCTTGTTCCCTAATCAAATTCAAAAGGCTTCAAGCACACAAAACGAGGAAGAAGACGGAGCACGGCCGACAAACGTCCTCATTACACTTCGCACTCGACCAAGCGGAGGATAAAGCTACCGCCATGGCAGCTTCCGCTTCTCATCCTCATCTCGCCTGTAACTCCGCTAACCAAGGCCACGGTTACGGAGGAGGAGGAGAAGCGTCCGCGTTGTGAAACCTCGACCACGTTGCTCGCAGTCTCGCTTGTTTTTTTTTGTTGGTCCAGTCGGCGATAAAAGTTTTACCTTCCCCCAATCGGATGCTTTCTCAGTTGCTTCTATCTCTTTTTCCCCAATCAAAAGGGAAAAAATGGTTCTTTTTCGTTGTGGTTGCGAGAGGTTGATTTGATGTGAAGCCCTAGTCACTTCCATGCTGTTAGGTCGATTTGTGTGAGCGGAGGTATCAGATCCGATCTCGATATAGGAAACTGCTGCCTTTCGCCGGAGGCCGTCACCCGGGAGGACATCAAGACCTTCCCCCATCCCCATCATGACCACGACACCCGCCCACTAGCCAACAAGAACCACCTCCGCCAGAACAGCGGCAGGCACTCCAAGTGAATGGCGGCGGTTCTTAGTGGAGACGCCAGGGCGGTGGGCGGATCGAGGAGAAGTACGTGCTAGATCGCGAGCTCTGTCGCAGGGAGTTTGGAGTCACCTACCTCTGCCTGGACCACTTCATCGGGGAACTGCTCGCCTGCAAGTCGATCTCGAAGAGGAAGCTGCGGACGGTGGTTGACGTGGAGGGCGTGCTGCGGGAGGTCGCGATAATGCGACACCTGCCGAGGAACTCCAACATCGTGAACCTGTGGGAGGCGTGCGAGGATGACGGAGTCGTGCATTTGGTCATGGAGCTGTGCGAGGGCGGGGAGCTCTTTGACCGCATTATGGCAAGGGGCCACTACTCAGAGCGCGCGACAGCTGTGGTCATGAAGACCATTGTTGAGGATGTCTTCATGATCCGTGAGTTCCTTCCTCAGTTCCTTGTGTTGGAATTGGCAGCAACTTGGGCGGAGAAGGGAGGATGTCTTCTCCTGCTCCTCCCTTCTGAGATGGACTGTGAAGCCCTGCATAATGGACATTGATGAAGCCGGAAGAGGCGCCATTTTGGGTACACTTATTTTCTCCTTCATCCCCCATTTCCTCCCTTCTTTCCCACTATGATCACTTGATTTCGCTGCGTATTTCATTGACAAAGAACGATCATCATCTATCAGTTTAGGTCCCATGGTGTATGGCTGCTTGTACTGCGCGAAGTCCTACCAGAAGACCCTCGCCACTTTGAACTTCGCAGGTCCAAATCATCCTCATCTTCTACTGCTTGCTGATTTTTTCCCCCTTTGATGAAGTGTCTTCTTTCTAATTAGAAAAGCTTGGACCAGTTGAAAGTTTCTGTGTAGGTACGGATGTGGGAACATTGATTTAATCCTGTGATTAGGTTCAGAATAGATAATTAACATAGCATTTCTTCCACTGATACTGTCTTTATCTGATTATTTTGTGTTGCTAACAATGTGGTGCAGCCGTGGAACTATCTATGGTAGTGTTGTCTTCTAAAATAGTTCGTGTATTGCCGTTAATGTTGTTCTAAGGAAAGAATTTATCTCACAATTCATTGTTTACTTAACATTTTGTTCCTTGCATTTCGCTAAGTTAGTTTGCTAAAACAAAAGAACACTTCGTAAGAATGTTTTCCTTATTTTCTCCTCCTTGGTAATATTTTAAGAACTATTGGCAATGCACTTATTGAGATTGTTTTCATGTCTAATTTGAATATTTTGATCTCTGAGTGTCTGGAATGAGAAGATTAAGTTCATAATGTTATGAATGGAGTGAACTATTGGCAATGACACTGCTTGAACAAGAAGCAATTTTTGTTCAGTGGAGTTGAGGGAGAGTTTTATTTTTACTGTATTCATCTATTTATTTTAGTCTTAAAGTTCTCCTGGTTAATGAAGTTAGAATGATTAGTTACCATATGAATGCATACTAATGATCTTCATTTTTATTGAGTCTCATTAATGATCACTTCTGATCCTGTCCGAATCGCTGAACCAAAGGACGCTGGACACGCGACACGCTCCTAGTCGATGGGGTGAATCTCCGGCTGGTCGAACGAAGCTCCGGCGATCCTGCACGAAAGTCTAGCCGGGAAGGGGTTCCCGGCGACGACCCTCCGACGCTCAAGTCAGGTAAGTGGTGGAGAAAGTGGCTGCCAAATTTGTATCATGCGTACCTTTGGCGAAGTAATAGCCTCTTTATATAGGACGGAGAAGGAACTGATGCACGCCCGCCGAGGTGCGTACGTGTCAGCAACCCATACCACGGTATGCACTTGTCAGAGAGCTTACCTGACACCATGCTGCCACAGTCCGAGCATGTTTTTTGATGGGACGGCAGGACCACCCGTTGTCAGACTAGAAGTATGGCATAGCCATACGACTTGACGGCTGTCAGAAGATGTCCCCGTCTTTTACCCACCGTTTGACTGGGGTGTCCGGCCCGCCGGGCGGACGATGAACGTCGTCCGGACGGCCTTGATTCTTTGCGCCGTCCGGGCGGCACCTCCTTCCGCTCGGTCATTACGCACTGCTTTATTTGAGCGTCGGAACCCTGGTCCCTGCCAGGGTGCCTTTTACTATCAAATTTCCCTTTCTTCTGAGTCCGGTCGGCTCGCCCTTTTCCGGCGAGCCACTGGACCCTTTGACCTCCCCTCAGCGTTGACTCCTTCTTATGGGGTTCCGGATTTTTACCGCCGGATCACTTGCCTTCCTCTCGAGTCTAGTCGAAGGAGGCAAAGTCCGACTGACTGGACTGCCGATCTGTCGAACAATGATCATTGCCTTAGGCCGCTCGGCCAGGCATAAAGATGCTCATCCGTGCGGCGATATCTGTCTGTCCGGCGATACTTTGTCCATGCCTTGTATTTTCTGGGAATCGATGTCCGTTGTTCTCCCACACTACCCATCACGTGCTCTGCGCAAGGTAAGGGGAGCTCATTAAATGCGGCTAGTAACGGATGAGGGCGTGGGTGGGATCCGGCCTCGCGCGTTTGGGCCAGTTTACGAGACGATCCGATGACAAAAATCCTCGTCGACGGCACCGAGGTCGACGTGGCGATTCACGCTGGCGATATAAGATCCTTGACTTCGTTTCCGCCGCATTTCGTCTTCTTCGTTTCCCGACTCCTGTCATTCCCCCTCTCGCCGGCGACCTTGTTCTCAGACTTTCCGACGATCACACGGCTTCTTCCGGTCATCTTCCTCGCTTGTAAGAGCCTTTTTCTCGCTTCAGACGCATTCTTCTTTCTGTTAATCATCCTTTTCAGCCGGTTTTCTTCCATTGCTTGAACCATCCTCTTCTATCCCGCGTTCTGGCCTTTCGATCATGACCAGTACCTCGCAGTCAACCGGCGGTGCTCCGGGTCTTTGGTACTCGAACATGGAAAGTCTGTTCGACGAGGAAGACGCCATGCGCCTCACTCGAGCATATGACCTACCAATCGACCACGAAATAGTGTTAGCCACGCCTTCCGATCGGCCTAACGATCCTCCGCCCGGCACTGTTGTCTTCTTCCGGGATCAATTCCTGGCCGGACTACGTTTTCCTCCTCACAAGTTTTTCTTAGAAGTTTGCAACTATTTCCACATTCCGCTCGGCCAAGTAGTTCCCAATTCTATTAGGTTGCTGAGCGGAGTGGTAGTTTTGTTCAAACTGAACGACATTCCCTTAACCCCAAAAATCTTCCACTACTTCTACTATCCCAAGCAAGCCGAGTGGGGCACCTTTGTTTTCCAATCTAGGATAGGCTTCGTCCTTTTCGATAATATGCCGAGCTCCAACAAACACTGGAAGAAGCATTTTTTCTATATACGCTTTCCCGAGCGGCCCACTTTCCGCACCAAGTGGCAGACGGCTATGCCTGCGCAACCGGAGCTCGGCAAGTTTAGAGGTGATGCAGACTATCTCCATGCAGCCGAACAGCTAGTCGGTCAGCTCTATCACATTGACAAGATGCTTCTCCCAGGAGTAATGCATATATTCGGCTTGTCTTCTACACCAGCCGATCTGCCTTGTAGCATGAGTAAGCTTCCCTATCTTCCCCTTTATTTTGTTCTAACTGATTTATTCTCTGCTTCTGCAGCTGAGGTCATGTGGCGGGCCAGAGCCACCGAGAAGGTCAAACTGAAGGCCGCTCGGATTGAGGCGGTGACGAGCAAGGAGGCCGCCGAACGAGGCCTTGCTCCGGCTGATCCGGCCAGCGAAGAAGGTGAGGGGACGCCAACGGTCCCAGAAGCCCCGGACGCCCCTGCCCCTCCTAGAACCTACGACCGAAGCTGAAGTGGAGGGTCGTTCGGCCGATGATGTGCCGCTGCGCACTCGGAAACGCCGGCGACCGGAATCCGCACCTGCCTCTACACTTGATGAGCCACAACCTGAGCGGGGTGCAGATGCGCCGGTGCTGTCCGGAACAGTTTCCCTCGAGAGTACCCCGACCCCTCAGGATTCTCCGAGGGCCAGCTTGGAAGTGCCGCCGTCCAGCCCTTCGAGGACTCGACGACGTCTCAGGCATTTAGGCGAGCTACCCACCTCTTCTGCTGGCGGGCCATCTCAGAGCGGGCCGAGCGGCCAGAATTTACTTAAAACCGTTCTGCGCCTTCCTTCAGAGGCGTACATGGCTGTCGCCGATCGGCCGGTGTTTCCTGAGCAGATGATCACCCTGACGGGCCCTCTCGCACAAGCTTGGATAGATGCTCGGAGTCGGATAGCTAAGTTGACTCCCGGGCAGCTCAGCGACAACAACCTTCAATCAGCCACCGGGGTATAGCCCTTCCCCCCCTTCTCTCTCTTATTTGAAGTTTTTACCCTGTTCGTGTTTGCTAGCAGAACTGGGTGGAGCAGATCGCCATTAGCGATCGGTTGGTCGAGCTGGAGGAGGAACTGAAGAAACAAAAAACAGCGGGGGACGCCAGGCAGTCGATGGGCGCTCTGGAGAAGGCCAAGAAATCGCTAGAAGCCGAACGGAAACAAGCCACTGATCTGGCGAGCAAGGTCGTTCGGCTTGAAACAATGATTAAGCAGCGAGACAAGGAGATCCAGACGGCGACCACTCGGAAGCAACAGGCCATCAACGACATGGACCACATGAAGGTGGAGATCCGGGGGCTGGAGCAACGCATCAAGGACCTGGATGCTCTGCTGGCCACCGAAAAAGAGAGTCGCTCGGCTGATCTCCAAAGATTCGATGGAGACTTGAAGGATCTCCAAGCTGCTAGCGACGCTGCCCACGCCGCGCTCAAGGAATATCAAGAGGGGGAGTCGGCCCGCTCGGACGAAGTGAGGAAGGCGTTCCTCCGCTCGGAAGACTTCGGAGAGAAGTTTACCGATAAGATATCCTTCACGTTCGAGGAGGCAATCAAGGCGGCGGTGGGCTATCTGAAGACCAAAGGTCACCTGTCTGCCGAGCTGACCATCCCCCCCGAGGATCTGGCGAGCGTTATGGACGCCATCCCCGACGCTCTTTTTGATTTTGACGTGTGAGGCGCGTTTCTGTAAACTTTTTTGAATTCCCGCCGTTCGGCCCCGCTTATCTATGTAATGACTTTTTTGAATTGCATATTAGATAATCTTCGCCTTTTTAATTCCGCTTAACCATCTGTTGCTTCGAGCCTCGCCTCAAAGGGGTTTTTGCTGGATTTTCGCAAGGCCTCCCGCTTGGACGTTTATAGATGCCGGCTCGTCCCTTGATGTTTATCGTCGGAGCTCGACGGCGCGGATATTTATAGCCGGTCGGCGCGGCTCTCGATTTTTAACGACGGGGCTCGTCGGTTCGTCCGCTCGGATTATTTATAGACGCCGGTTCGTCCCTCGATATTTATCGTCGGAGCTCGACGGCGCGGATATTTATAGGCGGTCGGCGCGGCTCTCGATTTTTAACGACGGGGCTCATCGGTTCGTCCGCTCGGATTATTTATAGACGCCGGCTCGTGATATTTATCGCCGGTCGGCGCGGATATTTATAGCCGGTCGGCGCGGCTCTCGATTTTTAACGACGGGGCTCGTCGGTTCGTCCGCTCGGATTATTTATAGACGCTGGCTCGTCTTTATCTTCGGAGCTCGTGGCGCGGATATTTATAGCCCGGTGGCTCTCGATTTTAACGGGCTCGTCGGTTCGTCCTTCGGATTATTTATAGGCCGCTCGTCTCTCGATATTTATCGTCGGAGCTCGACGGCGCGGATATTTATAGCCGTCGGTTCGATTTTTAACGACGGGGCTCGTCGGTTCGTCCGTTCGGATTATTTATAGACGCCGCTCGTCTCTCGATATTTATCGCCGGAGCTCGACGCGGATATTTATAGCCGGTCGGCGGCTCTCGATGTTTAACGACGGGGCTCGTCTCTCGATATTTATAGACGTCAGCTCGTCTCTCTATATTTATCGTCGGAGCTCGACGGCGGATATTTATAGCGGTCGGCGCGGCTCGATTTTTAACGACGGGCTCGTCGGTTCGTCCGCCCGGATTATTTATACGCCGGCTCGTCTCTCGATATTTATCGTCGGAGCTCGTAGCGGATATTTATAGCCGGTCGGCGCTCTCGATTTTAACGACGGGCTGTCGGTTCGTCGCTTCGGATTATTTATAGACGTCGGTTCGTCTCTCGATATTTATCGTCGGAGCTCGACGGCGCGGATATTTATAGCCGGTCGGCGCGGCTCTCGATTTTTAACGACGGGGCTCGTCGGTTCGTCCGCTCAGATTATTTATAGACGCCGGCTCGTCTCTCGATTTTTAACGACGGGGCTCGTCGGTTCGTCCGCTCGGATTATTTATAGACGCCGGCTCGTCTCTCGATTTTTAACGACGGGGCTCGTCGGTTCGTCCGCTCGGATTATTTATAGACGCCGGCTCGTCTCTCGATATTTATCGTCGGAGCTCGACGGCGCGGATATTTATAACCGATCGGCGCGGCTCTACGGTTTAACGTCTGGGCTAGACGGCGTGGATATTTATAGCCGATCGGTGCGGCTCTCGATATTTATCGTCGGGGCTCGTCGGTTTTCCGATTTTTAACGACGGGGCTCGTCGGTTCATCCGCTCGGATTATTTATAGACGCCGGCTCGTCTCTCGATATTTATCGTCGGAGCTCGACGGCGCGGATATTTATAGCCGGTCGGCGCGGCTCTCGATTTTTAACGACGGGGCTCGTCGGTTTTCAAGTGAGACTACACACCCGGCCGAACGGCTCGGCCTTCGTCGCAGAGCGCTTGGCTTGGAAAGCCATATACCCGGCCGACCGGCTCGAGCCTTCACATCGAGCGCTTGGCTTGTATATAATCCTCCCCGAGGTAGTCTCGGCTAAAATGTACCTGGCCGAGCGGCTCAGGCCTTCGCTCCAGGCAATAACCTCCCTCTATCATCCTGAACAGCGCAGGGTTTTGGTTTCCTTCCTGCCACACTAGTATGCAGCCCGGCCGAACAGCTCGGGGTCTTCGATTTCGAACGCTGCTTATATTCTATACGCAGCCCGGCCGAACGGCCTGGGGTCTTCGGGTTACGACGATAATGCCTTATATTCGCTTTTTTGACTTTTCATCTCTGCATTTCAAGTATTTAGTCGAAAAATGAAGTACACAGGGTGATTTACAGTGATACACCTTTCACCCCGCTCGGTAAGTGGTGATTCGCTCCACGGCCTATCTAGCTGCCGTCCTTCCTCATCCTCCAGATAATCGCTTTTCGATGATTTTGAAAGGGCCCGCCCATGGAGCTTCAAGCTTACGACGTCGCCGACTTGACTTCTTCCGCAAGATCGTCGACCGAACGATCCGGGAATGACGCGTCGGTTGTAGTTTTGCTTCATCCACTGATGATACACGGACGCCTTTGCCCTCTCTTCTTCTACCAAGTCCAGCCCATGTTTCTTCGTTCGGCGTTGTCATCATCGTAGCTCGATCCGGGACGCCGACTTCGACCGAATGACAACCTCACCGCCATATACCAAATGGAACGGTGTGACTCCGTCCCTTCTTTTGGCGTCGTTCGGATGGCCCACAAGACGCTCGGCACTTTATCCGCCAACTCCTCCCAAATGGTCGAGCCGTGTTCCCGGTTGGCGACTTCAGCTTGACCGTTGCTCCGAGGATAGGCCACGGACGTGAAATGTTGCTCAATGCCGTAGCTTTGCACCAATCCTCTAACATCTTCCCCGTGAACTGCCGCCGTTGTCGGACACGTCGCGGGATGCCGAACCGACAAATGATGTGTTGCCGGATGAATTTTTAACCATTTGTTCAGTGATCTTGCCGCTCGGCCTCCACCCACTTGGAGAAATAGTCTACCGCCACTAGTAAAATTCTCTACGGTCGCCATCGGAAATGGACCCACAATATCCATTCCCATTGATCGAACCGGACATGAGATGGTTGATGCCTTCATCTCCTCTGCGGTCGGTGGGAGAAGTTGTGATACTCCGGCATGAAAGGCATGTAGATACCGTCCGAGTGGCATCTGCTTGTAAAGTTGGCCAAAAGTATCCGCCAAGAGGATTTTCTTGACGAGCGTCCGCCGGATGACCCCGCATGATCCTTGATGTACTTCACGGAGGATGTCGAGTCCTCCGAGCTTACACATTTCAAAAGGGGCGCAGAAAGCTTTCAAGCTGATCTCCGATTAGTGTAAACCGACCGGCTCTTCTTCCGAGGAGCCGGGCTGCATATTCATCGGATGGTGTGCCGAACGGAGGAATTCTATAATAGGTGTCCTCCACCATTTGGAAACGCGAGGCCTTGCATCCGGTCGACATGCGCCACCAGCAGTTTTTCAATTGGTTGCTGAATGGCGACCGGCGTTATTGAGCTCGCGAGTTTGGCTAACTCATCGTCCGCCTCGGTTCGTGGGATCTTCCGAATAAGCACCTCTGAAAGTAGCTTTGAGTTTTCAAAGGCCTCAACAGAGTTTAAGCCTAACACGCTTGATTTTAAAGGTGCCGGAAAGTTCCGAGCGCCAACCGTGAATCCGAATGAAGTGTTACCCGACCGGCTCCCACATGCGTTACCCGACCGGCTCCCTCATACTCTGCTTCTTTGTTAGTAGCTTTGTAATCTAGCCGGACGGATAGGTGCATCTTTTCTTCATGAGGTGAGAGTAGTAATATTCCGATCCCACTTCCGAGCCAAGTGGAAGACCCATCCACATATATTCTCCACATAGCTTCCGGCTCTGGCCTTTGCACTTCGGTCACAAAATCAGCCAAGGATTGTGCTTTGATCGCCGAGCGGGGCTGGTATTGGATATCAAATTCACTTAATTCTGTCGTCCACTTGATGAGCCGTCCGGACGCTTCTGGATTCAACAGTACTCTTCCTAGTGGACTGTTCGTCCGAACAATGATGGTGTGAGCCAAGAAATACGGTCGAAGGCGCCGAGCGGCTAGAACCAAAGCAAAGGCCAACTTCTCGAGCCCGGTGTAACGAGATTCAGCATCTTTTAAAATGTGGCTTAGAAAATACACCGGCTGCTCTTCGCCGCTCGCCCTCACAAGTGCTGAGCCTACAGCATGCTCAGTTGACGACAGATACATATACAGTGACTCACCCCCGATCGGCTTGGCCAGCACAGGCAGAGAATTTAGATATGTTTTCAACTCTTCAAATGCTCGGTCACACTCTTCATCCCACTGGAACTTAGTAGCCTTGTGTAGGATCTTGAAGAATGGCAGGCTCCGGTCGGCGATTTTGGAGATGAATCTTGCTGGGGTTGGCTTCAATTCCTCGCTCGGTCACTATATATCCCAAGAAACGCCCTCCTTTTGCTCCGAACAGGCACTTTTGGGGATTTAGCTTGACTCCATATTTGCGCAGCGTTCGGAAGGTTTCTTCCATGTCCTTGAAGAGATCTGCCGCTCGGACGGATTTAATAAGAATGTCGTCTACATAAACTTCCAGATTCCGCCCGATCTGCTCCCGGAATACCTTGTTCATCAAGCGTTGATAGGTAGCCCCGGCATTCTTCAATCCGAACGGCATCACGTTGTAGCAATAAGTGCCGTCGGCCGTTACGAAGCTTACTTTTTCTTGATCTTCCCGGGCGAGCGGCACTTGGTGATATCCCTGGTAGGCGTCAAGCATGCAAATTAATTCGCAGCCGGCCGTAGAGTCCACCAGCTGATCTATCCGGGGCAGGGGATAAAAATCCTTGGGGCATGCTTTGTTTAAGTCCCGAAAGTCGATGCAGACTCTCCACTTGCCGCCCGGCTTGGAGACCAATACTACGTTGGCCAGCCAGCTTGGGAACTGCACCTCGCGTATGTGGCCGGCCTTCAGAAGTTTTTCTACTTCCGCCCGGATGATGGCATTCTGCTCGGCGCTGAAGTCCCTTTTTCTCTGCTTCACTGGCCGAGCGTCCGATCGTACATGCAACTCGTGTTGCGCTAGGCTCGGTGAAATTCCGGGCAACTCATGTGTCGACCAGACGAAGACGTCATGATTTCGTTGGAGGCATTGGATCAGCTTCTTCCTCCAGATCAGAGGCGATAAAAGTTGTGGCCTCCGATCGGGTCGGATGGATCTGAACTTCCTCCTTTTCATCATAAATTAAAGCAGGAGGTTTCTCGGTTATGGCGTGTACCTCGATTCGGGGCGCTTTCCGAGCGGAACAGGCTTCCGCTCGGATCATCTCTATATAGCACCGCCGAGCTGCTAGCTGATCCCCACGCACTTCTCCTACTTTGTCCTCCACGGGGAACTTTATCTTCTGGTGGAAAGTTGAGACAACCGCTCGGAACTCGCCGAGCGCCGGTCGTCCCAAAATGACGTTGTAGGATGATGGAGAGTCGACCACCACAAAGTTTATTGTCCTAGTCCTCCTGAGCGGCTCGTCTCCCAGAGAGGTGGCCAGCCGGATCTGTCCGACCGGCTGTACTTCGTTGCCCGTAAACCCGTAGAGCGGGGTCGTCATGGGCAGCAGCTCGGCTCGATCAATTTGCAGCTGATCGAACGCCTTCTTAAATATGATGTTGACCGAGCTCCCTGTGTCAACAAATATGCGGTGAATGGTGTAATTTGCTATTACCGCTTTAATGAGCAGCGCGTCGTCGTGGGGCACTTCTACTCCTTCTAAGTCCCCGGTCCGAAAGTGATTTCCGGTCCACTTGCCCGCTCTTGGCTGCAGCCGACCGCGTGGATCTGCAGCTGCCGGACGCCCGCCTTTCGGGCTCGGTTGGAGTCTCCTCCGGTCGGCCCACCAGCAATAACGTTGATCTCGCCCCGGGAAGTATTGCTCCTATTTTCCTCCTCCCGAGTGGACGGTCGGGACCGTTCTCTGGATGCCCGGCGATTTTCCTGTCTTGGGGATCGGTGCCGATCGGGCGTCTGGTGATGTCGCCTCTCGACGCGGGTCCGGTCAGCGTCATGGGTCCTTTGTCTCCTGTCGGTGGGAGACGACCGTCGTTCGGCTTTCCTGGGAACGGGATTAGCCACGAAGGGAAAACTTCGACAGTCCCTCGTGTTGTGCGTATCCGACTGGTGGAAGGAGCAGAACATAGGGGTCCACCTCTTCTTTGGCTTGGGCCGAGCGGCATCCACTTCTTGTACGTGCGATCTGGCGTGAGGGGATCGAATTGCTTCGGCCCTCGGTCCTCTGGGTGGCTGCTGAGTGGCGTGCTGTTTCCGCTCGGCATGAACAGGTGCCCGCTCGGCTGGAGCTTCCTTTTTCCGAGCGGCTTGCGCTTCTTCCACATTTATATATTCGTTGGCCCGATGTAGCATGTGATCATAATCTCGGGGCGGCTTTCGGATGAGCGACCGGAAGAAGTCCCCATCCACAAGGCCTTGCGTGAAGGCATTCATCATTGTCTCCGATGTGGCCGTGGGGATATCCATCGCCACTTGGTTGAATCGCTGAATGTAAGCTCGAAGCGATTCTCTCGGCTCTTGCTTGATGGCGAACAAGCTGACACTTGTCTTTTGATAACGCCGACTACTGGCGAAGTGGTGGAGGAAGGCCGTTCGGAAGTCCTTGAAGCTGGTGACGGATCCGTCCGGCAACCTCCGGAACCACCGTTGAGCCGATCCCGAGAGGGTGGTAAGGAAGACTCTACACTTTACTCCATCCGTATACGATGGAGCGTGGTCAGATTATCGAACTTACCCATGATCATCCGGGTCTGTTGTTCCATTGTATTCGCCGATCGTCGGAGGCACGTAGTGCTTGGGCAGAGGGTCTCGTAGGATAGCCTCCGAAAATTGGCGATTGATCCGCTCGGGAGGAGTCCGCTCGGGAGCTTTCCTTCCTGTCATCCCGCCTTGGCATTTCATCTGAGGAAGATCCTCTATCTCTTCGGGCTGGTATGGCTTCAGGGGTGCGAAATAAGGCCCGATGGAATGCGACGGTGGCTGGAGGTGCTTCCGCTCGGCCACCAGACGTAGATGTTGCTTGTTGCTCCGCCCGCTCGGCGGATGCTTTTTGTTTTTGCTCCATGAGTTTGGCGGCCCTTATCTCGACCAGAGCGTCGAGTTCTTCCCTTGAAAGCGTCACCGTGTGTTGTCGTCCAGCCTCGTCCATTGTCTCCGATCGGATGCAGGAGCGTTCCCACAGACGGCGCCAATTTGATCCTGTCTGAATCGCTGAACCAAAGGACGCTGGGCACGCGGCACGCTCCTAGTCGATGGGGTGAATCTCCGGCTGGTCGAACGAAGCTCCGGCGATCCTGCACGAAAGTCTAGCCGGGAAGGGGTTCCCGGCGACGACCCTCCGACGCTCAAGTCAGGTAAGTGGTGGAGAAAGTGGCTGCCAAATTTGTATCATGCGTACCTTTGGCGAAGTAATAGCCTCTTTATATAGGACGGAGAAGGAACTGATGCACGCCCGCCGAGGTGCGTACGTGTCAGCAACCCATACCACGGTATGCACTTGTCAAAGAGCTTACCTGACACCATGCTGCCACAGTCCGAGCATGTTCTTTGATGGGACGGCAGGACCACCCGTTGTCAGACTAGAAGTATGGCATAGCCATACGACTTGACGGCTGTCAGAAGATGTCCCCATCTTTTACCCACCGTCTGACTGGGGTGTCCGGCCCGCCGGGCGGACGATGAACGTCGTCCGGCGCCGTCCGGGCGGCACCTCCTTCCGCTCGGTCATTACGCACTGCTTTATTTGAGCGTCGGAACCCTGGTCCCTGCCAGGGTGCCTTTTACTATCAAATTTCCCTTTCTTCTGAGTCCGGTCGGCTCGCCCTTTTCCGGCGAGCCACTGGACCCTTTGACCTCCCCTCAGCGTTGACTCCTTCTTATGGGGTTCCGGATTTTTACCGCCGGATCAACTTCCATTCAATAACATAACTTGAAGTTTAGTTTTACTATAACGGCGTGCTCTACTTTTTTTTTTCTCTTTTTACCCCAATTCTAGGTGAAAGATTTTCTGAGATAGTTGGAAGCCCTTATTACATGGCTCCAGGAGTTTTAAAATGGAATTATGGACCAGAAATTGATATATGGAGTGCTGGAGTTATACTCTATATCTTACTGTGTGGAGTTCCACCATTTTGGGCTGGTAAGCTTTCTATCAATAAATCCATTTTGCACACTTCATTATTTGTTCTACCACTTTCTACAAATAAGTTACTTATTGACTACTGTAAGCTTTCCATGAATAAATCTATTCTTTATTAGTTCTATCACTTTATGCTAATAAGATATTTATTGTCTATTAATTAATACACTTTTTGTATTTCTTCAGATACATTTTCTATCTAACGAGCTATGATTTCTTAATTGCAGAAACTGAACAGGGAGTTGCTCAAGCAATTCTTAGGGGCGTAATAGATTTCAAACGGGAACCATGGCCTAGTATTTCTGACAGTGCTAAAAATTTAGTTCGGCTGATGTTGGAACCTGATCCCAAGCTTCAATTAACTGCAAAGCAAGGCAGTCTTTCATGATCTTTCATGATTCACATATTCAAAGTTTTTATGTGAGTATTGATTCTTCATTATTTTCTGATATGGTATTGCTAATTTATAAAGATTAGCTTGAACTAAACACAATCGTTACTGTTAGTTCCATAACAAAATATCTTCAGGATTCAGAATTGCTCATACTTCTTTTTTTTTAATCATAAACATATTCCTTATATCCAACCCTTTTCTGTTGAATTTTACATGATTTAATTCCCTAAGTTTCTTCTCATTTTAGTTCTAGCTAGAAGAATATGAAGCCCAACTAGCGTCTATTATCACTATCAGGAAGAAAACTTTTCTTGGGTATGCCTAATGTAGTCTGACAAAAACCAGTTCAAAATTGCTATTCAATTCAAAGGATTTGTCATTTGTGTGATATACATAACAGAATAGTAATGTTCACCAACCAACTTTTAAGCATAGAAAATGGGTAGAAAGTCACAAACCTATCATTTGCAACTCCATCTGAATCCTATCAAAAGAGGCCAAGATTGCTCTGTAACAAACCTTGATGCCTGGCGAAGAGAATTAAAATGAAACAGAATGCAACTCTGAGAAAAACTCAAAGGAATTTTTCAAGTAAACTTCTTCAAAATTTTTAGCAGTTAACAATAGTCCTAAAATTATATGTCAAAGAATTTTTACAAACTTCTTCAATACTTGAAAAATTCCTTTGAGTTTACTTGAAAAAATTTTGAAAAATCCTTACAACTATTTTTCAAGTAAACAATAGTCCTAAAAATTAGAAACTTTTTTATAATTTAACTGCTAAAAACATGAAATCTTTCATGATCATTCCTTTGGCCCTTATTCTTTTCTGAGTATTAGAAAGATCCTTTTAAATTTTGTGTGTGAATTTGTTCATTCACAATTAGGACTCCTCTCCATTTTCTATTTATTTTTATAGCTATTTTTTTTGCTTTATTCTTTATTTTATTTTAGTTTTCTTTCTCTCTCGTCTTTTTATTCGACTCCACTCCATTGTTAAGTTCCCATAGGTTTTGTTGAACCTATAGAATCTAACCCATTTTCTTATTGAGCAATCTAATCCATTTTATTATGGAGCAAAGGGCATGAATTTGATGACCTCTTTGCTTCATGTTTTCCTTTGGAAATTTATTAATCAATATTTGAGAGTTAGAACTGGTATAGATATATTTAAGTTAATCTCGTGTTCAAATTAGGCTTAATCTTATGGTTGAACCGAGGTGGGACCAGGCTTGAACTAAACTGGGATGGTCCTGTTGACTGGTTCAACGATAAATTAGAGTTTTGTGCATCAAAACCCACTCCTTATTTTCCCTGAACTCCTGAATGCTCCTTACAAGCGGGCCCATCTCTTTTCTCTTCTCTTGCGAGCTAAGCAAGCACGTCCTCCTCCTGTTCACCCATTTGAATAGTAGCCCTTTTGCCACGATCGTTTACAAAACCTTGATCGAAAGAAGCCCATGATCACTTATCTCTCCTCTTCTTCCTTTGTCACTGTCAATGTAGGTTATCATCACAGTGGCACATAGCTAAGTCACCCTTGTTGCTCAAACTTGTGGAGTAACTGAGTACTCTTTTCGACCAGGGCTGAAATAAATTCTTAGATTTAATATTTTTATAATGTTTAGGTTCTGTGAACTGTTGTGATAATGGAACCTATTATCTATTTGTTTATTTCTTCACTTTGATTATCATTTGTCATTGGACTGTTAATCTCTTTTTGATTTTGTGGATAACTTTGCTGCAAACTATGCTCTGAAGAGAGTTTTTTATGTCAACTATGCCTTGGGGATATCTGGACGCAGGAAACCTTGCTGGCATCTATTATGAACAAAGTCAACTTGACATGGCAATTATGCATTACAAGCAAGCTATCAACTGTGATTCTACCTTTATTGAAGCTTACAATAATCTGGTAAGTTGATAATGGTCTAATATGTCAAAATGTGGTATCCTTCTTGATGGTGAGCCAGGTTAGTTAATGATCGACTTTCTTGCACATTAAAAGGGGAATGCTCTCAAAGACGCTGGACATTATAGGGTGACTTTTTAATTTTGATATTTTTATTCTCTTAAGTTTTTTTTCCTTGTTGAATAACTTCATTTTAATAATTTTTTCCAAGTCATCCTTTGCTTTACAACCTAACCATCCACAAGCATTGTCAAGCCTTGGCAACATATACATGGATTGGTAAGCTTTAGAAATGTTTGATGACAACTATGTGGATACTTTATTTTTGTTTCTTAATGAAACTTCTCTTCATGCAGCAACATGATGAGTGTTGCTGCATCATTCTATAAGGCAACTTTAGCAGTTACAACAGGGATATCTGTAACGCTCTAAAATTCTTGAAATAATTTTATAAATATCCTAGTATTTTTCTGAAATTTTAGGATATTTTTACAGAATTTTTAGAGTAGCAGAAGTAGCAAAAATAAATAGAATCGTAAAATAACCTACACGGAAATTGAACCCGAGACCTATTGGGTCCTACGCCTTGTGGTGAACTCTAGTAACCAAGTGAACCCAGCAGGGCCGTGATGAAAGAAGAGGGAACCAATTATATTTATATTTAAGTGGGCCGAATTAAGCACTTAATATAAATAGGAGACTTAAGTGGGGATTGATTAATTTTAGTCGTTAAATTCTTTTCCTCAAACCCTCACCCGCCGACCCCTCTTCTCTCCCTCATCCTCTCGGCGCCCAAGCCAAGGAAGACTAGGGTTCCATTCCAAGGGTTCCAAGAGCACCTTCCGGTGATAACTCCGGTACGAGGACGCTCTCCACTATAAGAGGAACACGTAGACGCGAGGAGATCGCCGAAGGGATCTTCTCCACTAGAAATCTAGCGATCAGATCGTAAGGAAATCTAGTGCAGGAAGTAAGAAACCCCTCACCTGCAGTATAAGTAGTTCTCGTGTGATTTCATGCTTTAGTTTAGTAGTATATGGATTTGTGGCACATAGGGTGTGCAACAGCGCACGCCAAGTGCCCGATAGTATGTTCAGCACCGTTAAAATGCGACTTAGGCATTTTAATAGTTAGCTAAATGCGATAGAAGCATTTATTTAGTATATGCAGCTTTACTACAGCTTATATGAGACTACAATCCAATAGGTGAGCTCCCACAGTCGCCTCTAGGTTCAGATAACCTAGCTCTAGGTTCAGATAACCTAAAAATAGCAAGATAAGAAAATTTAGCTATAACCAGTATTTTATTTTAGCAGTGACACTGTACTAGATCAGATATCCATTGGGTTGGGCTCCCACAGTCGTCCCTAGGTTTAGATAACCTAGTAAACCCTACTAAATTCGGGACTTGCAAACCCGGGTCAAGATAGGGATGCGCGCATAGCAAGTACAGTTGTCGGGCCCAAACAACAGCATGATTATTATTTTAATCTATTTATGAAAATAGTTTTCAAAACTTCACAAATAGTTATGTGAATTCAGTACAGCTCTAGCATTAGTTAGAATTAGCTCAGCTCAGTTTTGTATCAGTTTAGTTTCCTATTGATACAATATGATAGCTTATGTTAGAACTTGTTGCCATGACTAGTTTGTTTGTATGCCATGCTATGCTTTTACCTGTTCAGCATATATTTCAAATAACATGTTTTAAAAACATAAATTGCATCGTATGCATGTTTTAGTGAGGTAGATGGTTTCTTACTAAGCGTAAAGCTTACAGATACTTCTTTCCTTATACTGCAGATAAAGGTAAAGGAAAGATGGATTAGCGGAGGCTGGAGGTTAATGCGATGAAGATGTGTGTGGAAGGAACCTGGAATGAAGATCTTGGATAAATTAGCAAACTAAGACTTTAGTTTTATATAGTGTTATTTTCCGCATTTCTAGTGGTTTTAATGTCTTGAATCGTGAAAGACTTGCTTAGATTGTCAGTACTTATACTCATAATCCTAGTTATGTGTTATTGGTATGTTCCCAGCTAATATAGAACTCTTGTAGGTGAGTTTGACACGAAACAGTGCTGAAATCAGAGCTTTGCTGTGAAATCAGAAACCCCGATCGATCAGTGGATCGATTGGGGGCCCTCAATCGATCAGCGGATCGATTGGGAGCCTGGTTTCGCGAACAGTAAGCTTCTGGATCGATCAGCCGATCGATCCAGTAGCATTCTGTCGTGAACAGTAAGCTTCTGGATCGATCAGCCGATCGATCCAGTCGCATTCTGTCGTGAACAGAGAGTTTGGGGATCGATCGTTCGATCGATCGGGAAATCGCTCCCGCGAACAGAGAGCTCCGGAATCGATCACTGGATGGATTGGCCAGTCTGGATCGATCAGCCGATCGATCCAGAATATTCCCCCGAGCACAGTAGCAATCTGAATCGATCCTTGGATCGATTCAACAGCTTGCAATCGATCGAGTTCAATCTGGATCGATTGGGAAGTTGGGTTTCGACCAAGAGACCTTGTAATTCAGCTTCTTGACCATAGGGGATGTAGGATATGCCATGTATACCTTAGATTGCATCCCTTAGCACATGTAGTACCAAGAACTTAGATTAGCTTAGCAAGGTTTTAAATTGGTACAGTTTTCCGCACCTAGACTTAGTAATGGTCATGGATATAGCTTAGCACAGCATAATGTGATGGTCCGGCCTTACAGCCTAGCCAGTAGAAGGTGGGTCGTTACAATATCTGCGCCCTTCAACAACTTGGCTATTATATACAAGCAACAGGTAGAGTACTATATCTGCCTTTTTCATTGCTAGTTTGAGAGTTACTGCATATTGCCTCATTTAATGGAAGAAAGTCATATAATTTGTCTATCATCTTCTTTGCTGTCTTTGCCCCTAGTTGGAAATTGATAGTTCTCTTGTATTACACCAGGGAAATTATGCAGAAGCGATAGCCTGTTACAATGAAGTTCTTCGCAGACTGCTGCTGATGGTCTTGTCAATAGAGGGAACAAGATGGCATCATAGGTAGTACAATAAATAGTACAATAAATCACAGAAATCACAATGAAGTTCTTCTGGTTGGTAGCAGAAATCACAGAAAATAGGGGGCTTAGTGCAGGATATTCAGGATACCAAGATGGCATCAGAGGTAGTACAATAAATAGTATATCTCTTCATCAGAGGTAGCTTTGTTCTTCTATGCTTCCTTCACTGGATTTGTTGTGTAGTCATATTTCTTTGTTCAACCATTATCATACCTAGTAATTTGTTGTATGATGCTGTCGGTTCTTATCAATCTGTACACTTGAATTAGAAGGAGCAAATTATCTATGTTATATTCTAAGCAGCATATACTAAGTGTCATATATGAAAGTTTTAGATTCTATGTTATATTCGTTATCTTCCACAGCAGCCTTTAAAAACTCAGTATTCTATTTTATTTGATACATGTACACATTTGTTTTAGTTATTTGACATATGGTGGATTTATGTGTTTTTACAGTTTACAAATCTCAAGTACTCCAGAGTTGAAATTGATGAAGTGCGGTTCGAGTGGGCTGAATGAATGCTAGATTACATTTGAAGTGCGGTTCTACCTTGATGTGTTAAAAGAATGTTCTACCTTGATTTTGATATCTATTAGCTAGCTTTTGATGTAAAAAGAATGTTTGGGTATTTTATGGATATTATTGTAAGAATATTATTTATATAATTTGTGAATATTTGTGTATTTTATGGATATTATTGAATGAAGAATATTTGTATAATTTGTGAATATTTGTGTTTTTTTTTGTTATTGTCGGTTTTTCATTGTTTCGGAAATCAAATTTGTGTTGTAAAAAATATACATATTACATCGATTTTCCACCGCTGCAAAACCGGTGTTATTAACTAATATTACATCGGTCATTTACCGCTGCCAAAACTGGTGTTATTAACATACAATATTACATCGGTTTTACACCATTGATGAAACTGTGTCATTAAGTGATACTACACCGGTTAATAACCGATTCGAAGACCGGTGTCGTTAAGTGATACTACACCGGTTTTAACCCGATGTCTAAAATGACAGACTTTTAACATCGGCTTCATAGACATCGGTCGAAAATGAAATAGACACCGGTGGAAAACCGATGTCTATGAAGGTTTTTGTTGTAGTGATTCTAGGCTATGTTTATCAGTTATTTGTTAATCATTTTCTATAATGACGCCCAATTCTCGTGTTTCAGCTGATGCTCTTCTACCCACTTTCATGTACAAGAATACAACTATGACCAAGTCTTTTTTGAATAATCTTGGAGAAAAATGGCTACAGGCTCGTTGAGCTAATCCTACTACCTTTACTTTGGGTTTATTATCTAAGGAAGAACAAACAGCAGAAGCTATTGCTTCTATGGAAGAGGAAGAGGAACAACCTTTTATTACTATACTCAAGAAACCCAAGCTTACCGAGGAAGTTCCCTTTTGTGCTACTTTTGGTACTTTTGTGCAGACCCCTATTGCTCTTTCACCTATTTCTCTTGAGAGAGGTAAGACACCAATGCTCCCTACCCACATTATTTCTAATCTTTCTCTTAGAATGATAAGATCGGGTCTACTTATTCCTTCCTCTACTGCTATTGTTTCAGCTACTTCTGCTTCTTAGCTGGCTACTACCACTTCGGCTTCCTCTTAACCTCTTTCCCTGGCCTTATCTCCTTTGGCTTCTGGAGCCGGAGCTAGAAGAACACCTTGCAAGAGATCTTCTCTGAGTCCAGGACCATTAGCTATCCATGCTTCAACAACTGAATCAACTTTTATTGCTTTGCCACCTTCCGTCCCCTCTAGTTCTTCCTCTGTTATTCCCATTTCTACCACTTCTCCTCTCTCTCTTCATTCTTCTTCTACCCGGCCTTCCTCACCTTCTGTCCTCCCACCTTTATTTAGACAGGTTGTGGGTCTGCCTTCTCAACTGGGACAAGCTTCGGACCCTTCCAGTTACGATTTTTTGCAGCTACAAGGCCCATTGGCTGAATCTTGGCAGCATAGCCAAGAACTGCTAAGGGGCACTAGTATTTCCAACCGTGTTGACAGTCATAGTCGTCAAGCTATTGTCGTAAGTGTTTTTCATCATATATTGTTATAGTATCATTATTTCCTACTAACTGCACTTATTGTTTCAGTTTCTTGTCTCCAGTCTTCATCTAGACCAACTAATCATTGCTTTGGAAAGGGAAAATGGCAAGTTAAAAGCTCAAGTAGAGGCACTGAAAGTTAATCTTCCTCCTTCCCACATTAAGATTACTCAGTTGCAAGAGAAGATAGCTTTACAGGCTCAACAAATAGAGGCTATGAAAAAGGAACTGTAGCATGAGCGACAGTCATTGAAAAACAAAGAGCTCGAAAGAAAAACCCTAGAGTTGCGAGTGGATCGGTTAAATTCCAACCTCTAGGTGGAATCTTCTTTAAAAGACAAAGTCATCTCAGATATTTCTCATAAAAACATTGTCTTAGAGAAAGTGGAGAGGCTTCATAATGCCTTTCTTTCTGAGCAGGCTCAAGATTCAGCCTCAAGAGATTTTGCTATTTTACAAGAGCAAGAACCAAGAAAGGCTCAGGATGCTGAGATATCCTCACTCCAGAACGAGATAGAGTAGCTTAAATCAGAAAGAGATGCTTTCAAAGTCCAAGCTGCCAAACTACAAACTGAATTTCAAAGTTATAAGGAGCAGGAGGAGGATCGATGGGAGGGCAGGCGCTTAGCCTATCTAAGGTCCCCAATATTTACTAATGAATATGCCCGCCGGGTCATAGGGACTTTAAACCATTCTGTGACTGGAGTTATTCAACAATTGAGGGAAGGTGGTTATCTACCTCGCGAACCTGCCCTTAATTCATAAATCGTCGCAGACTTAACCTTGAATTACCCAAAGACTTGATAGGCGATTTTAAGTAAGCATGCTTATGTACTCAAAAAGACTTGTAAATAGAAGATTTGTAATTAAGTACTTGCAATATTTGTAAAAATTCGTACTTACCTATTTTCCGACCTTCATTATCTGGCTGCTGCTTCTTGAGAATAAGTACTATCTTACTCAAAAGATTTTCCTGTTGTGGTATCTTAATTGATCATATGACTCTGAACAATAAGGCTTTTCCGCAAACTCTTTGATCTCTATTTAGGCTTGACTGTATATAAGGAATTTCAAAGACCTCAGTGCTTCCGAGGAATGTGTAATCTCGAGTAACCTTATCTGAAAAACTCCATAGAATTTATGTATTCTTGGTCAGGTGCACAATTCTGAGAGATTTTAAATAAAGAACTTTATATAATTGTAACTTCTGATGGGGAATGTAATTTTGAAGGATGATGTATATAAATAATTCCCTCTGAACTTTGAATCATGGTCAGGAGTGTAATACTGAGTGATCTTTATAAAGAAATCTAGATGACTTTGAATCTAGACCGGGCATATAATCCCAAACAATTTAATGTGAAGAATTTCATCAACCTTTGGTTGGGAGTATAATCTCGGTCGATTTAATATGAGGAATTTCATCAACCTCTGGTTGAGCGTATGATCCCGCCCGATTTAATATGAAGAATTTCATCAACCTCTGGTCGAGCGTATAATCCCGCCCGATTTAATATGCAGAATTTCATCAACCTTTGGTCAAGCGTATAATCTCGACCAATTTAACATGAAGAATCAACCTTTGGGTTTTCGGTCGGGCGTGTAGTCCCGATCGATTTAATATGAAGATGTTCATCAACCTCTGAGTTTTCTGTCGGGCGTGTAATCCCGAATAGAGTCCTGTGCTCTATCACATTTTGATTAGGTACTCAATCATGTATGACTTTGTTAATGATAGTTTAAAGTCTCCGGTTCCTCCCAGGAAGGCCCGTCCGGGTTGCTTTAAGAGATTTCCCGATCAACTGTATTTACGATAGTTTAAAGTCTCCGGTTCCTCCCCAGAATACCCGTCTGGATTACTTCAAGAGATTTCCCGATCGACTGTGTCTTATGATAGTTTAAAGTCTCCGGTTCCTCCCATGAAGATCCGTCCGGGTTACTTCATGAGATTTCCCGATCGACTATGTTTTATGATAGTTTAAAGTCTCCGGTTCCTCCCATGAAGACCCCTCCGAGTTACTTCATGAGATTTCCCGATCGACTATGTTTTATGATAGTTTAAAGTCTCCGGTTCCTCCCATGAAGACCCGTCCGAGTTACTTCATGAGATTTCCCGATCGACTATGTTTTATGATAGTTTAAAGTCTCCCGTTCCTCCCATGAAGACCCGTCCGGGTTACTTCATGAGATTTCCTGATCGACTATGTTTATGATAGTTTAAAGTCTCCAGTTCCTCCCAAGAAAACCCGTTCGGGTTACTTCAAGAGATTTCCTGATCGACTGTGTTTTATGATAGTTTAAAGTCTCCGGTTCCTCCCATGAAGACCCGTCCGGGTTACTTCATGAGATTTCCTGATCGACTATATTCATGATAGTTTAAAGTCTCCAGTTCCTCCCAAGAGGACCCGTCCGGGTACTTCAAGAGATTTCCCGATCGACTATGTTTTATGATAGTTTAAAGTCTCCAGTTCCTCCCATGAAGACCCGTCCGGGTTATTTCATGAGATTTCCTGATCGACTATGTTTTATGATAGTTTAAAGTCTTCGGTTCCTCCCATGAAGACCCGTCCGGGTTACTTCATGAGATTTCCCGATCGACTATGTTTATGATAGTTTAAAGTCTCCGGTTCCTCCCAAGAAGACCACTCCGGGTTACTTCAAGAGATTTCCCGATCGACTGTGTTTTATGATAGTTTAAAGTCTCCAGTTCCTCCCATGAAGACTCGTCCGTGTTACTTCATGAGATTTCCCGATCGACTATATTCATGATAGTTTAAGGTCTCCGGTTCCTCCCAAGAGGACCCGTCCGGGTACTTCAAGAGATTTCCCGATCGACTATGTTTTGTGATAGTTTAAAGTCTTCGGTTCCTTCCATGAAGACCCGTCCGGGTTACTTCATGAGATTTCCCGATCGACTATATTTTGTGATAGTTTAAAGTCTTCGGTTCCTTTCATGAAGACTCGTCCGAGTTACTTCATGAGATTTCCCGATCGACTATATTTTGTGATGGTTTAAAGTCTTCGGTTTCTTCCATGAAGACACGTCCGGGTTACTTCATGAGATTTCCCGATCGACTATGTTTTGTGAAGGTTTAAAGTCTTCGGTTCCTTTCATGAAGACCCGTCCAGGTTACTTCATGAGATTTCCCGATCGACTATATTTTGTGATAGTTTAAAGTCTTCGGTTCCTTCCATGAAGACCCGTCCGGGTTACTTCATGAGATTTTTCGATCGACTATATTTTGTGATGGTTTAAAGTCTTCGGTTTCTTCCATGAAGACCCGTCCGGGTTACTTCATGAGATTTTACGATCGACTATTATTTGAGTAAAATTAAAATGATTGTACTAAACTTGTGATGGTTTTAACGTCTTTGAGATTCTTTAAGGAAGCCTGGTTTGCCATTCCCCAGAGCTCCTAATCGACGAACATTTGAGTGGAATAAGAATGTTTGCCCGATAATCACCATGTTGTTTAAGCCGTGCTTATTTTTCTGGCGATACTTTGTCTGCACTGCATTTGTAAAATTAAATGAAGTACAGAAATTTCGAACATACTTGTTATCTTTCAGCAAGATCGAATGGAGCAGACTTGCTCAAAGTAAACTCAATCTATTTTTCTGAATGCGTTACATTTCTCGTGATTAATCTGCTCGTTCAGAGATATTTATGTTTCTCGAACGATATAAACCCATTACGTCCGATAGGGCTGTAAATGATTTGCACTCCATGGACGTTCGAGAATTCTTCCTTCTATATCTTGGAGATAATATGAACCCGATGCAAGTTTTTCTACCACCTTGTAAGGTCCTCCCCATTGTGGTGCTAATTTGCTAACATCCCCAGCGGGCTTAACACGTTTCCATACTAGATCTCCCACTTGGAAAAATCTTGGGATGACTCTTCTGTTATAATTTTACCTCATTCATTGTCGATATGAGGTTAGACAAGTTGCAGCTTTATTTCTGATTTCCTCTATCAGATCCAGCTCTATAAGTCGTCTACTAGCATTGTCTTCATCGTATAATTGTCTTCTGTCAGATTCTACTACCACTTTAATAGGAATGACAGCTTCTCCCCCATAAACCAGTTGGAATGGAGTAATCCCTGTAGCTTCCGGGGTGTAGTACGATATGCCTAAAGAACACTGGGCAACTCATCTACCCAGCTGCCACTAACATGATCCAGTTTGGTTTTTAGGCCTCTTATAATTTCTCTATTAGTTACTTCTGCTTGCCCATTATTCTGTGGATATGCCACAGAAGTAAATGCTTGAGTAATGTCGTAGCTCTTGCACTAGTCTAACATTCTGTCTCCCTGAAATTGTCTTCTATTATCATAGACTAATTTATACGGAATACCAAATCTGCAAACAATATTTCTTCACGAGAATTTAATAACTGCATCTTCAGTAATTCGAGCAAGTGGTTCTGCTTTTACCCATTTGTAGAAATAATCCACTGCTACTAATAAAAATCTTCTTTGCGCAGTTGCTATGAAAAATGGACCAACTATATCCATGCCCCATTGATCGAAGGGGCGGGAGACTATAGAGGTTCTTAATAATTGTGTGGGGGTGGTGTGAGATATTCTGATGTTTCTGACAAGAAATACAAGTTCTAACAAATTTAGCAGCATCTTCATGTAAAGTAGGCCAGAAATATCCTGCTAATAAAATTTTACGAGCTAAAGATCTTCCTCCTATATGACTGCCACATGAGCCTTGATGAACCTCTTGCAAGATAAATTGTATATCTTCTGTCCCAATGCACTTAAACAAAGGTCTGGAGAAAGCTCTTTTATATAATTGTTCCCCTATCATAGTATACTGAGCATCCCTCTTCTTAAATACCCTTGCTTGTTCTGCATCGTTAGGAAGAATACCCAGCTGCAAATACAATATGATTTGTGCCCTCCAATCACCTTGTATCTCTGCGTCAGCCTGTCTTTCAATACAAGATACTAATAATGTCTGCTCCATTAGCCGATCCAGGTTCTATGGTATCATAGCAGAGGCCAATTTAGCTAATTCATCTGCTACTTGATTTTCATATCGAGGAATTTTTTTGTATATTTACTTCTTGAAACTGAGTCTTCAATTTATCAAATGCCTCAGCGTATAACTTGAGTCTATCATTATTGATTTCGAAGTTACCTGATAATTGTTAGGATGCTAACTGAGAATCAGAATAGATGATAACCTGAGCTGCTCCTACATGCCGAACAGCTTGTAATCCTGTTATCAATGCTTCATATTCTGCTTCATTATTAGTAACCCTATAATTTAGCCTAACAGAAAGTTGAAGCCTATCTTCCCTTGGAGATATAAGGAGAACACCAATTCTACTGCCTTGTCTAGTTGAAGATCCATCCACATAAACTTTCCAAGTATTTTATTCTTCAGGACCTTGAATTTCTATGATGAAATATGCTAAAGCCTGTGTCTTGATGGTTGAGCGAGGTTGGTATTGTATGTCATACTCACTAAGTTCGGTCGTTCATTTGATCAACCAACCAGACGCCTCTGGGTTAAGCAACACCCGCCTGAGAGTATTGTTGGTCAATACAATAATTGCATGTGCTAAAAAAATATGAGTGTAACCTCCGGGCAATTAACACTAATGCATATGCCAACTTTTCGAGTGTAGTATATCTACACTCAGTTTCTTTTAATAAATGGCTGAAAAAATACACAGGTTGTTGCTCTTTCCCTTCCTGTCTAACTAACACATAGCCTACAACATTTTCATTGGCTGACAGATATACACATAGGGTTTCTCCCACTACAGGCTTAGCTAATACAGGAAGGGTAAACAAATAGTTCTTTAATTCCTGGAAGGCTTTGTCACATTCTTCATCCCACTGAAATTTGTTAGCCTTCTGGAGTATTTTGAAGAAATGGAAGCTATGATCGGCCGACCTTGAAATGAATCTAGACAAGGCGATAATCCGGTCGGTGAGTCTTTGGGCTTCCCTCATGTTGCGTGGTGGCTCCATGTTTTGAAGTGCTTTGACCTTGCTTGGGTTGGCCTCTATTCCTCGCTCAGACACCATGTAACCCAAGAACTTTCCACCTTTTGCTCTAAACAAACATTTGCCCGGGTTCAGCTTGAGCCTATACTGCCTTAATGTTTTGCAAGTCTCCTCTACATCCTTGCATAGATCAGTAGCCTGAAGAGACTTAATTAAAATATCGTCAACATATACTTCCATATTTCTTCCAATCTGTTTCTGGAAGACCCTATTCATAAGCCTCTGATAAGTTGCTCCTGCATTTTTTAATCTAAACGACATAACATTATAACAATAAGTACCTTCAGATGTTACAAAACTGACCTTCTCTTGATCCTCCTTAGCTAGAGGGACTTGATGATAGCCTTGATAGACATCCAGCATAGAAATATATTCACATCCGGCCGTAGAATCCACTAATTGATCAATTCGAGGTAAAGGATAATAATCTTTTGGGCAACCTTTGTCGAGATCATGGAAATCAATGCATACCCGCCATTTATTTCCAGGTTTGGAGACCAGGACCACATTAGCTAGCCAGCTAGGGAATTGCACCTCCCTGATGTAGCCGGCTTCCATGAGTTTAGCTACTTCTTCCTTGATGATCTGATTTTGCTCTGCACTGAAATTCCTTTTTCTTTGCATGAGGTCGAGCATCAGGGAAGACATGTAAAGAATGTTCCATTATTGAAGGAGAAACGCTCGTGACTTCTTTAGGCGTCCAAGCAAAGACATCACATTTTTCTTTAGGCATTGAACCAGCTCGGTCTTCAGCGTAGGGTCAAGATCGGTTGTGACATAAGTAATAGCTTCAGGTCGACCGGTTTGTATCTGGACCTCTTCCTTTTCCTCGTAGATTAGCACAGGTGGCTTCTCCTGAATGACATTGACCTCCATTCTTTAGATTTTTCGGGCGACATTGGCTTCAGTCCTGACGATCTCCACATAGCATTTACGAGCCGTCTTCTGATCACCCCGTACTTCCCCGACCTGGTCATCAACAGGAAATTTAATTTTTTTGGAAAAAAGTACAGACGACCACCCTAAACTCATTCAGGGTCGGTCGACCAAATATCACATTATAGGTGGACGGGGCATCCACCACCATGAAGCAAGATCTTCTTGTCCTCATTAGGGACTCCTCCCCTAAAGATATGACCAACTTTATTTGGCCCAGCGGTTGTACTTCGTTACCAGTGAATCCATATAGAGGAGTCACTGTCTGTTGAAGTTCGTTCAGGTTAATCTGTAGCTGGTCAAAAGCTTTTTTGAAAATAATATTCACAGAACTACCAGTGTCTATAAAGGTACGAGAAATGGTATAGTTGGCTATCACAGCCTTAATTATTAATGCATCATCGTGGGGTATTTCCACCCCTTCAAGATCTCTGGGTCCGAAACTAATTTCTGGCTCTGCTGCTCTTTCCATGTTACATCCTATAGCATGGATCTCGAGTCTTCGTGCGTGCGCTTTTCTGGCCCTGTTGGAATCTCCATCAGTGGGCCCGCCTACGATCATGTTAATGCTTCCCCGGGCAGCATTGCTTCTATTCTCTTCTTGTCGGGCGGTTATGGCCTCAGGTTGAGTCTTCTCAAGCACTTGAGTTGTACCGACCGGGATTGGTAACACACCTTGTTGAGGCTCGACCGGGCGATATTCTAATTTGAGTGGACTTTGTTACTTGGGATATTGCTGCTGATAATAGTTTTTCCTCTGATATCGATCCCTATTTGCTTTTCTATTTTTAAAAACAAAGCAGTCTTCTGTATGATGACTGCTGGTCTTGTGATAAGTGCACCATCTCCTTGGTGCTTCTTGTTGCATCTCCACATGTTGTACCGCTTGCAGGCGATATTCTGGATAACGATGGGGCGGAGAGATTACTCGAGGTCCCCTTGGTGGAGGAACTGGAGCGGGAGCCTTCTCCTTGACGGGAGCAAAAGAAGTAGTATCTTCTTTTCTGCGTGCAGCCTGGGCTTCTTCAACATTAATGAATTCAGTAGCATGCTCAATTAATGAGTCAAAATTGGCAAGACGATTTCTCGCCAGATCTTTAAAGAAATCATTATCATTCAAGCCTTGAGAGAGCACTTACTAATATTTCAGTAGTAGCATTAGGTACATGAATAGCTACCTGATTGAATCTCTTGATGTTGTTGGTGCAACATCCCTCAGGTCAAGGTTGACCTGGTTGACCAAGCTGAATCTTGGTTTGAGTTTAGAGTTTAGATGTTTGACAATAAGATATTGATTGAAGAAGAGTCAAGTAGGTCAAGGGAGTGACCGGATACTTGACTGGGAAGTCCTAGTGAGTGAAGCTAGGCAGATGGAAAGTCCTAGTGAGTGAAGCTAGGCAGATGGAAAACCCTAGTGAGTGAAACTAGGTGGAAGTCCTAGTGAGTGAAGCTAGGCAGATGGAAAGTCCTAGTGAGTGAAGCTAGGCAGATGGAAAGTCCTAGTGAGTGAAGCTAGGCAGATGGAAAACCCTAGTGAGTGAAACTAGGTGGAAGTCCTAGTGAGTGAAGCTAGGCAGGGAAATCCTGGATGATGAAGCCAGGCAGTTGGGAAGTCCAAGTAGGTCAAAGGATTGACCGGATACTTGGCATGAGGAAATCCAGATGGGTCAAGGTTGACCAGACATCTGGTGGAAGTCCAAGTAGGTCAAGGAGGGCCGGATACTTGGCACGACTAGAAAAGTCCAAGTGGGTCAAAGGGATTGACAAGACACTTGGTGGGAAGTCCTAGCAGGTCAAAGGGTGACCGAATGCTAGGCATGATGTACCAACGGGTCATGGTTGACCGGTGTTGGTTTGGTAGGCTTGGGACTTGGTTTTGGGCAAAATCATGACCGGATCGATCGATGGATCGATCCAAGCCTTTCTGCGCGATAAGCATCCGGATCGATCCGTGGATCGATCCAGATGTCCCAATCGATCGATGGATCGATTGGGAGGCCGCGCGATAAGCGCCGGATCGATCCATGGATCGATCCAGCGTTTCGCGCATAGCAGCCTGGATCGATCCGTGAATCGATCCAAAGCCTCCCGATCGATTGGGAACATTCAAATCGGGATCCGACCGCTGGCGTCGATAAAGGCCGCAGCGCACGATTCCTTCGGTATCTCTTCTCCGATTCACTCGGATCTTTCGCCAACTTCTCCACAGCGCTCAAAAATGATCGCCAGTTCTTGAAGGATCTTGGAAGCTTTCCAAGTCAAGAGGCGGATCAAAGGCAAGAAGAGAAGCTAGGGTTAGGGTTTTCTGTACTCATTGTAAGCTTTGCGCTTGTATTTAGTTTCCCTTTCCTTTCTTCTTGTACTGAGAGTCTTGTGGGGCTTCTCCGCCCTCGGTAGTTACCGAAAAGGAGTGTTTTCATAGTGGAGGGTGCGTGCGTGGTGTGGATCCTTGGATTAGTCACCTCTTGTGAGGTGGATACCAAGTAAACCAACCTTGTTAGCGTTGTGTGTTTGTTTCTGTTATTTTCCGCTGCATATCCTTGAAGAAACAAGCCACGCCGAGCGACGAGCACGCGACGAACTATTCACCCCCCCCCTCTAGCTACTTTTGGTCCTAACAGATGTAAGCTCTGATGGACTCTTTAGATCCTTGTTTAATTGAGAATAAGCTCCAGGGGGTTTTATGATACCTCTTGTTGCTGGAAAAATGATACAAGAAAACCTTCTTGAAATCCTTAAACTTCCGAATAGAATTCTCAGGCAATCTCTTAAACCAGCGTTGAGCAGCTCCTCCGAGTGTTGTAAGGAACATCCGACACTTTACTCCATCGGAAAATTGTTGTAATAAAGCTATGTTCTCAAATTTCAACAAATGATCCTCTGGATCTGTAGTTCCAGTATACTCACCAATCTGAAGATTTTGATACCGTTTAGGAAGCGGATCATCCAGCACACTTTGAGAAAATGGAGAAATAACTCTTTTCGATGAGCTATCACTAGCTATCATTATCTTAGCTTTGCGCTTCTCTTTGGCTGGTGCCTCGCCAGAGGATTCCTGAAATACAGGTCTTCATCCTCCCTGTTCCAAAGGAGTGCGAAGGAAAGCTTGAGGATGCCTAGTCGGAGAAGCAGTCGCCGACGGGAAATATGCATGATCTTCTTCTTGCGGCTCCTTTCCCCTTCGGTGCTCAGTAGTCGAGATCACCGGATTATGAGCTACTAGCAGAGTAGCTCCAATATGAGATTGTTGTTGTTGCTGTTCTTGTAAAGCCTTCTGTACATGAGTGTTGATGAGGAAATCCAGATCTTCACGACTAATAGTGAGTAGGTTCGATTTTCCAGCGTCTTCCATCTTACAATCTCAGATTCAGGTGAAGATTCCCACAGACGGCACCAAATTTAATCCTGTCTGAGAAGCTGTACAAAATGAAAAACTGGGGAGAGAACCTACTACTGATGAAGAATAATACCTGTAGAATACCGATCCGAGAAACCCAAAACGGATCTAGGAGAATAGAGTCACGGAATGCCCTCCTCGTGCGAAGATCCAAAGACGAAAGGAAGGATTCAATGAAGAGAACCAGGATCTGGAGCTTCCAAAACTTCCTGCGCACAAGAGACCAACCAACACTATTGTCAGTGACCTAAGACCTGGGTGGGAATCCCTGACTAGGCCCTCCGACTCTCAAGTCAGTGATCTCTTTTACTGTGGACGAAGGAAGAAGATGAACAGTAACTGAAAATTAGGGTTTGTAAAGTGGGTTGTGAGTGTGAGCCTCCACTTACCTTGCTAACGGAGATGATTCCCCCTTTTATACCACTTCATATAACCTCCGTAGTCATGAAGTGGACCCTAGTTTGTTAGAGTTTGTTGTGAGATGACGTAAGCTGTGTACTTGTGGAAAATAGCTTTTAAGGAATCTTTTTTGTACCCCAGATGTACCGTCTTTGTTGTCTAGTACCTGCAGAAAAGTCTAGAAGCATTCTTCTCGTCAAATTAGTCAATCTGTCATATAATCACATAAGTTATTTAAGAATATTCTTGAAACATTCGTTCTCGCCCTGTCTTATATCGAGTTATATTTATCGCTCATGTTTGCTTACCCTGTCTGCACTACGTTGTGGACAACCCGATATTATACTATGATTTATATTGGACAGAATTAAGCCTAAATTATGTCCGGGCTGGTTATCATTATTGTTCAACGTAGGTCCTAATCGTCCAGTAATATACTGTAAATTTCGTAGAGCCTTGTATCTTTTCATACCCAAACGATCATATACACCCAACTAATACTAGTCTATGTTCAGATGTGCTAACTTAAATAGTCTTGTCTCATCTATCTGACCATGCTTACTCCCGGCCGATATTAGCCTACCTGCTTAGGGTATTATCCCGAGCGAGATTACTCTATCTTTCTCAAGGTATATCCCGACCGATATTACTCTATCTTTCTCAAAGTACATACCGATCGATATTAGCCTACCTTTCTTAATGTATGTCTCTACCGATATTACTTTATCCTTCTCAAGGTATATCCCGATCGATATTACTCTATCCTTCTCAAGGTATATCCCGACCGATATTACTCTATCCTTCTCAAGGTATATCTCGACCGATATTACTCTATCCTTCCCAAGGTATATCTCGACCAATATTACTTTATCATTCTCAAGGTATATCCCGACCGATATTACTCTGTCTTTCTCAAGGTATATCCCGACCGATATTACCCTATCCTTCTCAAGATATATCTCGACCGATATTACTTTATCCTTCTTAATTCTGCTATTTCCTTTCTTCCCACCGGGGATCTACTAAACCTAACCCATATCATCACCCAATCTAGGTTATCAATCATATTGCTCTTATGAGTGACTATGAGATGGTTGATTGAGTTTTATGTAATTTTAATTTTAAATTTTAGTTCGCTTAATTCCTTGGGGTTGAATTAATTAATTTAATTTAATTGATTTATTAAGTTAATTATTTAATTGATTTTGATTTATTAAGTT
Organism: Zingiber officinale; assembly: GCF_018446385.1. Lineage (NCBI taxonomy): Eukaryota > Viridiplantae > Streptophyta > Magnoliopsida > Zingiberales > Zingiberaceae > Zingiber > Zingiber officinale. Next base: position 110,372,360 of record NC_055989.1, on the reverse strand, counting down.
AATTATTTAATTGATTAGATTTATTAAGTTAATTGTTTAATTGATTTATTTTGAACTAATTTTTTTTATTTACCTAAGTCCACCTCACCCTTTTCTAAATTGTCAATCAAGGAACCTTATAGGTTTTTGTGAGATTGTTAATTTTATCTTTAATTTAGATTATCATCTAAGGATTGATTTACATTTGAATTAGATTAAGGTTTAACAGTTAGTCAATTAAATAGTTATTTCAACGATTGACTTTCAGACTGTGACGAGGCACTAGATCTTCTTATGTATGAGATCATCCACTACTTCTACCTCTCAAAGAAATTGAATATTTAATTTTCTTTCTGAAAATCCTAGGTCTAACTAGTCACGTGTGAATCAAGCCTAGGTCCTTATCTACCCTAGTCTAAGCATGTATAGTGAAAGTAGTAAAGCAAGCATCAAACAAATTTATCTAATGATAACAATGGTCTTTCTATTGGCTCCTCTTGGATCATAGTCTTGATAGGGTTTATCAAGGTAATGAATTTGATCCTTAGGGATCCAATATTGACCAAGTCCAACTTGATTAATCAAGTTATACTTGGGGACCAATGCTTGGATTGTTCTTCTATTTGTTATGTTGACAAGAGATAGGTATGATTTGAATTTATATTTAGTCTTGTATCCAAGTCCAAATCGATTGTATAAAGCCCTTTGTTTTCCAAGAATCAGATCAAGATTCTTAGAACCCAAGGTGAATCGTTCCAATGTTCCCTTAGTTCTTTGACTTGATCTTTTAGACTGAAATTTTCTTTCTCAAGTTGTTGAACTTGAGTTGAAGTTCCGGTTTGAATAGGTTCGGTCAAAGAGCTTGGGCTAGTCACTTCTTTAAAGGTTGTTACCTCCTTTTAGAGTGACTTGACTTGGATATTTGACTTGGCTAATTTTCGCATTAAATAATTAATTAAATTGTACAAGTTATCTACTTGAGAAGGTCTTACAGCGCTGTTTGGCCCTTCGAAAATGGATACAGATCCGTAGCTTCTCTCGAACTCGGCTTCAAATTCACTTTCAATATCAGACTCGTCAAGTTGTTCTTGTGCCGGGAGTGCGAGGAGACTTGTCTGCTCGAGGTCCTTGTCAGAGTCTTCTGATGAAGATTCGTCCCATGTTGAAGCGCATTCTTTTTCCGTTGCTTCTTTATTTCCTTCTGGTTTGGACAGTTTACTTTGATGTGTCCCTTTTTGTTACAGCCATAGCAGATTACTTCTGATTTGATTTTAGGACTTGGTTGCGTTATTTTTTATTAGATCACCTTTTTTATCTCCTTTTTGGTGAATCATTTCTTTTTCTTGTATAGTCTTCGGACTAGGTTTATGAGTTCGACAGTAATCTCATCATCGTCTTCTGAGTCCGGTTCATCTTCGGATTTGGGTTCAGTATAGCGCTTGAGCTTTAGTTCTCGTATTCTGCTTACACCTGCAATCAAAGCAATACCTTTCTCACCTGGCAATGCATTAGTCTATTCATGAAGTTCAAGTTCTGAAAAGAGTTCATCTAGTCTAATTAACGAAAGATCCTTGGATACTTTGTAGGCGTCTACCATTGATGCCCACAATGTATTCCCTAGAAAAGCGTTTAGTGTGTACCTTATTACGTCACGGTTCACCACTTTCTGTCCGATTGCGTGGAGTCTGTTCAGAAGATCTTGTATGCGAGCATGAAGCTAGCTCATTGACTCACTTGCCTATATTTTAATATTATATAATTTATTTAATCTTAAGTCTCGTTTACTTACCTTCATGTCGGAAGTACCCTCGTGTAGCTCGATTAATTTTTCCCACATCTCCTTTACACTGTTGAAAGGACCAACCTGGTTAAGCTCTTCTTTAGTTAGGCCGTGTTGGAGAGTCTGTGTTGCTTTTGCATTGGCTTCAATCTTCTTGTCGGTTGGTACGTCCCATTTGTCGCAGGGGACAAGGATGTCGTCTTCGATGGGAAATGTGAATCCTGTCTGGATTATTATCCACATTTCCACCTGCGTCTTGAGGTGGTATTCCATTCGGCCCTTCCAGTAGTCAAAATCTTCACCGGAGAAAAGAGATGGGTGAGCTGTGCTATAGCCTTCTTGATGGGCCATTAAAAAAGAATCTCGCACAAAAAAACAATAACAAATGTTCCAAAATTTGGTCTTGGATTAGTAGTGCGGGGAAAAAATAAATATAGCAATTCACTAATTTAAAAAAATATTAATAAAATATTAATAAAAAATATTATTACAAATTTTGGTAACTGTGATATTTTGCTAATACTAACCAATGGTGAAAATATGAAAAATAATTTTGGAGGAAAAAAATGAAAGGTGTAAGAATATTTAAAAAACAAAAACGATATATAATTTTCTTTCAAAAAGAACCCCTCTGCTCGATTGATGGTTTCACCAATTTAGAGCGACCTCACTCTTATACCAATTGTAGGATCGATGATGTGCTAGAAGGGGGGGTGTGAATAGCACTTGTGGCTAATTCGTTCGTCTCGGAAAAGTCAGAATAATGCAGCGAAATAACGCAATCGCTAACAAGTTTCTTTTACTTAGTTCGGAGCCTGTGACGACTCCTACTTCAAGGCCCACGATCGTTGATCGCTTTTTGTGGGTAATCACTAATAGTTTAGAAATCTTTTACAAGTAAGAAATTACAAGTACCAAAAAAACTAAGTATACCGACAATAAGGAATTAGGAAGATGTTCGTCGATTTGTTGGAACAACAGCTGAGCATTGTTTAGTCGTCTCAGCGTAGCGCACAGCTTCACCGATCATTACAAATTTAGTTGTCTGAAGTAGTTGGTCGAGACCCCTTTTATAGCCTCCTAAAACCTTATCCAGATCCTCTAATATCGGGATTAGGTTTGACTCAACCCGGATCGGTCGACTGATCCCTAGGTTTGGTGGACCGAACCTATTGAATCCTCCCGACCTTCCGTCCAGATGTAGCCTCTCCGGATATCGCCTTCATTCGGTCGACCATCTCATCATTCGGTCAACCAATTAACTGATGATCTTCGCCTCATCTAATCTGATCAACCTGACTCGACTAACTCTCTGTCTATCCTCGGTTTGGTCGACCGATCTCGAGGTTCGGTTGACCGATCCCTCGATCGAACCCAGTCTGATCTCTGAAAATTTGATCCTATTGTACTAGGGTTAGGTCGATCGATCCAGACATTGCATCGATCAATCAAGGCTAAGTCCGACCCTGCAAAACTTGTTAATTTCCTACAAAACAGAGTTAGACAAATCGTAATTAATATGTAAATAAATAACTTGACAACTTTCGGACTATCCGGTTCTGACTTCGGATTTCCTTCAAAAACCCTAGGTTGAACAGACGCCTATTGTTCCCTCGGCGGGGAACGCGTCCTCACTTACTCCTCTCAAGAGAAGTTATATGTCGCTAGACCGGTCCTCCAGACCGACTGGACTTTTGCTCAGTACTCGAGGCTTCAGGACTTTCTGCTGAACGCCTGCTCCACGACCCGTTCATTCTTTCACCTGGTCCGTGACCACCAGGATTTTCACCTAGATGCCCCTACTCTAGGGTTTTGCCCAAAGCGCTCGACCCGCCAAGACTTTCTGCCTAGGGTTACCACCCCCTAGGATTTTTTCACCTGCCTAACCATAATTAGGACTTTTACCTAAGAACACTTAGGACTTTCCTGTAAGCTCATTCAAACTTGTTAGACAACAAATAACCTTAATTTTGAACCCTTTGCCATTATCAAAACATAGGTTAGATTGTCTGATGCTTCCCGCACCAACATTACCTACATGTTATTCATAACTTCACTTGTTGCTCATAACATCACAATGAAAGTCTCATACCCTTCATTGTGCCCAAATGCTCATCCTAGAGCATACATAACAACCAAGGTTTAAAAACCTTCCATTTGGTTGTAAAAAAATCATGTCTTTAAGGAGTAGCTCTCCCTCAAAATATACTCTAAACTTCTATCATCGCACTAACAATGATTTGGAGTTCCTAAACCTTTAGGAAACCCAAATTTTGAAGTGTCAAGGTTCAATAATCAAATTGAATGTAAACATCATCCTAAACTTCAACTTAGTCTTCTTTAACAAATCATTTCTTGTTTCAACAATAAAACTATCCTTAAATGCTTATCTAAGCACTTCCTAGGATTAGGAATGGTTAACATGATTAAACATGACTTATTCAACTTAAATAAACTTATTTAAGATGAAAATAAGATCTTAAGCGCCTAAACAAAGCTCTTAATGGCTTAAGACCAACCGTAATCAATTGAAATTAGGATTCAATCGATTCCCGAGTGTTAATCAATTGATGCAATCGATTAAGACCTTTAATCAATTTCTTGAGCTACTGTGCTCACAGGAATTCGCCTAATCAATTGATCTGATTGACTAGATGTGGTAATCGACTAACTTAGTTGATTTCCATTTCTAATTTCTGAAATTTATTTCAATCAAATTTTAGAAATGCTCCAAAGATTCTATAAAATTATAAAAATTATGAAAATTCTTGTAGACATTATTTAAGACATATCCTATCATGGAAAAATAGTTTTGTATGAAAATACATCCCTTTTTTAAAGATTGACATAAAATTGGAAACTTTTGAAAACTTTAATATTTCTTTCAAGTTTGTGTCTAATTTTTTAATGGTGATTACGATCAACAAATAGTCTTCATCAAGGTTTTCTAAAATTATTTTGAAATGATTTTCAAAAGCAAAATTTTCAACCACACTCTTTGGGCTAAATGCACATGACTTGTACATTTACTTTCCCCATGATTGGATAACATATAACTATATCTTTTGTTGAACATAAACCTCAAAAGAATGCACTAAATCAACATCTTAGTTGTGTTCATCCTCCTAACATCTCACATGTATCTAATATATACTAAAACACATACAAGTCAAGTTATAGTCTTTGTGAGATATAAACTTTGGTTTTACCCTAATCTAAGGGTTCATGCATATCTATCTAGGCATTGTAAAATTGATCATTCACCTAGGATGTCACTTGTTAATAAATGTCATTGTCCTTAATTGCAAGAAACTTAAATAATGCATAAAAATGATTATGGCATACATCAAAATGAATAAGTTTCAAAAGAAAACTTACTATAACTATATGATGTATGTATGATATGATATGATATTTTTATATATATTTTTTTATAATAAATATGAACGTGAAATATGATGCACAGCATATGATGGGTAAACACTCATGACAATTTAGCATAAATAAACATTCTTAGATTATCTATCTAGGTATCTCTAAGTATTTGCTAAATTAAAATTAATCCTAAATTGCCCTCATCTCCCAAAGAGAATACCAAAATCCTAAGTTGGCATTTCTTTTACTTTTCCTATTTGTGTCAATTTTAATTAAATCCAACTCCTTAAATTTTGGTACATTTTATTCTTTAAAGGAGTAAACAATGAATCCTTCTCATTTTCAAGGAGTGCAACCACCTTGAAAATGTCCTCCAAGTGTCAACCTCACCAAGGTTGGGTTAACTACCCTTCTAATTAGAGTTGACACTCTCTAAACTCATCTAGGGTGTAGAGAACACACTCTTAGGAACCCAAAATCTATTAGTGCTCTTTGGGTATGCTAAGTACTCACTAGGGATAACTTCCCTAAGTACCTTCCTAATGACTAACCTTGGCCATGCTAGACTCCTCTGGGTCAACTCTAGGGATAACTTCCCTTGTGACCTTCTTAGTGACTTTTTTAGGCTTCTTAAAAGCCTTAGCCAAATTGGTCCCTTCAAGGGTAACTTTAGGGATAACCTTCCTTGTAGCCTTGACTTGACCACTAAACTTAGGGTTGGTTCCATAACCATATGGAACCCTATGACATGATGTCACATCCTTCTTGGCTTTAGGTTTGTATCCTAAACCTTTATGACCACTGGATGACTCTTACTTTCCTAAACCTAGATTTTTATTCTTGGACCCTTGTCCTTCATTTGTGATTTTTCTAAAGGTCCTTTCTATTTTATCAAGTCTTGACCTCAAAACTTGATTTTCACTCTTTAATTCCTCAAACTTTGATTTTTCATTAAAGTCTTGAGTTTTCTTAGCATGTATCTAAAATCCTTAGAATTATTACCTAATTTGTTATCTACCTTCCTAACCTTAGGTGAGATAGTCTTAGCATGATATGCTACATATTTTTTCTTAATTCTATCATGCTTTCTAAAGGTCCTTTCTAATTTATCAAGTCTTGACCTCAAAACTTGATTTTCATTCTTTAATTCCTCAAACTTTGATTTTTCATTAAAGTCTTGAGTTTTCTTTTTCTTAGGCATGTATCTAAAATCCTTAGAATTATTACCTAATTTGTTATCTACCTTCCTAACCTTAGGTGAGATAGTCTTAGCATGATATGCTACATATTTTTTCTTAATTCTATCATGCTTTCTAAAGGTCCTTTCTAATTTATCAAGTCTTGACCTCAAAACTTGATTTTCACTCTTTAATTCCTCAAACTTTGATTTTTCATTAAAGTCTTGAGTTTTCTTTTTCTTAGGCATGTATCTAAAATCCTTAGAATTATTACCTAATTTGTTATCTACCTTCCTAACCTTAGGTGAGATAGTCTTAGCATGATATGCTACATATTTTTTCTTAATTCTATCATGCTTTCTATTTTTATGATAAATTGTATATATTGAAATTATATAAATTATTTCTAACATGCTTTTTATCATTACTTAAAGGAATTGTATTAATAAAAGATACCATGGGTTTGCTCTTAAGAGCTCCCCCTTGACTTGCGCTTCCTCCTTTAAGTTTTGTTGATTTCCTCCCCTTAGGACATTGACTTCGATAGTATCCTTTTTGATTGTATAAGAAACACACGATGTGTTCCTTGCCTTGGCATACCATGGGGTCAACCTTCTTAGGCTTCTCCTTACCCTTTGGTACCACTTGGCCTTTCTTCTTGGCCAATTTGTGACACTTACTCTTGTAATGTTCTTTTTCCCTACACTCAAAATAAATGATATGATCTTTATTATTAACAATTAAAATTTCAATACCTTTACTTATAGGGGTGGAACTTTCTTCATTTGATCCGGATGAAGAGACTTCTTCTTGAACTAGTATTGATGATCCATGCTCCCCCTTAATCCTAGAGGTGGAGGTCTCTTCATCTTCATTCTCATACATGTGAAACAAGGAGTACACTCCTTTGCCTTTGTCTTCATGCTCTCTAGAGGATGGACTTTCTTCTTCTTCTTCGGATGTTGAGCATCTCTCAACTTCCGACTCCTCTTCTTCTTCCTCTTGATCCAATGAGTTGTCCTCTTTGGATTCTTCTTGATTTGGTGCAGTGGAGGATTCTTTATGGATTATTTTCAATTTGCTCCAAAGCTCCTTGACATCCTTAAATTCTCCTATCTTGCTCAAGATATTGCTAGGTAATAAATTGACCAATAGCTTGGTCATTTTATCATTAGCCTCACATCTTTGGATTTCTCTTGACTCCATTTGATCCTTTTGATAATCTTACCCCTGTCATTTGTTGGAGCTAGAAATCCTTCCATTAGAGCAAACCATTGCTCTATTTCCATCATGAAGAAATTTTTTATTCTTGATTTCCAAGAATTGATGAATGTCATTGTGAATGGTGGAGGCACCCTCGTGTCGAATCCGAGTCTATCTCGAAAATCCATCTTGAAGTTGAGCTTTTGAAATCTTTGACTTGTTGACTTTTATGCTTCAACTTCTTTTTCCTCTAGCTCGTTTCCCTTTCCGGAGATGAGTCCGGTGAAAAGCGACTTCGCTCTGATACTACTTGTTGGGTCACTTCGGACCTAGAGGGGGGGTGAATAGCTTCTCATGCTTTGTTGATGATGATGTGCAGCGGACAAACTTGATGCAAAGCTCTCGAATGCTAACAAGATAGATTTACTTGGTATTCACATCAAGAAGAGGTGACTAATCCAAGGATCCGACCATCATGCACACTTTCTACTATGAAACACTCCTTAGAAACAATCCGAAGGCAGAGAAGTCTCATACAAGCTCACACACAAAGAAATACAAGAAGAGGAAAATACAAGCTAATACAGAATGAATTCTTACAAGATTACAATCATGAAACCCTAGCTTGCTTCTTCTTCTTGCTTGGGAACACCTCTTGACCTTGGAAGTGCAGTAGTACTTGTCTCCAAGAAGCTTCAAGAATCGACGGTGATGACCTCTGAGCTTTGTGAAGAAAGTGGGAGCGGAGATCGGTTGAACAATACATGTGAACCCTTTTTATCAGGCGCACAACGGCTAGTTTTCAACCTTAAGCGATTACTCTAATCGCTTAAGGGTTCTTAATCAATTAGTCGAGTCAATTAAGAGCCTTTTTGTTTGTGCGAGAATAGACCATAAACGATTAAGCTTTCCTGCTTAATCGCTTACCGAACTCTCTGTACATTCATGAAATCCAGGCTTAATCGATTGTCGTAATCAATTAAGCATTTGTAATCGATTGACCAAATTCGATTACGAACCTCTTTGTGCATTTCGTGGAAACTGCTTAATCGATTACCTTAATCGATTAAGCTTTGGTAATCGACTAACCTAGTCGATTATCTAACCCTAACTTTCAAATCGAAGTCTAGGATTCCTTTACTCAGCATCTGGTCAATCGTGACCTGTTGGGACTTCTCATTACTTAGCATCTAGTCAACCTTGACTCGCTGGGACTTCTTCACTAAGTGTCTAGTCAATATTTTGACCTACATGGACTTTTCTCCTTATGTCAAGTACCTGGTCAATTCTTTGACTTACTTGGACTTTCATTTGTTTGACTTCACTCACCAGGACTTTCATCTGCCTAGCTTCACTCACTAGGGCTTTTCACCTGGCTTCACTCACCAAGATTTTTCCACTACCCGGGTTCACTCACCGAGACTTTCATCTGCCTATCTTTGTAGGATCGTAGACGTGCTAGAGGGGTGGTGAATAACACAATAACATGCGTTACTTTTTCACTCGCTTCAGAAAATACACAAAATACACAGCGAAATAAAGAATGAAAAGACAAGTAATGCTAACAAGCTTTCTTTTACTTAGTTCGGAGCTTGTGGCGACTCCTACTCCAAGGCCCGTGATCGTTAATCGCTTTCGTTGGACAATCACTATAGATTCAAAAATTGAGTACAAGTACAAATATGCAGCTTACAAGTATTGCTCAAAATTAAACTTGTTACTGACGACTTGGAGAAATAGAACTTCTAGCTTGATCGTCGTCGAAGTAGTGTTTAGATGTTTTCAGAGTGCGCACAAAAGCTCAAGTTATTCTTAAAGAATTATTGTCGAAGCACCTGGTCGAGCCCTCCTTTTATAGATGAGCTTGATCTAATCCAGATCCCATGATCTCGAGATCAGGTTTGACTCATCGTCGATCGGTCGACCGATCCTCCTAATCGGTCGACCGATCCCGCCTGAATCAGTCCGCTTTCCGATTCTTCTGCTCGGATATACTTTCTTCGTTCGTTTAACTAATCCCGTCATTCGGTCGATTGATCCCAGCACATCTGGTCTGATTAACTCGACTCGACCACGTCACTGCTTATCCCCGATTCGGTCGATCGATCCTAAGGTTTGGTCGACCGATCTCGAGGTTTGATCGACCGATCCCGAGGTCGAACTCGGTCCACTCGCTGGAACTCTACTATGTTTGCTTGGAGGTTCGATCGACCGATCCCCAAGTTCGGTCGACTGATCCAGGTCGAACATCAACAAGCAGAATCATTAGTCTTCCTACAAAATAGAGTTAACACATAGTAGATAATATGTAAATAAATAACTTTGACAACCTTCGAAATATCTGGTTCTGACTTTGAATTTCCTCCAGAAACCTTAGGTTAAACCGACGCCTACTGTTCTCTCACCGGGGAACACATTCTCACCTACTCATCTCAGGAGATATTACCTGTTGCCAGAAAGTGAGTCAGCTTTTAAAAAAAAACTTAGTTAAACTTAGCTTTTAAAAATAATTGCTTTGAAGCACACTTAGCTAATTTAGAAATGTTGGGAAAATACTTAGCTTTTTCTAAAAAATAACTTAACTAAATTTTAACTCTGAAAATAATTGTTTTGTCAAGTACTTAGCTTTCAAAAGAAGTTGATAAAAATTTATCTTTAATATTTTATCTTTATAGAGGTTTTGAAAAAGGCTTAGTCAAAAGTACATAGCTTAAAAAGGATTTTTGATTAAAGCTTAAAAAAAATTTGATAAAAACTAAGTTAAGTACTTAGCTTAAAAGGCTTTTGATAAAAATACTTTAGTTTTAAAAATATTTTGATAAACACTTAGCTTTAAAAATATTTTGATAAAAACTTAGCTTTAAAAATATTTTGATAAACACTTAGCTTTAAGGATATTTTGATAAAAATACTTAGCTAAGTAACGGATTTCTTCGAAAAATACTTTATCCAGAACTTAGTTTTTGTCTTTTCAAAAATAATTTATTTTATTTTCAAAAATAGTTTTTTTCTTTAAAATAAATTTGCTCCTTCAAAAGTATTTTGAACTTTTGAAAAGTTTAACTTTTAAAACCAATGTTAAATAAAAATTAATGTCTTAACCTTCCTTTCACTCCCCCTTAATTAATGTAAAAAAATGTTTAAGGGTCCTAAAGTCCAAGCATGTAAAATAAACATAAAAGTTATTATTTTCCTAATTTTTCATCTCACTCATTCTATGTTATCAAGTATGTTCAACTTATGAGTGTGTGTGAGATGAAATTAAGTTAAGTTGATTTTATCTTTAACTTTGAAAAATATTTATGATATAGAAGTATATTTCAAAAATAATTTTAAGTTAAATTTAGATTTAAAAATATTGAATTTGAGATTTAAAATATAAATTTGAATTTGAAGATTTCAAAATGTTGAACATAAAAGTATTTTAAATTTGAGTTTCAGAATAATTAAGTTTGAATTAGAAAATATAACATTTGAGTAATTAAATTTTAAATTTTAAAACTTTTTAAACAATATTTAAAAATAATTATGATTAAGATTTTAAAAATTAAATTATTTGAAAATAATTTACTTTGATTAAAGATTTTAGAATTAATTGAAATTAATTATACTTTTAAAATTAATTATGATTTAAAACTAATTAACTTTTTGAAATTAATTATGATTCAAAAATAATTATAATTTGAAAATAATTAACATTTTAAAATTAATTATGATTTTAAAATAATTAACATTTTAAAATTAATTATCATTAACATTTTGAGATTAATTGAAATTTTGTAATTAATTAAATTTTAAAATTAATTATGATTTTATAATTAATTATGAATTTTAATTGAGTTAGATTTAATTTAATTAACTTAAGTTTGGTTAACTACTTTAAACCTACGCCCATCTCACCCTTTTTTTTTTTTTTTTTGTAGATTTTCAATCAGAAAACCTTAATAATTTTGTAAGATGGTTGATTTACCTTTAGATTAGCATCTAAGGAATTGATTCACATTTGAGTTAGACTAAGATTTAATAGTCAGTTAATTAAATATCTATTTCAATAATTTGCTTCCAGGTTGTGGTGAAGCACTATGCTTTCTTTGGTATGTATCATTTATCACTTCTAGACAAAGTTTTTTAAAGGAATTAAATATTTAATTTCCCTTCTGAAATTTCTAAGTCTAACTAGTCAAGTGTTAATCAATTCTAGGTCCTTATCTACCCTAATCTAAGCATATATAATGAAAAAGCAGTAAAACAAACATCAAACAATTTTATCTAATGAGGATGGCCTTTCTTTTGGCTCCCCTAGATCATAACCTCGATAAGGTCTATCAAGGTAATGGATCTGATCATTGGGGATCCAATATTGACCATGCCCCACTTGATTAATCAAGTTAGACTTGGAGACCCATGCTTTGACTATTTTTCTATTTGTTCGGTTGACAAGAGATAAGTATGATTTGAATTTGTATTTAGTCTTGTATCAAAGTCCAGATCGATTGTATATGACCTTTTGCTTCCCAAGAATTAATCAAGATTCTTGGAACCCAAGGTGAAATGTTCTAATGTTCCCTTAAGTTCCTTGACTTGATCATTCAGACTGGAATTTTCTTTCTCAAGTTGTTGAACCTGAGTTGAAGTTCCAGTTTGAATAGGTCCAGTCAAGGAGCTTAGGCTAGTCACTTCCTTAAGGGATGTTACCTCTTTTTAAAGTGACTTGACTTGGATTTTTGACTTAGCTAATTTGTACATTAAATAGTTAATTAAATTATACAGTTTATCTACTTGAGAAGATCTTACAGCGGTGTTTGACCCTTCGGAAACGGATACGGATCCATGGCTTGTTTCTAACTTGGCTTCGGATTTGTTTTCGGTTTCAGACTCGTCGAGTTGTTCTCGGGCCGGAAGTGCAAGGAAATTTGTCTGCTCGAGGTCCTCGTTGGAGTGTTCTGATGAAGATTCGTCCCACATTGCTTGAAGCGCCTTCTTCTTCTATTGCTTCTTTGTTTCCTTTTGGTTTGGACAGTTTGTTTTAATGTGTCCCTTCTTGTTGCAACCATAGCAAGTTACTTCTGACTTGATTTTTGGGCTCGGTTGCATTGCTTTTGATTGGATCACCTTTTTGGTGAATCATTTATTCTTCTTATATAGCCTCTGGACTAGGTTCACAAGTTTGGCAGCAATCTCATCGTTGTCTTCTGAATCTGGTTCATCTTTGGATTCGGGTTCAGTATGGTGCTTGAGCTTTGGTTCCCGTGTTTTGCTTACACCTGCAACTAAAGCAATACCTTTCTCGACTAGAGGTGTATTAGTCTGTTCATGTAATTCAAACTCTGAGAATAATTCATCCAATCTAATTGAGGAAAGGTCCTTAGAGATCTTATAAGCATCTACCATTGATGCCCACAAGGTATTCCTAGGAAATGCATTTAATGCATAGCTTGATGACGTCGCGATTTTCCACATTCTGTCCGATTGCATGGAGGCTGTTGAGAAGGTCTTATATGCGAGCATGTAGTTGGCTCACTGACTCACCTTCCTGTATTTTTACATTATATAATTTATTTAAAATTAAATCCCTTTTACTTATCTTAGTATCGGAGGTGCCCTCATGCAGCTCGATCGATTTTTCCCACAACTCCTTTGCACTGTTGAAGGGACCAACCTGATTAAACTCTTCTTTGGTTAAGCCGCATTTAAGAGTTTGTGTTGCTTTTGCATTGGCTTCAATTTTCTTGCAAGTTGGTGCATCCCATTTGTCGCAAGGGACAAGTGCTCCGATGTTGTCGATTAGTAGGGAGAAGCTCGTTTGAATGATGATCCACATCTTTACATCTATCTTCAGATAGTACTCCCTTTTGTTCTTCTAGTAGCCAAAGTCTTCACTGGAGAAAAGAGGCGGACGAGCTGTGATGTAGGCTTCTTGGTGGGCCATTGTAGAAGAAAATCTCGTAAAAGAAAAAAAAAAGAAACAAATATCCCAAGACTTTGTCTTGAATTAGTAGTGTCGGAGAAAAATAAAATTGACAATTTACTAATTTCAAAATAATAATAATAATAATAATAATATATTAAAAATATTAATAAAATATTATTATAAATTTTAGTAATTTCGATATTTTGTTAATATTAACTAATGGTGAAAAGATGAGAATGACTGTTTCAAAATAATTTTAGAGGGAAAAAACAAAAGGCGTAAGAATCTATTTTAACGAAAAACGGTATATAGTTTGTTTTTCAAATAAGAACGTCCTCTGCTTGGTGGTTTCACCAATTCAGAACGGTCTTGCTCTGATACCAATTGTAGGATCGTAAACGTGCTAGAGGGAGGGGGTGAATAACACGCGTTGTTTTTTTTTCACTCGTTTCGGAAAACACACAGAATACGCAGTGGGATAAAGAATGAAAAGACAAGCAATGCTAACAAGCTTTCTTTTACTTGGTTTGGAGCCTGTGGAGACTCCTACTCCAAGGCCGGCAATCATTGATCGCTTTCTTTGGGCAATCACTATAGATTCGGAAATTGAGTACAAATACAAATATCCAGCTTACAAGTATTGCTCAAAATTAAATTTGTTACCGACGACTTGGAGAAATAGAACTTCTGGCTTGATCATCATCAGAGCAGCGTTTAGACATTTTCGGAGTGCGCACAAGAGCTCAAGTTGTTCTTTAAGAATTATTGTGGAAGCACTTGGTCGAGCCCTCCTTTTATAGCCGAGCTTGATTTGATCCAGATCTCCTGATCTCGGGATCATGTTTGACTCGCCGTCGATTGGTCGACCGATCCTCCTGATCGATCGACCGATCCCGTCTGAATCGGTCCGCCATCCGGTTCTTCTGCTTGGATATACTTTCTTCGTTCGGTTGACTGATCCCCAGCACATCTGGTTTGAACAACTTAGCTCGGCCATGTCACCGCTTATCCCCGATTCAGTCGACTAATCCTGAGGTTCGGTTGATCGATCCATCTGTCAAACCCGGTCCACTCGCTGAAACTCTACTATGTTTGCTTGGAGGTTCGGTAGATTGATCCCTAGGTTCGGTCGATCGATCTATGCCGAACATCAACCTGCAGAATCATTTGTCTTCCTGCAAAATAGAGTTAACACATAGTAGATAATATGTAAATAAATAACTTTGACAGTCTTCGGACTATCCAATTCTGACTTCGAATTTTCTCCGAAAACACTAGGTCAAATCGATGCCTACTGTTCCCTCACCGGAGAACGCGTCCTCACCTACTTCTCTCAGGAGAGATTACCTGTTATCAGATCGGTCCTCCAGACCGACTATACTTTTCGTCTAGGGTTACCACCCCCTAGGACCTAGGGTTACCACCTCCTAGGGTTTTCCATGACCTAGGGTTACTAACCTCTAGGACCTAGGGTTACCACCCCCTAGGGTTTTTCACAGCCTAGGGTTACCACCCCCTAGGACCTAAGGTTACCACCCCCTACGACCTAGGGTTACCACCCCCTAGGGTTTTCCACCTACCTAACCGCAGCTAGGACTTTCCATCACCTAGGGTTACTGCCCCCTATGACCTAGAGTTACCACCCCCTAGGGTTTTCCGCCTGCCTAGAATCCACTAGGACTTTTGCCAACTTAGGTCTTTCCTGCAAGCTCAATCAACCTATTAGACAACAAGACATCTTAACTTTTGAATCATTTGTTATTATCAAAACACAAGTTTGATCGTCTGGAGCTTCCTGCACTAACAAGCTTCACTCACTAAGGCTTTTCACCTAGCTTCACTTACAAGGATTTTCCCACTGCCTGACTTCACTCACCAGGACTTTCACACTGCCCCGCTTCACTCACTAGGACTTTCACACTGTCCGCTTATAACTCAGCCGAACGACTCAAGAGTCTAGAATATAGGTGCAAGAGCATGCTCGCTTACAACTTTGTTGAACGGCTCGAGAGTCTAGGATATAGGAGTGAGAGTATACTCGCTTGTAACTCGGTCGGATGGATTGAGAATTTGAAATATAGACGTGAGAACATGCTCGCTTATAACTCGACCAAACAGCATGAGAGTCTGGGGCAAAGGCACGAGAGCATGCTCGCTTTGCTTATAACTCGGTCGAACTGCTCAAAAGCCTGGGACATAGGTACGAGAGCATGCTCGCTTATAACTCAGCCCAACGGCTCGAGAGTCTAGGATATAGGCGCGAGAGCATGCTTGCTTATAACTTGGTTGGATAACACGAGAGTCTGGGACATAAGCGCAAGAGTATGCTCGCTTATAACTCAACCGAACGTCACGAGAGTATGAGATATAGGAGAGAGAGCACACTCGCTTATAACTTGACTAGACAAATAGAGAGTCTGGAATATATGGCTTTTAGGATAAATTCGCCTATATTTTCATTAAGTATAAATATTTAATATGATACACTAGTTTGTTATAAGTGTACTCTTAAGCGCTATAGGGCTGCAGATGATTGACGCTCTAAGGCCACTCCAAATTCTTTCCATCTGCATCCTGAAGGTAATAGGAGATTTGGGGGGAGCTTTTACACCACTTTATATGGTCCACCCCATTGTGGCTCTAGCTTGCTGACATCACCAACCGACTTGATCCACTTCCAGACCAGGTCCCCTACCTGAAAAACCCTTGGGATAACTCTTTGGTTATAACTTTGTTTTATTTATTGATGGTATGTCATCATCCAAGTTGTTGCCTTGTCTCTGACCTCCTCTTCAGATTGAGCTCTATGAGGCACTGACCGACATTGTCTTCGTCGTATAATTATCTCCGATCAAACTCTATGCCAACTTTGACCAGGGCTACTACTTCTCCACCATAGGTAAGATTAAGGGGGGGCTTATACCTGTTGCTTCTCGTGGAGTAGTGCAGTAAACCCACAATACACTAGGTAATTCCTTGACCCAACTTCCTCCAACATGGTCAAGCTTAGTTTTAAGTCCTTTGATGATTTCTTTGTTAGTGAGTTCTGCATGACCATTACTTTAAAGATAGACTACCGATGTAAAAGTTTGTACGATGTCATAACTTGCGCACACTTCCTATATTTTTCGTCCCTAGAACTATCTTCCATTATCTGAAACTAGCTTATATGGAATCTTGAACTGACAAACAATATTTTACAGAGGAACTTGATGATCACGCACTCAATTATCTCAATTAGTGGCTCAACAACTTTTGAACAATTTTGAAATCAATAATGAACGACTCAAGTTATATGTGAAAGCATTTGAAAAGTTGAAAGCAGAATTTAAGAAGGCAATCTTATAGAAGATCCCCCAATCGAAAAATTAAAAGACAGATGAGTTATCCAAATTGGTTGACTCTTTAATCCCATGGACATTGGACAAGTCTATGGAGCAAATGTTGTTAATAGCTCATATTGAAAGACAGACCAAGCTGGAATTACAAGCCGACTGGAGAGTGTTATTAATCTCATTTCTCTAACAAGAAATCTTACCTGCCCACCGAGCAAGCTCATATGATCAAGAAAAGGGCTAGTCAGTTCGCTTTGATTGGGGACCACTTATACAAGAGGGTCTTCTCCCGATCTTTGCTCAAGTGCATCGGGTTAGAGGATGCACAATATATTTTACAACAGTGCATCAAGGTTCCTACGGAAACTACTCGGATGGTCGATCATTCTCTCGAAAGATCTTACTGGCTGGATAAATTTGATCTTGTTTGAAATTAGGGGAGATGACGCGTGGGGTGGCTCTAATGTTGAATTTGAATCGGAGGAAAGATGACACCCGACACTCATTCTTCTGCACACCATAAAGAGAGCAAATGGAAGTGTTAGAGCTAGAATCAGGGAGGGGGTTCCTGGTGTAAGCACCCGATGCGCAAGTTAGTACTGTATCCGAGGGAAAAGTAGAGAAGATGAACAGTAGATGCGTGTATTATATATGTAATGCATACCTAACTAACCGAGAAGACTCCTTTTTTATATCGCTTCTTATAACCTCCATAATAATGAGGCGACAAAGAAATGCATGACGTCATAACATGTCAAATAAGGGAAGATGTACAATCATCCTCCAAGAAAGCTTCTGTTACATGTATATGAACCATTTTTCATAACCTCCACAATAATGAGCCGACTGAGAATGTCGGCTGTCAGGTAATGGAAGGCGTATGACCACCCTCATAGGAAGGTTCTATTGCATGTGTATGTTAAAGTAACAGAATATTCCTTAACGAATAGCTGTTATTCTTTGACAAATTATTACGATTCTCTGACAATGTTATCCCCTGAAGGTAGTCCGACCGAGTCTATATTCGACCGACTGTATGATGAAAGACTGACACATGAGAAGTGGGGAGCTTACCCCATAGGTCCGCCCGACACTTTAGGTCGACCGACCATATACTGGGTGTTGTATTATATTAGTGGGGAGCTGGATCTTGTATGCTAGACCGCGCGCTAGGGTCATCCGAGTTTATTCTGTATATCTTGGCACTGAGTAGTGGGGAACCGAGCCTTGGTGAAAATGATTCGTTCAACTGTATATACCCTAACTCTGACTACCACCTCACTTTGACTTTGATTGTCACCTCACCTTGATTTTGATTGCCACATCATTTTGACTTTGATTGCCGCATCACCTATGGATCCTCTCACAACATACCATATCAACAAAACATCTTACAAATCTTGCATTAGAGATGCCCTAAGTACATGACAAGTTCCTATTTATAATAGGAAATGAAACTATCTATAACACATTAAAAAAGGTAGATCCGCTACTTTAACAACTCCCTTAGAATCGACCCCACGGATATGGAGGGAGGCTCATGCAAGTACATAGGCGTTGAGCGCATGGTGGGATCGACCATGTCGGCTATCACCCTAGGGGATCGATACTTGGCCATTACGCCAGAGTTGTCATGCACCCACCATCCGTGCTATGTCCTGGGGGCCATCTATAGCACATTAAAGCTTCTTAATCATATTAACTCTTCTTGACAACTTTATGAGATAATTCTCTATTAACTCTTGATGACTTCTCGAAGCAATTCTTCATTTCGGATCATGCTTTTTAATGTAGTTCTAAAATAGGATAAATTGTCATAAACTCCCTGCATACTAATTTAATTTCCTCTTCAGTCCTTGCGTCATAAAAAATTTATTCTCACTTTTTACATGTAAACTTTTTTTACTTCAACTCCCTAATGGACACCGATTTACCTAATTATCCTTATTTTTTTAGGTACTAAAAGTTGAAAATGAGATATAATTCATTTTAAATTCAGTACATTTAAACTATAATATAATATATTTTTTATCAAATTAAGTATGACTTTTTTTCCGCATGACCAATCGATTGATAGACTCGATTCCAATTAAATGGTACTAAACTTATGAAGAATTATACTATTATTTTTAGACCAGAATCTCTCGTTATTTTTTATAGTTACAAAAAGTCTAACAAGAGGTATAATTGTTCGATCATAAATTCAATATTATTTATCTAGAATCAAGTATATCAATAGATTAATCAAGTAAAAAAAAATTATGTTCAATGGAAAATATATTATATTTTAATTTAAATATATTGTACTTAGGAGGAATTCTATCTCATTTTAAATATTTTATATTTAAAAATATGAGAGAGGAATTATATCTCATTTTAAATATTTTATATTTAAAAATATGAGGGAGTTGAAGTAAAGAAAATTTTATAGGTAAGAAATGAAAATAAAGTATTTCTAACGTAGGAAGAGGAAGTTGAGTCGGTTATTAGAGATTTTGGAATAATTTAGCATTTGAAATAATGTACTCAAATTAAATTTTGATTGAGAAGTGAAGGTTACAAATTAATATATAATCTAAGTTGGCTACTCAATTTAAGATGCCGACCTTTATATGGAGCTGGCTCAAGATGCTAATTCTTGGAGACCGGAGAGGAGTGAATCTGAGATGCAGGTTTTTGGCCGAGAGTCTATTCGACTAGTTTTCCTTTGAAAGTTAGAGATATTATTTATATAGTATAAGATAATCAAAAATAGAATGTCTGGATCATAATCTAAATGTGTCATGCTATTATAATCCCGGACACTATTTATCTAACAGAAGAGGTATTTATATTTCAGGATATCAATGAGCTTCAACTTAGCAATGCCGCCGTTGATGGAGCTTACTGCTCGCAAATCAATAAACTAACTTAGCAATGAAATTCTTCTTGGTCAAAAATCAAAATAACTTCAAGACGAAACGACTTTGATGCCCGCCAAAAACTCACGGGCCGATCTATATTGACGGATTAAAAAATCTCCGATTCAACCTAATCTAACATGGATTGCGAGTTGGATAAATCAGTCCATCGAAAAAATATCAAAAAATCTTTATAATTTATTGAATTTGATGATTTTATAAATAAATATTTCTAGAATAATCCCTATTAAAATTCTTAATTCTTATTACTTATATAACCAAAATAATAAATATATATGGGTGAACTAAGTCTTTTAGGATTGACTCATCAATTTTTAAGTAGTTTTAATTTTGATTAAAACAACTCGACTAATTGAATCGAAATACTTAAAAAAAAAATAGAGTCAATGTAGTCAAAATAAATTATATAGGGTATTTTGATAACAAACTTTTGGTAGGATATTTTAATATATATATATATATATTTATTTATTTATTTTCTGGCCAATAAAATTATTTTTTCCCCAGCTCGGCCGCTCCTTTGCATTGATTGGTTGTGTATTTAATTAATCATTGACGTGGTCGTCGTGGTGTTTCAATTGCCGTAAATTCTTGCAGCTCTTCCTTCCCGCTCGCTAGGGTTTACGGCAGCTGCCCGTCCATCTCCGGCGATCGTGTGATGGCGTGGGGCGACGAGACCGTGGGGCTGGATGTGGCCTCTGCCGGTCTCCATATCAGCGAGCGCATTGGCAGGGACGTCGCCGGCCGCCTCGACCTCGAGGAGGCTATCGAAGCCTCGCGCTACGCCAGTCACCCCTACTCTACCCTTCCCAAAGAGGTATCCCCCAGAGATTTAATACATTCTCTCTCTCTCTCTCTCTCTCCGTTGGGATTCCTAGAGGAAGTATTGTTGCCTAGGGTTTGATCAAGTTGAGTATGTTGTTAACTTAAGATATTGATTTGTAGACAGTGGGTGTTGATTCTGAATAAAGCTTATCGTACTGAATATGATAATGTACATCGAGTTTTAGATTAGGAACTCTTGTTCTTTTACGAAAAAGAATATTTTGGAGAAGTATATTCTTTATATAAGTTACTTCTGTCAGAAAGGTGCACTTGGTTGGTTCTTGTTTATTTCAGTTTCCAGAATTCCAATCGCCAACTTCTGTTGTGTTGTAGTTTGTGGATTCACTAATTTTGGTAGGATAATCCAGGCAATACTAACACTAAGAATCACTTTGCTACTCTTGAAAATTATTAATTGTTTCCCTATTCATGGACTGGTGTTGATCAAGTTTGGTATTAGTCTATTCCAGCCTGATAGTTTCTACCTTGGCTTCATCTCCCTAGTAAACAAGTGGAGCAGGTCAGGATGCCCTTGAAAATTGATGTTTTTGATGAGTGGTCAATACTTTTAATCTGTCATTCAGTTAATAAGAAAAGGAATGAAAGGCGGTTTATGGTAGGTGATGCTATTGCTAGATCATATGGAGACGAAATTAGTGAAAGATGTAGGAAGAGAATGCAAAAGAGGAAGTAAATCGTATGCATCCATTATAAAATTTATATCAATGTAAAATAAAAAAATGGGGTTAGGAGTATATTCTGTAGGGATCCAAGATTTTCTAGTTTAAGCGTTCTCGAAGAAAAGAGCTATGTATTATATTTTGTTTACATGTTAGTTTAAATATCACATTTCTGTAACTATATGTTATATGCCACATACCTAGATATATTCACATGTAAATCACTTGGTAGTATTGAAGTGTGTGCCTCATTTCTCCAACTGTGTGCTTGTGCCTAGTCCTTACAACCTCTTAGCACCTCGTTGTGCTTAACACCTTCAAAAACATTTGTTGGCAAAAGGTTACACTAGTGCATTTTGAATATGTTTTAAGGAGACACGAAGGTTGCCAAGGTTTACTTTGTCATTTACCTTTATTATGTTAATGATGTACCTTGTTCATAATTCACCAGCGCCAAGTAATGTACACAACTGGTTTATATATATATATATATATATAGACACACACATCATGGTATCAAAATTATGGTACGGACCTTAGGATCTTCCAACCCCCACAGTTCAAATTGGCTGAGATATTATAAGTTGGCTTATGATCTTATGAACCCATGTTCTCTCATCAGTCCTAATAATATTTAAATCTTGACTACCTTGATTTAGTTGAATGTTTTTAGGCTCATCAAAGCTCATTCAAATCTTGACGTTCATTGAAATAATCAAAGTTTTTTTTTTTTTCATAATTTTAGTAATTTTAATTGTATGAGAATTCCTTCTAACTTCTAACCAGAAAGATTCTTTAGCCTTTAACATTGTTATTGAGTTTTTAGAAGCTATTACCTGCTATACAAAAATGCAACACCTAAATCATTATGTTGCTTTGAACATATATTTACTACATGAATAAATTTAATTATATTTCATATATTAGAATAATGCATGTGGCAATGCTCATCTAATATTAGTCATTTAAAATTTATGTGCCTAGTATCTCAAAAAAACTAATTTTCTTAAATTTTAGGATCTTATGACCTTGTGCTTAGGTCCTGTTGTTGATCTTATGAACCGTTCACTAGGTAGTATCCCTAACAAACTTGATGCACATATCTCAACTTGGACTTACTTATGCAACTGATTACATTTAGCTATTTTCTTAATATATATTTAAACTTCGATCAACCCATATCTCTGTTTTTCCCATTTGTTATAACTTCATATATGCACAATAGCAACTATGTGCTTTAATACTTGAGATTCCCTTTCCCTCCACCTTGTTTTTGGTTGTCTGCATTTCTTGCTCTATAATGTTGTAATACTTTAACACATGTTGCTCTTTCTTATCCAAGATAATAACAAAATGTTTAGAACAAATTTATCTCTTCTTGACAGTGTTGTAAATGGCGGTAGGCGGTGGCGGTGCGGACCGCTTCGGCCACCTAGGTGGCGTCTAGGTAGTGCGGCGGTTGATTTTTTTTTTTTTTACTATTTTTATACATAATTAAATAATATATTAACTAAAGGATAACAAATTAAATAAAGAATTAAAAATTAAAAAAAATTACTATAGAATATATTAATTTAAAATAAAAAATTAATCTAAATTTTTTTTTTAAAAAAACAAATAATAATAAAATTTTAAATATTTATTAAATTAATAGGATAATTTTATTGAGCTTTAATTAAGCCTATTTAAATTATCCTAATCATGATTAAAATTATTAATTTAAAGTTTTGATTAAATCCTAAGTTAAAAAAAACCTATTCTATTCGATAATCAACTTCGGTGTTTCGGCGTTAGACGTGTCACCAGACGCGTCGTATCTAGATCTGTTGCCTAAGCTCGGCGACGAGTTTGGACCCATCGCTGGGGCCCGACAACGAATCCGGACCCATTGCGCATGCTCGGACATGTCGCCCGAGCCCGGCGACATGTCCGAACGTGTCGCCCGAGTTCGAATCGGAAACGCTTTACCACCACCTAAACACAAGGTGGTGCGGTTGAGGTCTGCCTCCCGCCTAGGCGGTGTCTAAGCAACCGCCTCAACCACCATTTAGAACACTGCTTCTTGATCTCTCTTATATATATATATATAAAGTTTAATTCCACCATTTGTGGAAATGGTTTGTAGTTTTTTTTTTCTTTTTACTTACTTTTGTTATATTAACAAGTAATTTTGCCACAGTGGCCTTCTATAGTTGAAGTTGCAGATACACGTGAATTACCTCTGGCTCTAATTGAAAGATATAATGCATCTGGTGGTGAAGGAACAGCCATTTGTGGAATTTTCCCAGAGATACGAAGAGCTTGGGCTTCAGTTGATGATTCTCTGTTTCTTTGGCGTTTCGATAAATGGTATGTGTCATAGTTTAATCCTTTTGGGATTGACCATTGTTTTGAAAATTCTCAGCATATGCCTATTTTTGAGGTCAATTTATAATTTTTTTGCTTATATGGATTGCATCAGTTGGGTAATATCCATTGATATATGTGTGTGTCTTGCATTATATGTAATAGCTTCGGTTCATATGAAAAAAATTTAAATAAAAAATAATTGTTAAGGATGATTAATTTAACCATTTAAGTCATAGACTTGAGTCTTATTTACATTGATTGCAGAAGTTGTTTAATGTGATATATTTTATAGATGCATGTTTACCTTTTTAACATGTGATATTAATAATTATTGTGGATATAACTAACTTTCCAAAAACATGGATGCATGTGTCTGTGTACCATATGTATCAATGACAATTTGCTTTGTGTGGCGTTAACTATGTCATAAAATTATATTAGATATCATTAAATCAATTATATATATTTTAAAACAACTTTATAAGGTGTAAGATCAACTAAATAATTACGTTACATGAAATCAAAGTTATTAATATTTTTTAAAATGAAGTGTTAATATTAAGGTGTAAGATCAATTATATATAACATGTTGTGTCACTTTTTCTTTTGTCTTTTGTTAATTGTGTTTTATGTTGGGTCAGATCACATTGTGTTAGCAGGTTGTGCCTAATTTTGCTAGCTTTACACGTGTTATGCAATAGCTCAATCCTCCGTATTGCTTGTTATGTTTTTGAAATATTGGGTTGGCTATTCAAAGAAAGTCTAATATTCTTTTAGGTTGAGTTTCCTATAATGGGTAGAAATGGAGGAGAAAGAATTGCCGCTATTGAATGAAAGTGGATATAAGAGAAAGAATAGGATGATTCCTTCGTGTTGTTTCCTTGAGGGGAAAGAAAAGTACAAAACTTGCTTTCCCGTTATTTCCTTGGAGTTTATTTTGTAAAATTATTATTATTTTTAAATCTTGAAAGAGACAACTAATAATCATTTAAACAAAAAACTAAAATTTTATTTTATTTTTAAAATAATTGGTTATCATTCTTTGCTTGATTTGGATGGAACTGATTTGAGGGGTAGGAAGAGAAATCAAATCTCTCTCCCTCTGGCTTTCCCACTTTCTTTTCTTCCCATGGAAATGGAGGGAAAACACATTTCCTTCTCCACCTATTTGTTTCTCATGCCTTTTCTCCCAAGCCTTAATCATGGTCCTGGAAACCAACTAAAAAAGGGCTCTCAATCATAATTTTCTAGAGCTCCACTTGCAAGAGGCAATTTTTTTAATCCTTGGGAACCTATAGAAAAACAATGCACTCCATTTCAAAAATAAGTATGAATGATTCCTTTAAAAGTTAAGGCTCAATATTTTATGCACACACGTAAATAATGTATATAGAAAAATTAACGATGTAACCGTGCGGACTTCCTCCGTGCCTGTACAGTTTTCATTTTTATTATTATTATTTTTGAGCTCCTAGTTATGCCAATGAGATTTTACTTTAGGGTTTACGGGTTGGGTTATAATATTAAGTAAAAAAAAAATATTTCAAATCGAAATGCGGCATAAGGTCCTTAGGTGTATATATATATATATTGGAATTTTTGTGCTGTGTTTGTTTTTTAATTTATTTTGTTACTCCCTCTTTCACAGGTTTCTTGCGTCTAGAAACATCCATTTAACTGATTATTTTTCTTTCCATCTGACTGATTGCTCATTAATTATCTTTTATCTCCTACACCCAACATGAAATCACTTCTAATAGAAGAGTTACATTGTGGGATGTTGTGTTGTCACTTCTTTATCTCCAGAGTGTGTTCTGCATTAACACCTAAGTTGTCTAGCATTTAGAAAAAGACATGTCAAAAAACCTGTTATCAAATTGGATACATTTCTAGATTCAATGTTTGTTCATCTACATGATTTAATGAAACTAATATATCCTACCAACATGCAGATTAGTATTGCGAACAAAGCATAATGCAGACCAACTTTGTCTCTATCAATATACTGAATAATTGTCCAAACAATTAGAAGGGACAGTATAAAACCATTTTCATAGAATTCGCAAATCCCTGAACACCTCCTATTAGAATTAACATTTTGTTCATAATTTTTTTTTCAACTTCTGATTTTGGATGGTCCTGAAAAAGAACATCGGCCAAGACTCGCAAAATGCAATGCATCTTCTCATTTTCTGCATACAGAATCGTACATTTTTAAAATCTTTCCGGTGTTGATTGTGTAACTTGGTTACTAGTTAACTACTACTTAGGAATAGGCTCATTGTGAAATGTCTATGTCTAATTTGCTTTCTATTATATCCAGTAGTATTTTGGTGCTTATTATTGATTTGGTGTTCCTTTCTATGTGCCCTTTGAAATTTTTTGAATTTTGCTATCTATTGTGAATCTTATTTAATTGTAGACTAGAATCACATTTATATAATATCAGGTTCTGCTTTTTACTATGTGCTACGATTCAGTTACCTATATATGTGGTGTCAATTTAACATTGGCCTTTGACTGAATTGTGTGAAAATTTATTTTCTTTACTTTTAATTAACTGGTTTTGACCTTTAACTCAATGTTTAGTTGAGCCTTTTTTTTTTTCCACTTACACTTGTTTGTCTGATACTATGCATTTTCTCCATGAAAAGGGATGGACAATGCCCTGAGTACAGTGCTGATGAACAAGTTATTTGCGCTGTCAGCCTTGCCAGAACAAGGCCTGGAATTTTTGTTGAAGCGATACAGTATCTCTTAGTGTTAGCAACTCCTGTTGAGGTAAGAGAACACTGTTATCTTCTTTTGCTAGGTTCTTTTGAATTCAATGGAATATGTTGTCAATTTATTCAATTATGATATATCAATGTTCTTAGTATTCCTCGAGAAATTTCTCAGAAATAATCAATAAGCAGTGCACTTGTAAACTGGGATGTTTTTTTCTTGATTTAAAACATATAGATGTTAAGATTGGGCAACTGAAGGAATTGCTTGACTTGGAAAGATGTGACAATAATGTTGTATCTATAAATTCTCAATAGATTAGACATTAAACAAAACTTGTGAACTTTATATTCTATTCAAGTATGAAAGAGGCAAGTTTACTATTATTCTTGTCAATTTCATATTGAGTGCAACCTTGCTATATGATACAATTTCATTGCTTTTGTTTCTGACTTGAGTTGCAAAAAGTTTAACCTTGTATATTCTTTTCTTTGGGTTAACTTCCACAAAAGACTAGAACCACAATTAAACAGAGATATGCACATAATGTTGATATTCTAGTACATTCCATATGTATTATCTCCATGGTTGCTTTGGCTTCTCTTCAATTTTCCTCCATTTCTCAGAGTGATTTCATGTTTTAGACATGCTAATTGTCACTATATATGGTTATAAATTTGAAGTGTAGGCAGAAAATAATTTTTTTTTTTTAACTTTTTCTCTGCCTATCAATTGTCACTGGATACACCAGTAAAGTACAAGCTACAATGGTAAATTTGGTTTTCTTTCTTTAATTTATTTTCATCTTAAGACTTATGTACTTCTTTCAAATGATGCTAGTTTTTACTTGTCTTACAGTTGATTCTCATTGGAGTATGCTGCATGGCTAGTGGAGATGGATCAGATCCATTCGCAGAGATTTCACTGCAACCATTACCTGAGTATAGAATTCCTTCAGATGGAGTTACTATGACCTGCATCACATGCACAGATAAAGGGCGTATATTTCTAGGTGGTCGTGATGGCCATATTTATGAAATGCAATACTCAACTGGCTCAGGCTGGCGTAAACGCTGCCGGAAGGTTTGCCTTACAACTAGTTTCGGAAGTCTTCTATCAAGGTGCATCATTGGTATATATTGATTAGCTAAAATTTGTTGTATGTTTCTTTAATGATTGTGTTTTATATAATTGTCCTGAAAGTGATCCATCAAATATCTTTCTGCATATGTTCAGATGGATCTTGCCAAATGACTTTAAGTTTGGGGCTGCTGATCCAATAGTGGACATGGTTATTGATAACGAGAGGCATATCCTTTATACAAGAACAGAAGCTATGAAACTGCAAGCATTTGATCTTGGAGGAGATGGGCAGGGTCTTGTATCAAAAATTGCTGAAGGGAAAAATTTTATTGATTCACGTGAGACACAGCATGGAGCTAGACGGTCTACTGGATCAAGAGCTGTTGCACGTGGTGGAAAACCAACAATTGTTTGTATAGCTCCATTATCTACGATTGAATCAAAGAGGTTGCACATGATTGCTATTCTGTCAGATGGAAGGAGACTATATCTCTCTACTTCTTCAGGTGGAAATAGCTCTTCCATTGGTGGTTCTTCACAAAGGCCTTCAAGTCTAAAAGTGATTGCGACTAGGCCTTCACCTCCAATAGGGGTGGGTGGTGGGCTTAATTATGGTACCACGCCCACATCTGGTAGGGTTCAACCTGAGGATATGACTTTAAAGGTGGAAGCAGCTTTTTATTCAGCTGGCACTCTGGTACTCTCAGATTCATCAGCATCAAATATGTCTTCTCTTCTGATTGTGAATCAGGATTCCAGTGGGCAACAATCTGCTTCTAACAATTTTGGGATGAATTCAAGAAACAATCGTGCTTTACGTGAATTAGTATCATCTTTGCCTATTGAAGGGAGGATGCTTTTTGCGGCAGACATTTTACCCCTGCCAGATATTGCGCTAACGGTGCAATCTTTATTCTCAGACGCAGAAGCTTTTGCTGGTTTGTGTGAATCATCTGAAACAGCTTCTGGGAAACTTTGGGCCAGAGGAGATCTTCCCACCCAGCATATCCTTCCAAGGAGAAGGGCTGTGGTATTCAGTGCCACAGGTCTAATGGAGTTAGTATTCAACAGGCCTGTTGACATTCTGAGAAGATTATTTGAGTCTAATGTTCCACGATCACACATTGAAGAATTTTTTAATAGATTCGGATCTGGAGAAGCTGCAGCAATGTGTTTAATGCTGGCAGCAGATTTGGTATTCACTGAAGGAAATCTTCTAAGCAGTACTGTTTCTGAAAAGGCAGCTGAAGCATTTGAGGATCCTGGGTTGGTTGGAATGCCACAATTTGATGGTACCACTGGTTTGACAAGTGCTAGGTCAACATCTGGAGGTTTTAGCATGGGCCAAGTTGTGCAGGAGGCTGAACCCTTGTTTTCTGGTGCACATGAAGGACTTTGCTTATGCTCGTCTAGGCTGCTCTTTCCTTTATGGGAACTGCCTGTCATGGTAGTCCGTGGTAAAGTAGGTCCTGATGGTCGTTATGAAGAAGGGGTTATTCTCTGCAGACTTTCAGTTGATGCAATGAAGATCCTTGAAATTAAAATTCATTCTTTAGAGCAATTTTTAAGATCTAGAAGAAACAAGAGAAGGGGATTATATGGTTATGTCGCTGGTATAGGAGATTATTCTGGTTCTATTCTCTATGGAGAAAGAAACTGGTTTGGCGCACAGACAAGAAATGCTGATTCTGGAAATGTTAGTGCAACGAGTAAGAGGCAGCGGCTTTCTTATACTCCAGCAGAATTGGCTGCCATGGAGGTAAACAGTTAGAAATTTTGATAAGATACCTTTTGTTTGTTTTTTGAAAATTTAATTAATATTGCAGGTGAGAGCAATGGAATGTCTTAGGCGTTTGTTGAGGAGATCTAGAGAAGCACTTTTCTTACTTCAAATACTGTGCCAACACAATGTTGCTCGCCTAGTTCAGGGTCTTGATAATAATGCCCGTCAGAAATTAATTCAGTTAACATTCAATCAGATGGTGTGTTCAGAGGAGGGTGAGCAACTTGCCAATCGACTTATTACTTCACTTATGGAGGTAAAGTCATGATTTCCACAACTTTTTATATTTTTTCTCTTTTGTCCACCGCTGCGTATGTAACTGTTCTTGGTTGTAAAATGCAATACAAGCTAGATCTTTTTGGTTTTTTTTTCTTGTCCTCTTATTTTGATTTTCTTCAAGTTGAGAAACTCATCTATCATGCTACCATGTATAAAGATGCCCTAGTATTTGAGCTAATATTTTCTGACTTGTTTATTTGTTCCAGTACTACATTGGCCCAGATGGCAAAGGCACAGTGGATGAGATCAGTGAGAATCTAAAAGAGGGTTGCCCAAGTTATTACAAGGAGTCTA
Organism: Zingiber officinale; assembly: GCF_018446385.1. NCBI lineage: Eukaryota > Viridiplantae > Streptophyta > Magnoliopsida > Zingiberales > Zingiberaceae > Zingiber > Zingiber officinale. The sequence continues at coordinate 110,342,661 of NC_055989.1, read as the reverse complement.
ACTACCACTATTTCTTAGCAGTGGAGTATCTTGAGAAAGCTTCTGTAACTATGAATGCACTTGAGAAGGAAAGTCTAGCAAGGGATGCTTTCAAACTCCTTATAAAATGTCCAGAATCTGCAGATCTGGCCCATCTTGTTACTATATGCAAAAGATTTGCAGACTTAAGGTTAGTTATTTGGCAATGCAGCTATGGTTTGTGGGTAATCTTTGTATACAAGGAGCAATTTTATGAAGTTATGTGCTATCTTAGAGCTTTTTTGTTCTAAAACATTTAAAATGTTCCTTGTACATTTTGTTCCAACCCCTTTGCAGTAATCACTATATGGACTGTGTATACCCTTTGGTATGCTCCAAAGCCATTTAATATCAATAGCCTTTCTCTTTGTCTCTCTTGTTATCTATTTCTCTCTCCTTTCATCTGTATTTTTTTTCCTATTCTCATTCACTCTCTCCTTCTTCTCCTTGATTCCTCTTTGATTGCTGCTTTTCCTGCTTCCATTTCGGCTTGTGACCACTGACATGTTCAATGCTTTTCCATTTCTCAGTACGATGCAGATACAATATTTTATCTTGGTTCTGAATCAATGTTGGTTCCCATAACATATTGGTTATATGATGTAAAGTATCCAGCATGCGCAGCTGATAAAAATATCGTATTCTTTTGCATTGTCTATAACTGTTAAGTAAATATGACAGTGCCCTTTTAATCTGCACTGTAGATTTTATGAAGCTGCAGTCCGGTTACCTCTGCAGAAGGCTCAAGCTTTTGACAGCAAGGCTGACATGGTCAACCTCAATGGTGATTCAGGTCATCTAGTTGATAAACTAGTTCTTCGTGAACAATGCTATGAAATAGTAATGGATTCCCTTCGTTCATTAACGGGAAGAAATGGAAACAGTAAGGAGTTTAACAGTTCTCAAGTTGCATCTGGGCCTTCACTTGATCAGGCTACTCGGGACAACTATATTCGACAAATAATTCAGCTTTGTGTCCAATGGCCTGACACAGCATTTCATGAACATTTATATAGGACCCTAATTGACTTGGGCCTTGAAAATGAGTTGTTAGAGTATGGGGGTTCCGATTTGGTCCCTTTTCTACAGAGTGCTGGCCATAAGCTTATACAGGATGTATGTTCTTCTCGTGAATCTTATAGTTTTGTTAATCTGCATTCTGCTGTTCTTTTTATTCATTTGCTCCATCCATATAAGTATGGAGAAATATGAGAATGGATGCCCTTGTATGTTTGTAAAGTGTTAACTATTTTGTTACTGGTAACAAAGATCAAATTAAGCTGCTTGGTTATAGAATAGGATTTCCACCCCACTGAACAATGATCATGTGCATTAATCATTCTGACACAGTATGCTACATAGTCCAGATGAAGTGTAAACATTTCACTATAGTAATATGCTATATAATCCTAATGAAGTGTAGTGATCACTCTGAATTCTATATACAATAATATGGTAAAAATCCAGCTGACTTATGAATCCGTTAGCAAGGTGCCATTGCAGTATTCATGTGATCGTATGACGTTAGAATGGATATTGTGTTTAACTACCTTTGTTTGATTTTTTAGGAGTTCCTTAAATTTTCATATTTTGTATTCTTTTAAGTTATTTGTTTTTCCTTTAGGGTGAAAGGTGAACTTCTATGACTTTGGTACAACCAATTGTGTACACTATGGCCCAGAATATTGGGTAATTAGGAAACAGCACAAACATTATTGCAGTAAGGATGAGAATGTTAAGATGAATATATCATATTAGTAAAGGGTAGTCCAGTGTACGAAGCTCCCGCCATGCGAGGTCCCGGGAAAGATCCATTGTACGCAGCTTTACCTTGTTTTTTGCAAAAGGCTGTTTCCAGGATTCGAATCCGTGATCTTTAGGTTACAAAGCAACAACTTTGCCGTTGCGTCAAGGCTCCCCTTCAATATATCATATTGGTAGAATGGTAAAATAAAAAAAAATACTACTAGTTAAGACAACATTAACGTATTCAAAGGCAAATTATTAAATTCTACAATTAGACAAGGTGAACTGGTTAGAGTTAGAAGGTGAGCAGAGCAGTGAGAACGATGGGAATGAGAACTCTACTTAATGGAATTTTTATTCAAAAGATTTGTATAGGACTAGTGTCATAGCCTTGCATAAAGTCAACAGCCGGATAGCAACGCAGCTTATCTCAAATAGTTGGGAGCAGCATGGCTCTTCATGTTAGATGTTCTTTTTGGTTATCTTATTTTCATGAGTGGGTTGATGAGTGCTGTATATGCATTTACAGCATGCACAGGTTGGGCATTATATTGTCTCTCGCATGCTTTTCATGTCAGTAGTCTTTGACATCTTTGAAATTGTATTATTTTCTGATTGGATATTTGTTGTAGAAGGAATTCTTGCCAGCATGAAGGCGTAGATGTTGTTAATATTGATTTTTTTAAAGAACGTTATATTTTTTTAGGTAAATTAGGGTTTCCTTTGTTGCTTTTAGCACTATTAGATGCAAATTCTGAAGTTACATATATGCAGACTTATGTTTTCTTAGTGTTATTTACATTTTTGTTCAGGTTCAAGCTGTCAATGCTGTAAGATCAGCATCACCTTCAGTAGGAGATCCAAGGGCACCTAGTCAGGCCAAATATTATAATCTTTTGGCAAGATATTATTCCCTCAAGCGGCAGCATCTACTTGCTGCTCATGTGCTATATAAGTTAGCAGAAATGGGCTCCGAGTCTGCAGAGTCCCCTACTTTGGCTCAGAGGTTAGTGTCTGATAGCTTGACTGTTAATCATGTAATGCAAATCCTGAACCATTTTTAGAAAGATTTAAAATTTATTCTTGCTAATACGTGCTTTCTTGTAACTAGACTTCTATATCTTAGCAATGCAATTATTCAAGCAAAAACTGCAAATAGCACTATTAGTTCTGTTCATTCAAGCACGGATGCCACAGATGATGGCTTACTTGATTTGCTTGAAGCAAAGCATGCCGTTCTTCGTTTCCAAATCAAAATTAAAGAGCAGCTGGAACCGATAGTATCAATGCTAGAAAACACTCCAGGGAGCAGTGAAATTGCTCCGGATGATCCATCTCCCTGGAGCAACCTCATAGTCAATGAGAACATTGCTGAGAGTGCCAAGGAGAGGGTAAAAGAGTTATCACAGGAGCTGAAGAGCATTAGTCAACTTTATAATGAGTTTGCCATTCCATTTAAGCTTTGGGAGGTACTCTCTTGATTCAAAAATGACTTTTGGTTAATTTGGTGTTTTTGAGCTATGGTTTAATGTTTAATTTTGCCCAATTGGATGAACTAGGAGGAAGATACTTGAGGAATAGGGAATAACGATGATTTACTCTGACTTCTGAAATGCTATTAACTGGAAATAAATGTGACTCTTATCATAAACTAGACCTAATACTTGACATAATTGAAAAATCATCTTTTTAGATAGCGTGTCTATTTGGTAATGTAAATTTGAAGCAGCATTTTTATCTAGAGTAATATTTCTGTATTTATTGATTACTTTTGTTGATTAATTTGTTCCTTTAGTGAAATCTTCATGGAATAACTCATAATTAATATTTTTACATCTTAACTTTTTTTCAGCTTTTTTAGGGCTTTGTGTCCGTAAAACTGATAGTGGTACCAATAAAGAAAAATGTATGTAAAGAAAAATGTATTAGTGATTTTGCTATAATAGATCAGTGATTCTGTAAAACTGATAGTGGTACCAGTAAGCCATCACCTTCTTTCAGCTTTTTTAGGGCTAATACAATATATATGTATCAATAAAGAAAAATGTATGCAATATTTTGTTTCAAAACATGATTTTGGGATATTAGAGTGGGATGAAAGATCTTGGTATTGCTCTATAGATTTGAATTTGCACAATTCGATGGTTGGAAAACGTACATTAATGTAGTTGCTAAATAAGACATTTCAATTTAATCAGTGTTTTTATCAGTATCTATAATTTCTTGGATGATGCCTTGATAAACACTAGTTTTGTATTCTTGTCTTGTGTGCATTTGCATGGCATGTATGTTAGTCAGGCGTTCCTCTTTTTTTCCGTGATACTTTTGAATTCTGTAAATGAAAATTGATAAAGAAATTTTCTCTCAGTGATTTTGGTATAATGCTTTATCTGTAATATTCTTTGAATGTAGTTTAGCTGTCTCATGGTGCTTATAATGCTATAATCGTAGATATGCCTGGAAATGCTCAACTTTTCAAATTACTCTGGCGATGCTGATAGCAAAATTGTTCGGGAGACCTGGGCAAGGCTTCTTGATCAAGCTCTTTCTAGAGGTGGAGTTGCAGAAGCATGTTCTTCTGTAAAGAGGGTTGGTTCAAATATCTATACTGGAGAGGAAGGTCGGTTACCTTTAGAGATTATTTGTCTTCATCTTGAGATGGCTGCTTCGGTAAAATTTGTGCTCTCATCTTGATGCTGTTTATCAAAATTCAATTTTCTGTCAATATTTGCATATCTTTTCCGCTTTATTTGTATAGCAATATACATTATCATACTAGCTTCTGCTGATTTTGATGCTCTATGGACATCTTTAACAGGAACGTGTGACTTCAGGAGTAGAATTTGTTGGTGATGAGGATATTGCTAGGGCACTTCTCACTGCTTGTAAAGATGAGCCGAAGCCTGTTTTAAGTGCATATGATCAGCTTTTATCAAATGGAGCTATTTTACCTTCACCAAACCTGAAACTCCGTCTTCTGAGATCTGTTCTAGTGGTTCTCCGAGAGTGGGTTAGATCTGTATTTGCGATTACATTAGGAACCACAGCTGCTGGTGCTGCTTCAATTCTTGGCGGAGCACTCTCATTACAACAGAAAGCAATCATCAATCAAGGCGCTCGAGATAAGATAACAAGTTTAGCAAACAGGCAAGCTTTCCCCCCCTTCAAACAGTATGATTTAAATTCTATACTACAACAGTTCAGATATATACATCTGTGTTTAAATGCAGAAATTCATCCCCCCACCCCCATTCATTTTCCTCTTTCCTATGCTAAGTTGTTCTGATTGTATCTCATAGGTAGTTTCATTATTGTGACCAAAGCCGAATAATAAAAAATTCCAACTATTGATTCACAAGGTTAATAAATAAATCTTGATCGATTCTCTTCGCTGATGTGATTGCAGCTGATTCCTACTTATTCTCTTTTGAAGATATTAGAATGACCTAAATTCTAGGGTACTAAAAAGGATTTGCCAAATATTTACTTGCTCCCTCAAAGCTTTCTTTCTTGATAATCTTTAACTTGCACTGGCAGGTACATGACTGAGGTACGCTGCTTGCCACTCCCGCAAAATCTGATCGAGCCAGTTTACAAAGGCTTTCGAGACCTTGAACAAGTTCTTTTTTCCAACGACTTTCAGCAACACTTCAGGTGATACTGTGCATCATAGGGAGAATTGTGAGTTGGGCTGTGCCACTTAACAACAAAGTTGCAGTTTTATTTTCCTACAACTTCCTGCGGCTCTTGGGTTTTTGCGTACCATAAGGAGACTTTGTATTCTGTTGTCGCACACTACCTTGTATCACATTTGATCAAGTAAATTTTTTACCTGAGGTATTTATTCTGCAACAATGAACGTTTAGTCGCTCTTCTTCACCATTGGTAAAATAAATTCTTCGATACCACAGGTAAGTTTACTAACCAAATAAATATCGATGTTTTTAGTAAATGTTGGATAACCTTATTGTTCAAATATTGTTTTGGTGCATGATATCCTGTACTGCAATTTTTCATACCACACATTTAACTTTAAGAACTACTTGAAATACATACCTAACTTTTATATTTATCATAGAGTGCATTAGTTTTTCTAATCGTGAGCATGTGCAGTTGCAAAATTGTGGCCAAGTGCGGCTGCGAAATGGTGGTCAGCCAGTTGCAAAATTGCGGCTAGCCAACCGACTGTCTGGCTCCTGTTTGTGGCAATTGTGATTTCATGCCCAGACTGTAAGCTCATGGCCAGTTTGGCTGTGATTTCACACTCGCGGCCGTGCTTGGTTGTGATTTTGCCGCAAAGAATAATTTGTTTTATTAGTCATCTTCAAGATGACAAAACATGACAATGACCACCACCCTTTCCCTATCAAAGCAAGAAAGCCATTATTGCATAATATATATAATTTTGAGGAAAGAAATCTTTCTTACATAATCCACAATCCAAAATATGTATAAGAATCTTGGTGACCTACCAAGACAATTTTTTTTATTTAAAAAGTCTCATTGTCTGGACACAAAATACAACCACCAAAAGAAAAGTTAAAGGTGTTCATCATCAAATAATAGCTTTACATGATTAATAATACTTATTGTTCTTGGTCCCTACAGGTGAAGCTAACAAATCCTCTATTTTATTTTATTTTTCTTCCTGTTTCTCTCAATTCATATCTCGATCCAATTAAATCATTCTATTGCAATTTTTTTCCTTCCAATTTTTGGCTGACCTGGCTGTGCAATCTTCTTTGATTATATTTGAGAAGCTGGTGCCATCTAGAAAATGCTCCTGAGCTGTAGAGATGAATCCAATTAATAATAACATGAAAGCTCAAAGATTCAATCTAGATATCAAATTTGAGAAAACCGTCAGCACAATCGAAAACCCTAATAGTATGCATTCAAGTTCTTGTCCACTTTAACTGTATTTATTGTTCTTGCTTTATGGAAGATGTATTTTTGAATGAATTCAAACAGATGAGAGAAAGGCCAAGCTTACAGTTTCAGACAACTTTCTGGATGTGGAATCTTGCCATCAGGAGACTGCTTTCCTTGCCACTCTTCTTCCGAGTTTGGAACAGCGAGCACAGACGAAAACATAGGCTGCTGCGTCACCATCTAACTGGTTCAGCATGCTGGATGCTCTTAGTCCTCCCCTTGACCATATCAGCCATGTACTGCACCATAGCCTGCCATAGAGGAAAATACAAAGTTTTGTTTGAGAGTTGCCTGTCAGGCAAATTGACTAGACTGCTGTATGTACATCTTAGCTTAGCTATTCATGTGCTCCTAGCTTTACGATGTATGTTTCTTGGTGGTATCTCCAGTGGAGTCTCGTCTGCATTGAACACTCTGCTTTGACAAAAGCCTGAAGGAGTTGGGCAACACTCTTATCTGGTTGCTGCTTATGTCTAGCTCTTCCAGCATCTCTAGGTTCCCAAATTGATCTTGATATGCCTTCAAATCTGCAAAGTTTCTTCCAACTCCCAACTTTACTAGCTAGACTAGTGGCAAAGTATAGGCTCTTGGGAATAGACTCGAGCTTGTTGAAGCTCACGTTGAGCTGTTTTAGTTTAGTCAGTGAAGCCATAGCGTAGCCAAGGATTTAACTCTATTGTAGTGCAATGTGAGGACTTGCAAGTTTTCAAGCTTTCCAACTGCTTCAGGCAGTGTTTTCAGCTGACTGAAATCCACCCTCAGCTCAACCAGTGCAGTGCAGTGCATGATCCAATTGTGCAAGGAAGCTCTTCAAGATTATTGGTCTTGACATTCAACCATTTGTATAGCAAATGATCTACTAGTTATCTACCTTGCTAACAATGATTTTTCTTGAACACTCAGATTGTTTCAGATATAAATCCAATTTGGTGATCATCGACGTTTCAAACATGTTATCCGGCACAATTCCTCTTTGGCACAACTCCTGCAACATTGATACAATGCATTGAACTGTTGGTTATTGACTTCAGCTGGAATGAATTGTTAGGTGACATACTTAGTCGATCACACCAGAACTATCATCATTAAGAGTCCTTTTTGTTTTTGAGGTCAAATAAGTTCACCGGTGGGATTCCATCAGAACTCTCGTTGATCCCTTCATTCCACTCCTAGATCTTGCTCACAATCTTTTCTCTAGTTTGTTGCCTCTAGTTTTGGTAATTTCACAGCCATGAAAACAAGCCAGAACCATGAAATGCCTTCACCACCAGAAGATGTTCGCCTTTATTATATAAAGAACTTCATTATATTTGCCGAAGATTTACCACTTGTTGTCACTACTAGGCTTTCACTTGTCAAGAACATTGACCTCTCTTCCTTAACTTATCTGCCAATTACAATTCAGGACAAATACTAGAGAAGATTGGTCCTATGACCAATTAGAATCGCTTGATCTTTTGTCAAGTAGAATTCCTTCGAGTATCTCCGTGTTAACTTGTCTTACAACAATCTTGTTGGGAAAATACTGATAGATCCTCAATTTCAAACCTTCACCAACTTGTCTTACATCAACAATCCTGAGTTTTGTGGGGAGCCACTCCAAATCGATGCCTAGGCGACAACTGAACCATTGATAATAGAGTAACAGAAGAAGAGGATATGCATGCATGAAACTTCAAATCTTCACCAACTTATCTTACATCGGCAACCCTAAGTTTTGTAGGGAGCCACTCCAAATCAGATGCCCAATCGGCAACCCAACTATTGATAATGGAGTAGCAGTAGAGGACATGCATGAAAAATAATGAATATGCAAGAATTTGATATTTCATTAGCTTTGCTCGTGGATTTATTTTTGACTTCAGGGGATTCATGTCTACAATTATGATAAAAAAAAAGCATAAGAATCAAATACATTTTACTCATCAATAGTATAATTGGTGGGTTTATATATAAAAGACCAAGCTTGAAATAAATTTAAGTTTGATATTGATATTTAAGTAATGAATTATTATATATAAAATGGACTCGTCTAAGCTTTCTGTTATGCAAATAAAATTTTACCTTTAGAGTTGGATTATAATAATAAACAAAAAAAAAATTAAATTGAAAAAATATTTGGGATTTGTACGAAATTTATATGATAAGATTTTAAGGTAACAAAATCCTCTATATATATATATATATATATATATATATATATATATATATATATATATATATCTCCTGTGCATCAGATAATGCGTGACTATCCGCGCATGATATCATCTATGTTTTTAATTTTTTTTAATCTTTGAATTAAAAAAATATTACACACCCTAAATTTTATATCCTAAACTCTAAATTTTAAATCCTATATCCTAAAAAATATTAAAAAAGTTTACACACTCTAAATACTATATCTTAAACACTAAACCCTAAATTCCAAATCCTAAATTCTAAATTCAAAAGTTAAACAAAATCAAAACAAAAAAAAAATTATGCACCATAAATATATACTATACGTTGTGAGTATTTAATTTTTTTTTTTATCTTGAACACTATAACTCAATTCGTGAACTTGTGCCTCCAATACATTCGAGGCATCACAATTGTTATGAGAGTTTTTTTGTTTGCACGTTGATTTTTTTTTTTCATTTTTTTCTTTATTTTTTTATTTTAGTTCAGGGTTAAACCAATTAGATTTTGTCTTTAGGATTTAGGAATTGAGTTATAGTATTCAAGTTAAAAAAATTTAAAATGAAAAAAATTTTAGATGCTCGCAGGGTATAATATATATTATTTAGGGTATATAATTTTTTTAAGCTTTGGGTTTAGGATTTGAAATTTAGGATTTAGTGTTTAGGCTATAGTATTTAGGATGCGTAATTATTTTTAGGATTTAGGATTTAGAATGTAGGGTTTAATCTATAATATTTTTTTACTCTATTTTTTTTTTAAAATAAGAACATAGCTGATATCCTACGCGTGCACAGTCTCGCATTATATATATAGGATTGTTAGCCAGCACAACGCGCGTGGGTGTCTCTCATGTGGGGGAGACGTCTCTGATCATTGGAGGCGCTCACGCACGTTGCCCACACACGTTGTGCATACTAACAATTTACTTTGTGTGTGTGTGTGTGGTAGATTCTTTTCTTGATATGTCACAAATGAACTCCCAAATTGATATGATGTTTGAAAACCTTCAACTACACAGAAAAATAATATAGCATAGGGCCCAAGTCAAATCTCACGAGGAAAACTAATAGTAGAATGTTGGTTTTAAATTTAAAACTCTTTTTGGAGGTTTCTTGTAAAATTGATGGTTTGACTTTGAGATTAAATCCTAGATGGGAGATTGAATGGCAAACTAACAAAATTTATTGCAATGAAATAAAATCTATTCTAATACAGAAATTAAACCTAAGCCAGAAAGTAACTAAGAAATATGATAATTGACAACTAGCTTAACTAATCGTTGATGGAATTCAACTATTTGCAACTTAAGAAACAAAACCTAAACTACATGGAGCTAAGTGAAACTTGAATTAAAATGTAACTAAATTCTAATCTCAGAAAAGAAACAATCTGAAATGAAACTAAGCTTTGAATCAAATACAACTAAACCCTTAACACTAATTCTAATTAGACAAAATTGAGACATGCTTGACCTATAAAACTAGCTCATCTAATTGACAAACGAAACCCTAGATGATTAATCGAAAATAGAATTTAAAGAATGAAATTTCAGAAACTAAAATTGCAGAAAATGAATGTTGCTGTGCAGAACCAAATTTGTGAAGAACTAAATTTCATAATTGAAGCTACGAAACTGTAAATTGCAGAATGCAAATTGCATAAACGAAATTCCATAAACTAAAGAACAAATGCAAAAAGAAATCTAAACATCCCTACGCCCAATCACAGTTCAATTCCTCTTTTCCTTGCTGTCACACAAGGAACCACAGAGAACACTCCAACTGATGTCGGGGAAGAAATCTTCAGCTCCAAGCTCAGATCCAGAATCACTCAAAACACCGAAAAACCCTTGAGCAAGCTTGAGCAATCTGAAGCTGTCAACTATCGAGACTGGGATTTCTAAAACTGGAATCGCTACTCCGTTGGGGGTTGCGGATGATGGATGTTGTCAGGAAGGGCATAGTATCACCGAAGGAATGTCACCGATGTTTATTGGTGTGAAGAAGATCCACTAGCTCGAAAGAATGCTTTTGATCAGTGGCGGAAGCAGAAATCACAGCAACATAGTTACGCCGAAGAGAACTCTTGCCGGTGGTTCCAAATGATCGAAAGTTGATTGCCAGTTGTTGAGGACTTCAACTTTTATGAAGATGAACAAGTTTTTAGGGGCTGACTTAGGTTCGGTCTAGTGGAGAAGTAGGGTTTTAGTGGGAGGATTGAACTTGGGTTGAGCTCATTGGGTTCGCCCATTGATATCGGTTTGAATCGAATTGAACCCAAGTAGGGTCTTGAGCTCCTTTACTTGGTTGGATGAAGACTTATTTTGGATTGGGTTGCTTCCTCTTGAATTGGCTTGACTTCAATCAAATCATGTATCAATTTTAACATCCTACAAGACCAAATTCAAATTATGAGGAACAAATCATGAATTAAGAGAAAAACCATTATTAAGCTCATAACGGACCTTGTTTTGTAAACATGATAAAAATTATAAATTAAAATATGCAAATGTATAGAGAACACCACATATCAACCTAAAAATAATATATATAATCATTGCTTATCAACTCCCCCACACTTATTCTTGCACACCTCCTGCAAGTGAACAAAACTAAAGGAAATAACTAAGATTGTACCCCTAACCATTCTCAATCATATTTAGAAGATTGCAAAAGTAAGTTACCTAAAATTATCAAGTTTCACAAACTTAAGTATTCATGAACTCCATTTTTACCTTGGTTAACCACATAATGATTTCATCCATCATAAATAAAATGATAATGATAACACAACTAATTCTTACAAGGTAATTTTAAGTGGCTCTCATCCTAATCTCAATTTCATGCAATGGTAGAGATCACTCAAGCTACTCATGACTCAAGCATTACCATATGCTTGCTTCTCATCTAATTTTCACTACAATCACAGATATCAAGATGCACCATTATGAAGATTTATAACAATTGTAAAGGAAAGCAAAATCAAACGTAAATGAAAGAATTAATGCTGGAGAAGTAATAAGGAAAACAAAGTTTCAAGTAAAGGTGGAAGACATGGAACTAGAATACTATGTGATGATGACTTCCGACCATGGCATTAAATTCTACATTTTCAATCTTGACCGTGTTGTTGCAAATTTGGCTTGGAAGGCTCTCCAATCAGCATATAACCTTTAAGTCTCCACTTTTATTTTTAGAATTCAACTTCTCCTTTTCGAGTGCGTATCGTATCGCTCACATCATTTTCACGGGCAAGAGTCCCCCGACTCGGACATAGTCAGGGTCAAGATCATTTTGTCTACGATATCAACCTCCTCCTTGCATAAGGGTCGAGTGCATATCGTATCTCTCACATCCTTTTCAGGCCCAGACTCCCTCGACTCGGATATAGTCGGGGTCGATATCCTTCCGACTACGATATCAACATCCCTTTTGCACAAGGGTTAAACATATATCATATCGTCCGTGTCCTTTTCAGGGCCCATATTCCCCCGACTCAGACATAGTTGGGGTCGAGATCCTTTTGGGTGTGATATAAGCCTCCCCTTTGCATAAGGGTCAAACATATATTATATCGTCCGTGTCCTTTTCAAGGCCCAGTCTCTCCCGACTTGGATATAGTCGAGGATCGACTTATTCTCTCTCTGACTTCACTAGTATTCAGACTCCATGGATATCGGGAGTTGCGAGATTGAGTTTACTATTATCTCCAGACTCGGACATAACCGCAGATCAATTTATTCTCTCTTCGACTCCATGGGTACTTGGGAGTCGTGAGATCGAACATATTATTTTCTCTCCGACTCTACTGGTACTCGAAACTCGTGAGATCAAGCTTATCATTATTCTCTCTTGACTCGAACATAATCGTGGATCGAGTTATTATTTCTATGATTCCACTGGTACTCAGAAGTTGTAACATTGATCATTATTGTTATCTTCCGACTTGGACATAGTCGCAGATCAACTTATTCTCTCCCGACTTAGACATAGTTACATATTGACTTATACTCTCCCCGACTCCACGGGTACTTAGGAGTCATGATATCGAATTTATTATTATCTCTCGACTTGGATATAGTCGCGGATAAACTTATTTCCTCTTTGACTCTACGAGTATTTGGAAGTCGTGAGATTGAGCTTATTATTCTCTCTCCGACTCTATCGATACTCAGGAGTCATGAAATCGATCTTATCATTATTCTCTCCCGACTCAGACATAGTCATTGATTGAGTTATTATCTCTATGATTCCACTAGTGCTTGTTGATCCAGAGAGCACCAGATGATCGAATCTGTGTTTTAATTATCGCAAAGGATTCAAAGTTAAGATTACTTGTTGTTTAACAAATGTGATTGAACTTGCAGGAAAGTCCTAAGTGTTCTTAGGCAAACAGTCCCAGTAGATTCTAGGCAGGTGGAATATCTTAGGGGGAGGTAACCTAAGGTCATAGGTGATGGTAACTCTAGGTTATGAAAAATTCTAGCTGCGATTAGGCAACGAAGTCCTGGTCAGGGGGACTGGGCGAAGTCTTGGTGGGTCGAGCACTTTGGGCGAAATCCTAGAGTCGGGGACTCTAGGTGAAAATCCTGGTGGTCGCGGATTAGGTGAAAGTTTGGACAGGTCGTGGAATAGATGTTCAGCATGAAGTCCTGAAGTCTCGGACGCTGAGCAAAAGTCCAGTCGATCTAGAGGACCGATCTGGCAAAAGGTAATTTCTCCTAAGAGAAGTAGGTGAGGACATGTTCCCCGTTGAGGGAACAGTAGGTGTCGGTTCAGCCTAAGATTTTTGAGAAATTTTAAAGTTAGAACCGGATAATATGAAGACTCTCAACTACTTTATTACTCATATTTTATCGGATGAACAGTGTCCATGACGCCTCAGGAGCTGTTGGAGGCGCCTTAGGTGCCTTAGCCAAAGCTTCGCGTAGGTGGGAGCTGGAGGCACCTTCCAGGTTCTTGAAGGTGACTTGGATTAGGGATGGAAGGCGTCTTCTAGGAGCTTAAAGACGCCTTTGACCGAATAAGTTTCACAGATTATGAAAATTATCGTCTTTGACGCTACGGGGATAAACTTCACAGCTGAAGGCGCCTTCAACAGCTTATAATTGTCCTCTTCGAGTAGTGCATAAGATATAATGATTCTAAGCAACTTCCGCTTCTGTGCGCTGCTCCGATGAAGCCTCTATGACGCCCAAAAGCTTCGACGATGAATCTATTGAAGATTTCATCCTACAAAGTCGTCAGTATTCTTTACTTTTCAAATTGCTTGTAATCATTTAAGATTGTACGTATACTCTTTACGATTGATTAGTGATTGTCCATCGAAAGCACTCTCACGTGCGGGCCTTGGAGTAGGAGCCGTCACAGGCTCTGAACCAAGTAAATCTTGGTGTTTGTGATTGTTTGTTGTCTCTTTATTTCCCCTGCGTCTATCTCCGATTGCTTTAAAACGAACATGAAAGCCACTAGTGCTATTCATCCCCTAGCACACATCGATCCTACAGCACTTAGGAGTTGTGAGATCGATCATTATTATTATCTTCCGACTTGGACATAGTTGTGGATCAACTTATTCTCTCTCAACTCGGACATAGTCACAGATCAACTTATTCTCTCACCAACTCCATGAGTACTCAGGAGTCGTAAGATCGAGTTTATTATTATCTCCCGACTCATACATATTCATGTATCAACTTATTGCCTCTTCGAGTCAACGGGTACTTAAGAGTTATGAGATTTAGCTTATTATTCTCCCTCTGACTCCATTGGTACTCGGAAGTCATGAGATTGAGCTTACCATTATTCTCTCCCGACTCAAACATAATCGTGGATTGAGTTATTATCTCTATGCTTCCACTGGTATTCGGGAGTCATGAGATCGACTATTATTATTATTTTTTAACTTGGACATAGCTGTGAATCGACTTATTCTCTCTCAACTCGGATATAATCATAGATTGACTTATTCTTTTTTCGACTTCATGGGTACTTTGGAGGTGCGAGATCGAGTTTATTATTATCTCCCGACTCATACTTAGATGTGTATCGACTTATTCTCTTCTGACTCCACGGATATTAAGGAGTCTTGAGATCGAGCTTATTTTTCTCTCTCTTACTCCACTGGTACTCGGGAGTCGTAAGATCGAGCTTACCATTATTATCTTCTGACTCGGACCTGGTCACGGATCGAATTATTATCTCTATAAGTCCACCGATATTATTATCTTTCAACTTGAACATAGTCGCAGATTGACTTATTCTCTCTCCGATTTGGACATAGTCGCATATCGACTTATTCTCTCTCCAACTCCAAGGGTACTCAGGAGTCACAAAATTGAGTTTATTATTATCTCTTGACTGGTCATAGTCATAGATCGACTTATTCCCTCTTTGACTCCATGGGTACCAGGGAGTCGTAGGATCGAGCTTATTATTATCTCTCGACTTGGACAGAGTCGCGACTTGGTAAGATTTTCTCCTCAATTCCCGGTCACTTGGGAGTGCAGGTAGAGTGTGATGGTATATATGTTGGCGAGCCCCCTCTGAGCACAATGTTGATAAGTCTCTCCTTGACTCTGTGGACTCTTGGAGTCGCGGATTGAGCATGATGAGATGTTGAACCAACTCTCTCTACTCCACCTTACAACAGACTCGGATTTCCTTACAATAGGCCCGATAGTTTTTCTCTAACTCCTCAGTCAGAGGTCATTAGCCTTACAACAGGCTTGGAGTCTCTAGTTCCATGCTAGCCATTAGCTTTCATATAGGCTCAGAGTCCTTAGCTCCTCACTAGCGACTCACGTTACAACAGGCACAGAGTTTCATTTCCTGACTTCTTAGTCGGAAGCAACTCAACCTTACGATAGGCTCGGAGATTCTATTCCCGACTCCCTATGTTGAAGACACTCAGTCTTATGACAAGCTGGGAGCTCCTGATCCTGTATTGGGGATTTGCCCGTATTGGAAATTCGCCTTGCAATAGACTCAATGATACTTTCATCCTAAACAGTCTAGTCAGTCGGACTCATGCTTTCTTCGACTAGACCTGAGGAGGAGACTTATGATGTGGGAGTAGATAAGGAGGCCAGAGGTTAGAAGGGTCATTTGCCCTACCTAGGGTTAGAGGTTCATGGGAGACAAGAGAGGATTATTAAGGGAAAAAAACCAGTTCTTGGGCCCCGCTAGGGCTCTCCTCACACATGAGTCTCTCTCCCTCTCACACACTCTCTCTCCTAGGATGCTTGATCCCCTTTCTTCATGGCTGATCATGTCACCAGAGGATCTCCTCCTAAGCCACCGATTGTCAGATCTGCTCCTATAGCTGTCAACTTCGTCGGATCTCTGTCAGAGGTTGCCACTTGTCCTAATTTTTATGCACACCACGCCGGAGTGCCGAGGGGGGGGGGTGGATTCATTCTAGCCACTGCCTCCACTAAGGGGAGAACAACCTCACGCCTTGTCACCTCCGCTGACCACGGCACCTGCAAGGATGCTCCAACGTAGGCTTTGGCCACAGTATTAACCCCCTCCTTCCTCTTCGATGTCCATAACCATCGTCGACTCCATCACCCCTCTGCCAGCCATGCCTCAGTCGACCACGCCTCAGCCGACTTTCGTCACCTCCTCCAACTTCTAAGATGTCTCCCCCTCCGTTGATCTCGTTGCCTCCCTAGCACTGCCGCCTCCACCGCGACGAGGAGGCTGCCATAGCCGCCTCCCTAGTGTCACCGCTTCCATTTGTCCTCTCGCCGACAACCCCCTCGCTCCACCCGACACCACCTCCTTCATCACCTCAGTCGTCGCTCCCCTTCTTCCCCTCTTCCCCAGCTGTTGGCGCTGCTCCACGGCCCCGATGAACAGCCCCCTCACTTTAAGGCCACCATGGTAGCCCCCTTTGCTGTCGACACTACAACGCCTCCTCTTGACCGCTGATGCCGTCCTACTCAACTTTGTTGTTGCCAGTAGCTCCGTTGTCGACCACAACTTTGAGCCATAGTCGCTGCATTGCCACACTCCGCCTCTATGGTCTTCGGTTGTCGATCAAGCCTTCGAGTCACTGTCATGTTTCGGCCTTCGAGCCGCTGTCATGTTCTCGCCTTTGATCTCCAGCTCCGTGCCGCTTTCGAGTCTGTGTGGCCTTAGGCCTGCTCTCACGGGCCTGGTATGATTTTACATTCAGTCTTTATATACTTCATTACAATACTATTTACTTACTTCATATACTTCGTCGGAGCCTGACTTGAGCATTAGAGTGGAATACCGAGGCAATCTGGTCTCCATTCTAATCCCCTCTTCGCTCCGTTACTCCTAGTAGATAACTTCGATGGCCCCACCTGTAAGATATCGCAAATAAATAATAAATGTTATTGGACAAAAAATTCTTATTGGATTTTTCAAGAATTTTTAGAGATTTTTCAGGATTTAAACGGAGTTCGTATGACTCGTTTTGAGGGGATGAATCGGTGGGGCTAGGTGGAGGCCTATTTGGATACCCAATTAAGTTGGGAGTTGATTGAGAAACTAACTTAGGGCTTAATTAAATATAACCTAAGTATTTAATTAAAAACCTAATCTCTAAATTCTCAATTTCCTCTCCTTATCCCCCATTCTCGTGCGACCTCCTCTTCCCCGACGCCGACACTTTTCTTCCCCGACCCTGGTGCCGTTCGACGCACCACTAGCCGAGCCTCCCTCTTTCCTCTCCTGCTGGCAGCGTGGAGCCTTTTCTTTCTCCGATTTCTCTCCTCACGTCCCAGACTCTTCCTCATCGCGGAGCACTTCTTTTCCCCTCTCCCTCATGATTCCTTCCCTAACCCGCGACACCGACCCCGTGCTGCTCCGATTCACTGATCACCGGACACCCATGAGCAGCCGATGCTGGCTACCGCTTCCTGAGCCCTAGCTTCGGGTCCGTAACCTTCTTGATCCAAGACGTTGACTCAGCATGGCTTGATCTTGGACAAGAGCAAGAATCAGAGCCTTAGCTCTCGTTCCTCGTCGCAATACCTGTGCACCGCATTTCCAGGCATCCTCCATTTCCTTTCCATGACTGACACAGACTTGATGTAGCCATGCCCTAGCTCCGGCCATCATTTCCGTCAGCACTCTTCTCCAACAGCGAACCATTTGTTGGGGGCATCTGGATTGAGGTAAGATAGGTTAATTTCATATTTGAAACAATCTGAATTCCATTGTTGCATTAAGAGGTTTATGATTTGGGGTGTTTATTTGGATGACAAAAACTTTCACCTTCCTCCAGTTATAGTTTCCGACAGTGAGCACTTTTCCGGTTGTGAATCAATAGAGAGGTCTCCAATTTGGGTGAGTTGTTAGAACTAAATTATGTTTAGCCTTAATCTAATTGATTATGAAATTGGTTGGTGTTGTCTAACGGATGGATTATTGGATTTAGTAATGAATTCATGTTTAGCCTAAACTAAGGTGATTATAGAATGTTTAATCTAAGGTAGTTGTGGTTGGTTATGGATGAGTGATCTGTGGTGATTAATTTTGGGTTGGATTAACTGAGGTAGATGAATTATGTAAAGTTGATTTTGGATGTTTGGTAAAGATGATACCATGGATTGATTAATAGATTGTGGATTATGTTTGGATCTAGAAGGAGTTGGATTAAGGAATTAGGTAAATTATTTCGATTAGGGTTTTCCCTAATTTGATTGGGGAGTTTATTTAGTTATTTACTGTATAAGTAATTAGCTAAATACATTATGTGATCGCAGGACTTTGTTTCGAGGCGAGCGTCTCGACTTGAGATTGGTTTATTTGACACGGTCGACAGATAAAGGCATGTATTTCTTTCTTGGCCTCTATGTAGATTTTCTTGTACTTAGTGCATGGTTATTATTAGATGGATTAGGTTGTTTCACCTTATATCATGTTCGTTTGTTGTTTTCCTGCATGATACTTATGCTTGACCCTTGTAATGATCTATTTAAATTCATATACAGTCTCAACTCTTGATATCTACTCTATTGTGATTACACATGTAGAGTATCTCTTGTAGGGATTGTCGGGCTGTTGGTATTACTATATTGATTGTGCATATGATGTGGATTGTACGTAGGTTGGTATGTGTTATAGGAGTCATCATGTTGACTGTACATTTACCTGTTGAATGTACACACGTATTTGTTATGTACTTTTGGAGGAGTTGTGTTGATTGTGTATGGATGGTTTATACACGTGCCAGATGTGTTTTTACTGGAGAATACATGTTGATTGTACCAGTGTTCTATGTATATGTGTCTAGTGGGATTATTAGAGATTTTTGGTTGATTATACATATGTAGTGGTGTACATGTGTTTGGTGCGATATGTGGAGGTATCGTGATGGTTATACCTATGTTGTGGAGATATTTATGTTGATTGAGAGTTTATATTGATGATGTCGATGTTTATATTATGATTATCACATCATGACATCATATATTGCACGCTGACGACCATTAGCTCCCTTGTGGTATGAGATAGTCGCCAGTCATACTTGTGGATTATTTGATGACCACCAGCTCCTTTAGGTATGAGCTAGTCATTAAACATATTAGCTGTCCATTCGACCACTGTTGGAGAGTGGTAGCTAGGAGTGGAGCTAGTCCTGTTCTGCTCACTAGGCTGCTTAGTGCGTACTCTGTCCGCCTCGACCACTCTTGAGTAGTGGGTCTGGAGGGTTCAGTAGTTAGGGGGCTTGTGTTGTGAGTAGACAGGTACCCTGATGCTACGTAGTTAGATAACTACTTGGCATACTGAATGCCTTAGCCGCTCTATAGCGGTTACGTGCGTGAGGCTAGTATGGTTTGTCACGGACCCAAGCCTCTCGACCATATAGGGGTCATGATGTTTGGAGAGGTGGCGGGGGTGACCATGGAGCATGCATACGCATACGCATATGCATATGCATATGATGCGCGGTGCATCTGTGGAGTTATATTTGTATACATGCCTAGTAGATACTAGTTGCATGTGATTGTGGTTGTTGCACTTGTTTGAGATATGATTGTTGCATATGATTACCATGCTACATACATGTAATTTATTTTACATGTATATGCAGTTGTATTTATATTGCACAGGTGTCATGAGTGGGTTTGTCGCAGATCCGGTGAGTTTACTGATCATTGTACCATGTGTCGTTTCCAGATTGAGTATGTGTTTATCATTTTGTCAGTTGTAGTATGTGCAATTTTTGTATGTCAGTTATGATCGTTATACCATGTGAGATAGACTGGTACTGGTAGTTGCGTTTATTGACTATATTAGTATGATTATGTTCTTTATTCTCTACTGAGACTGTATACCTTTGATCTCCATGTTTATTTATAGATTATGCACTATCCTGTCTATTACTCGCTGAATTACCTATACTCACCACCGCATATATATCTTTATGTTTTTAGGTAGATGGTTGGAGTGCGGCTTGGAGTATCATGTCTGTCGGGTCCTACGTCACATCCGAAGACCGTTTTGGGTTTTGTATATGTTTTATTTGTACTTGGTATTTGTTGTATTTGGTGTGTTGTTGTATTTGTTGTTGTGGTTGTTGTATAAAGCCTAATCGGCTAGCAGTGTGTTGATTTGTTTTGTATTGGGCTTTCCGTTATCGTTTTTCCGCTGTGTTAGTTTTTAGTACAACCGAGAAGGCTGTTTAGGATATATATAACTGCGTGGTTGTGTTTATTCTGTTTCAGCCGAATGGGCTGATTGTATATACTGCGTGGTTGTGTATATATTCCAGCAGTATGTGGCTGATGTATATTTTGTATGTATGTATGTTTCAGATTGTTACCGGTACAGGGGAGATGTCAAAATTTTTCGGTAGAGACTCCTTTGGGGGCGTGACACCACCTCCCTCCAGCTCACACACACACACACACACACACACAATATATATATATATATATATATATATAATTTTTTGGACCGACTAATCCTAAAGGTGACCGACCCGATCCTACAAAAGTGTTCAACCAGCCACCAAGATAAATTGGAAAATGCTAATAGAAATCCATCAAAGTAGCCAATATTTTTAGGTCTGCTTCTCATTGGAGGAAAAATCCTTTGTAGTGTGCTACAGTTAAAATTTGAATCTTGGATCTCTTAGTTATCCGTTGGAGGGCCTAACCATTGGACCATTACCCCGAGGATGACTAATTAGTAATATTGTAACAAAGGTGATTACACTCGCTCTAGACGTCTCTCACAGTCCGTCCCCAGGTTATGTGAAGGGAGGTAAATCACGGGGTCAATTTATAGCCGACCGTCAAATGTCTAGGGGTGGGAGGAGTTTTTTTTCCAAGGGCATCCCAATCCCATTATAGTAAATCTGTCATCCTCTAACCAACTAAACATCTCGTGGGGACAAATATTGATAATTAAGATGGTTGATATGGTTAAGGAAATAATTAATCAGTTTAATTGATTAATAATTGATATTAACTAGTTTACTTAGTAAATTAGATAACTTATTAAGTTACTAATTAGTTTAAGAATTTATGAGTTAATTAAGAGTTAATTTTTTTTATTATTGAACTTTATTGATTAATTGATTTATTAAATTGTTAATTTGTAATTAATTTAGATAAATTAATTAATTATATGATTGATTTGGATTATGTAATTAATTAAGTTTAATTGATTAATTAAGATGTTAACCTATAATTTGGATCAATTAATGAATCGGATGATTAATTTAGGATTAATTGAATCATTAGCAAGATTGAATAGATTGGTTAGATTGATTATCAGATTGATAGGCCCTTAGATTCTTTCATATCCTTTAATTCCGGGATTCGAGTTTGAAGTGCATTTGATGGGAAGATGATCTAAAATCAAGGTAGGTAGTTCTTTCTTTGACTTTTATTTTTTATTTTTAGTTGGTACTAGGTATCCAACTTATGTCGACTGATTTTGGGATGATCAGTTTGGTCTCATAGAAATTTTTAATTATTTATCAGGGTAAATCAGAAAGTGCTCATAGCTGATAACCAATCAATCCAACATTGTTAGGTCAATCACTAATTAAGGAAAATTCATATGTTAATTCGTCGAAGTTGGGATTTGATTCTTGGATTCCTGAAAAACTGAAAAGGTGTCTTCTCACATGATTCCTATTACTTTTATTAATTAGAAAGTATTTACTTATTTACCTTGACTTCACTCTAAGCTAATGCTTAAGATTAATTCTTGTAGCTCTTGTTTTATTCTACTTTGATATTTGTACAATCTCATTGTTATCCACACTATTTATTGTTATTTATATTTATGATTTTATGTTAGTGATACTTACGATAGCATAGATGTAAAATATTCTACTAGATTAGTGACTCAATATTTATACTCATGCTTAATATGTTAATGATAACATACCGTAGTATAGGATATCAAATATCCTACTGAGCCCTTATTGGTTATTTAGACTCGTGCCTATACGTTAGTGAGATCGTACCTAGTGTATGTTATCGAATATCCTATTAGATCTTTACTTGTTATTTAGGCTCGTGCCTATACGTTAATGAGATCATACTGCAGTGTAGCTTAGCTTGTCACTACAAAAAACCAATGAATTAGGGACGAAATTTAGTGACAAATAATTTTCATCCCAAATCGACAATAAATTTAGCGACAAAATAAAAATTCTTCCCAAATTAACAACTAACTTTGTAACCAAATATTTTCATCCTAGAATTAGCAACAAATAATATTTCGTCGCAAATTTCGTTACCAAATTGCAATGAAATTTAATTCACTCCAAATTCTGCGATAAATAAAATATTCATTGACAATTTTGTAACAAAAATGAGATTCGTTGCAAATTCTGCAACAAATTAATAATCCGTTGCATATTTTATGATGAATTAAAAATTAGTCGCAGAAGCTTAATATTTTAATGAAGCCAAATTTAGGACAAATCCAAGATTCATTCCTAAATCTGGAATGAATCTAGGATTCATCCTCAAATCTGGGGCGAATCAAGGATTCGTTCTAGAATTGAAAAAATAAAAAAGAAAAAGAAAAAGAAAAAAGAATCAAAAGCCATAAATATGAACTTAGAGATGTCGAAATTTCATGAAACAAGTTTCTAAGTATTCATATTATTTTCATTATCATAAAAATATCCTCATATATAATTTTAACCTAATATATTGAGTGTGGTATTTTTTTTTTAACAAGAATTAGATTAAATTCATATTAAAAAATCACTACACTCAATATATTATGTCAAAATTATGGATGATGATATTTTTATAACCAAGAGAATAATATAAACAAATAGAAACTTATTTAATGAAATTTAGACATCTCTAGATCCATATTTAGGGCTTCCATTTTTTTCCCTTTTTTTTTTTTTCAATTCTTGGACGAATCCATGGATTCGTCCCAGAATTAAAAAAAAATTTAAAAATTGGAAGCCGTAAATATGGACCTACAGATGTCAAAATTTTATGAAACAAGTTTTTATGTATTTGTATTATTCTCCTGATTATAAAAATATCCTCATTCATAATTTTAACATAATATATTGAGTGTGGTGATTTTTAATAAGAATTTAATTTAATTTATGTTAAAAAAAATACGACACTCAATATATTAGGTCAAAATTATAGATGAGGATATTATAATGATCAGGAGAACAATATGAGCATATAGAAACTTATTTTATGAAATTTTGATATATCTAAGTTCATATTTAGTGAAACATATATAGTTTACTACTAATTAAGAAAGTTAATGTTCAATGTATATTCGTATATGTGTCTGAAACCTTAAATACAAACACAAAGAGGTAGAAATTTAATGAAATAAGTTTTTATGTATTTTTATTATTCTCTTATTCATAAAAACATCCTCATCCATAATTTTACCCTAATATATTAAGTGTGGTAATTTTTTAACATGAATTAAGTCAAATTTGGATTTAAAAATTACCACACTCAATATATTAGGTTAAAATTATGGATAAGGCTATTTTTAAGATCAGGAGAATAAAATAAATATATAGAAACTTATTTCATTAAATTTTGACATCTCTAGGTCGATATTTAGGACTTTTGATTATTTTTTCTTTATTTTTTAAATTTTGGGGTGAATCCTGGATTCGTCCTAGATTTGGGGACGAATCCATGGATTTGTCCCAGATTGGGGGATGAATCAATGGATTCGTCACCAATTCTGGGACAAATCCAGGATTTGTCCCAGAATTAAAAAATAAAAAAAAATAATAATAATTGAAATCCCTATTTATAGACCTAGAGATGTCGGAATTTTATGAAACAAGTTTCTATGTGTTCGTATTATTCTTCCGATCATAAAATGTCCTCATCTTTAGTTTTGACTTAATATATTGAATGTGTTGATTTTTTAACATGTATTAGGTCAGATCCAAGTTAAAAAACCACTACACTCAATATATTAGGTTAAAATTATGGATGATGATATTTTTATGATCAAGAGAATAATATGAATACATAAAAACTTGTTTCATAAAATTCTGACATCTCTCCATATTTAGGCTTCCAATTTTTTTTATTCTGGGATGAATTTAGGATTCGTGCTAAATTTGGAGATGAATCCATGGATTTGTCGTCAATTTTGGGATAAATCCAGGTTTGTCCCAGAATTAAAAAATTTAAAAAAATAAAAAATAAAAAAATAAAAAAAAATAATTGAAAGCTCTAAATATGGACCAAGAGAAGTCAGAATTTCATAAAATAAGTTTCTATGTGTTTGTATTGTTCTCTTGATAATAAAAGTATCCTCATTTATAATTTTAACCTAATATATTAAGTGTGGTGGTTTTTTAACTTGAATTTAACCTAATTCATGTTTAAAAATTACTACACTCAATATATTAGGTTAAAATAAAAGATGAGGACATTATAATGATCAGGAGAACAATATGAATACATAAAAACTTATTTCATAAAATTTTGATATCTTTAAGTCTATATTTAGTGAAACATATATAGTTTACTTCTAATTAAGAAAGTTGATGTTCATTGCATGCTCGTATATGTGTTCATATTAATATTCTAATCATAAAAATATCCTCATCTAATCTAATATATTGAGTGTGGTGATTTTATAACTTGAATTTGACCTAATTCGCATTAGAAAATCATCACACTCAATATATTAGGTTAAAATTATGGATGAGGACGTTTTTATGATCACGAGAATAATACGAACACATAGAAATTTGTTTCATAAATTATGACATCTCTAGGTTCATATTTAGGGCTTTCGATTATTATTATTATTTTAAAATTTTTAATTCTATGACGAATCCTGGATTCGTCCCAGATTTGTGGACGAATCCATGAATTTGTCCTAGATTTGGGGATGAATCAATGGATTCGTTGCTAATTCTGAGATGAATCCAGGATTCATCTTAGAATTGAAAATTTTAAAAAACAAAAAAATAATCAGAAGCCCTATTTATAGACCTAGAGATGTCAAAATTTTATGAAACAAGTTTCTATGTGTTCGTACTATTCTCCTATCATAAAATATCCTCATCTTTAGTTTTGACCTAATATATTGAGTATGGTGATTTTTTAACATGAATTAGATCAAATTTGGGATAAAAAATTACCACACTCAATATATTAGGTTAAAATTATGGATGGATACATTTTAATGATCAAGAGAAAAATATTTGTAGCCTTTTTTATTTTATTTATTTTTTTAATTCTAGGATAAATCCTGAATTCATCCCAGATTTGGGGATGAATCCATGGATTCGTCCCAGATTTGATGACGAAATTAGCGACGAAAAATATTTGTTGCCAAAAAACCCTAGATCTAAAAATTCTGATCTCATTCCCTTTGCATAATTCAGCTCTCGTTCATTTCCTTTGTCACTCGTGTCTTCTTCTCTCGGCGGCAGTGATAGTGATCTCCAGCGGTGGCCCAATCTCCAATGGAGGCTACAATGTGTCTTGGTAAGCCCATCTCCCCTTTCCCCTCTCCCCTCTCCCCGGTTGCCAACTGTGGCCGCGGCTGGCGGCGCCTAGCGGCGCCTGACCTCACCTGGTCATGACTGGCCATTCCTGCCCGAGGCTAGCCACGACCGAGTGGCTGGGAGTGGCTGCGGTTGGCCCTGGTGGTCTCGTGTAGCATGCCTTAGGTGGTTGCGGTTGGTTGGTGGCAGCGACAACCCCTGATGGTCACGGCTGGCCCCGTGGTCGCAACTATAGATGTCTGATTTGATTCTTATATTAACTAATTTCATTTTTGATTTATTATCGTAAGGTACTGTCTAAATTTGTAATGTTGTTTGTGCAGGTCTCAATTTGTCGTGAGCTCAGTGTAGTTGGAGACACTCGTATTTTTGATTTATTATCATAAGGTACTATCTGATTAATTGTAATACATCCAATGTTTACATAAGAGTTCTTGTATGTTTTCCCTGTAGCACCCTAGTACTACCATTATTCATTTTAAAATTTCATCCTAGTAATATATTATACATATGCATGTTCTTCATTTTGATAAGGTGCTCTTTTGTTACTTTATCTTCAATGGTAAGATTTATATGTAGTAGTTTTTAATAATGTTTAAATAAATAAATAAATAAATACAGGTAAAATACAGAATGAAAGAAGTTGAATGTATAAGAATTTGCTTGATCATCAGGGTTTAACTGATGAGTTCATCACTAGCTTGAGGTAATTTTTGAATTTTATATCTAGTCAAGTTAAGTATATGGATGGCAATAATATAAGGTGCTCGTGTAGAAAATGTCACAATTACAAATTTTTACCCTCCGATAAAGTTAAAGAACTTTTTTTTGTAGATTTGGTTTTACCCCGAATTACTATAATTGGACATGTTATAGTGAAACGTTCATATCTGATGAGGATTATAGACAAAATATCTAAGTCTCTATTAATGGGGATCAGAGTTATTATGAATAATTAAATCCATATCAGAGGATGATAATTGATGCAACAGGTCAAAATTTCATTCCCAAAATGTTAATTTGGATAAAGTTCTAGTTTCCCTCCAATAGTCGAACAATTGTTTATTACTTATACATCACCGTTGGAGGAGTTAGAAGTACCAAATATTGATGAAACATATCACAAATTTCAAGACGTATTGAGTATCGTAGATGAACCATTATGGGCTAGTTGTGATAGTCATACTAAATTATTTCTCACCGCAAGACTATTAAATGTAAAGGTTGAGTATAATGTGTCGCAAGATTACTTTAATGATTTTGTTCAAGCTTTTGACGATGCATTGCCACGTGATCACATTTTACCTTCTGATTTTTACAGTATGAAAAAATTGGTGAAAGAATCAAGTTTTCTGGTGAAAGAATTGATGTTTGCAGAGATGGTTGTATGTTATATTGGGAAGATGATGTTGTTGGCGCTACTCGGAATTCCGCTGTTTCCCCTGTACAAAAATTTGTACAAGCACAGAACTTTTCCTAGCAACCCATGTGCTTTTCAGAAGATAAACTTGGATTGCAAATGAAACTTAACATTATTAATCCAAGTTCAACCCATGTGTTCATCATAAGTTAAACCATATTACAAAAGTTGATTAAATATCTATTTCAAGGATTGACTTCCAGGTCGTTGGCGAGGCACTCGGCCTTCTTGGGTATGAGATCATCCACCACTTCCTAGTCAGAGCCTTTCAAAGAAATTAAATATTTAAACTCCTTACAGTAAACCCTAGGTTAAACTACAGAGACCTCAATCAAAGCACAAGATCGCTAGCCTCTTGTGTTGGTATTTCAGGATCTATACAAAGGAAAAATAAACTAGTACACAACGGAAACAATTAACTAGTTATACCTTTCTTTGTAGCTTAAAGACCTTTTGATCTTTTGCTGTATTCCTCTCCTCCTCTTGGAAGTCGTGTGGGTGACGATCTACCAAGATGCAAAAACCACCCAAGTCCTTCTTTCTTCCAAGACTTTCAGCCACCAAGGGATCTAAGCTAGGAACCCCACCTCTTGTTCTTCTTTCTTCCTTGCAACCCGCCGACCACAAGATGGTTGAAGCCTCTTGATGTTGCCGGCCTTAGGTGAGAAAGCAAGGGGAGAATAAGAATATGAGGGGGCCGGCCACAAGGAGAATAGAAGAGGAATAGAAATTGTGTAGATGATTATTTTCTCTAAGGCACCATCTATCCTCGTTTATAATCCTTGGTAATGGCTAAAAAGGAAAGATTTTAACAACAATTAAAATCTCTCTTTTAAGTTTCCTATTGTGGATGGCTACAAAAGGAAAGTTTTAAAATTAAAAATCCCTCTTTTAAATATTGTAGATGGCTAAAAAAGGAAAGATTTTTAAAATTAAAACCTCTCTTTTAAATCATGATTACAAAAAGGAAAGTTTTAACAAAAATAAAATCTCTCTTTTAAACCATTATAGATGGCTACAAAAGAAAAGATTTTTTAAATTTAAAACTCTCTTTTAAAACTATGTGGATGGCTTCAAAAAAGGAAAGTTTTTAAAATTTAAAATCTCTCTTTTAAAACATTGTAGATGGCTACAAAAAGAAAGATTTAAAAAATTAAAAACCAACTTTTTAAACCCATCTTGGTCGGCCCCTTGCTTGGGCACCAAGCAAGGATGTGGCCGACCATAAGGATGACTTGGGTGGATGCGAGGTTTTATACATAGAGACTAGCACAGAGACCTAGAGAAGGAATTGGTTTTGACCTCCTGATGAGCTTGAGCTTCCTGTGTTCGACCCGAACACCCAACTCAAGTTCATCAATAATAACTCATACCACTAAAGAGTTATTATTGAACTACTGCACCAATCCCATATTACATTATGGGCTCCTTCTTATCATGAGTGCGTTAATCTCCCTGTGTTTAAGATATCGAATGTCCATTAATTAAATGAGTTACTGACAACTCACTTAATTAACATCTAGCTCCAAGAGTAGTACCACTCAACTTCATTGTCATGTCAGAACTAAGTCTACCTGCAGGGTTTACATAACAATCATTATGAGCTCCTCAAGGGGGCATCATCATCCTAATAAATAGGACACAGTTTCCTTCTATAATCAACAACACATCATATAAATAATATTATTTCCCAACTTATCAGGCCTATTGATTTAACGAATAAATCTCACTCTTTGATAAATTAAAGAAATAAATACTATGTACATGTTCTTGTTATTATATCAGGATTAAGAGTACGCACATTCATAATAACAGAGGTTTTATTCTTTTATGCAGTCAGTATAAAAGGAACAATCTCAAATGGTCCTGCTCTATACACATATAGTGTACTAGTGTAATTTTATAGTCAAGATAAACTAATACCAAATTACACTACAACCATTCCAATGGTTTGTCCCAATCCATCTTGGTTGAGCTTCTATTTATAATTTATAAGGAACTGATAACATGATCTTCTGTGTGACACCACACACCATGTTATCTACAATATAAATTAAATGGATAACTGCATTTAACTAAAAGCAGACATTTGACCAATGTGATTCTCATTTCAAAATAAATGTTTATACAAAAAGCTAGCCTTTTAGTATATATTCTAACAGATGTAGATATAGATTTTTGTAAATTTTGTAATCAAGATAGGTACAAGACTACCAGAAGGAGTCAATAGCAACGTAAATCATATAGCCAGTTATTTTATTTACCTTAAACTCCTAGGTTACAAAGACTTTATGCATCAAAGGCAATTGTTGAACATATGACTTGACATACAACTCATCAAATAGAAGAGCTAATGTGTCATCCATTAGATGCAGATGCGTGGAAAAATTTTGATAGAACATATCCAGAATTTGCAAAGAAGACTCGAAATATTAGATTATGTTTGTGTGCTGATAGATTTGCTCCATTTGGTAAATCAGGGAGAAATTATTCTTGTTAGCAAATTATCTTAACTCCATATAATCTTCCACTTCGGATGTGTATGAAAACACCTTATATATCTTTAACATTGGTGCCTAACCCGCAAAATCTAAAGAAGTTAATAGATATTTATATGCAACCCCTAATAGCAGAACTGAAACAACTATGGGATGAAGGTGTTCCTACATACGATGTTCATACTAATCAGATGTTTGTAATGAAGGCTGCTCTTCTTTGGACCATATATGACTTTCCAGCTTATGGTATGCTATCGGGTTGGAGTTCTGCTGGGATCTTTGGATGCCCAATATGTATGGAGAGATCAAAGTTCATCAGATTAAAACACGGGAAGAAGCCTAGTTATTTTGATTGTCATAGATAATTTTTACCACTAAATCATAATTTTAGAAAGAATAAAGATGAATTTACTAAGAATAGAATTGAAAGAACACCTCCGCCATTGATATTGACATGTCTAAATATTTGGTATAGAGTGCTTTACTTTCCATCTGTTATTGAAAAGTCACATGTTATAACATATGAATATGAGAGTACATATAAATGGACTAAACAGATTATATTTTGGGATTTGTCATATTGGTTTAGTCATTTGATACATCATAATCTCAATGTAATGCATATTGAGAAGAATGTTTTTGATAAACTGATAAATACAGTGATGGATATCAAGAGAAAAAACAAAGACAATCTTAATGCAAGAAAAGATATGCAACTCATTTGTAAAAGACTCACTCTTGATGTCGATGGAAATAGTAGTGGACCAAAGCCAAAGATAATTTATACATTAAATAAGAGACACGTTCTTTGTGAATGGTTGAAATCTTGGAAATTTCCAAATGGATATGTCTCTAATCTTGGAAGAAGTGTCGATATGAAAGAATGCAAATTGATTGGTTTGAAAAGTCATGACTGCCATATAGTAATGCAAAGACTCATTCCTATTGCTTTTAAAGAACTCTTATCACATTTTGTATGGGGTGCGATTACGGAGTTAAGTATTTTTCTATATGATATTTGCTCAACAGTTTTGAGACATTTACACATGGAAAAGCTAGAGAGAGACATTTCAATCATTTTGTGTAATTTGGAAAGGATATTTCCATCATTTTTTTATTCCATGGATAATCTTTTGGTTCACTTGTCATATGGGCCAAAGTTGGAGAACCTATCCATTTTTTGATGGATGTATCCATTTGAAAGGTATAATTTTCATTTTTTATACTTCGACTCTTTGAATGCATAAAAAATCACTATTTTATTATATATTAATATTTAATATAATTTATTTTATTACCAACAGATTCTGATATCATTTGAATAAAAAAAAAATAAAAAATAAAGTATGAGTTGAAACCTCTATTGTTAATGCATACATTGTGGAGGAAGTAACAACTTTTACATTATATTATTTTTAACCTCATGTTCATAGCAAAAGGCGAAGAGCAGGAAGAAATGATGAGGGTCCTATTGATCCAAATATAAACTTATTTTCAAAGTTTAACTACCTTGGTCAACCAAGTAGACAATGTAAACAAAGATACTTAACTGGTAAAGAATGGTGGGCAGTTCGGACCTATATTTTACCAAATTGTCCAGAAGTATTGCCATATTATGAGTAAGTATATTTTTTTTTTGTAATGTTGTAAATTATTTATGTTATAATATATATATATTTTAGTAGGATTTTCCAAAACTTATATTCTAAATTGTCGATACAAGAGTTTGATCAGTTTTGCGAAGAAGAATTTGTAATATGATTCAAATCATATGAAAGTACGCAATCTATATTTGGTTGACACATATGCATACTTTTAACAATTGGTGTTTTGACCTTAAGTTCATGGTAATCAAACTCACTGATATGGGTTATGATAAGTGGACCCTTTGCAGGAGAAGGAAAGGGGGCAACAAGGACAAGGAAGGTGGAAAAGGGCGAGATAAGGGGCCGCTACACGTATGGCAGACAGAGATCGACCGAACGTAATAGACCGATAGAGCATATAAGTTCGGCGGGCAAATGATGGTCGAGGGTAAGAGACCGATCGATTGTAGAAGTACTTAGATTTAAGCTGTCCTAAATGCTTATAGGCACCTGACTGATTAATCTCGGTCGGTAAGGCATGCTCGATCAAGCTCCATAGACCGGCCGAGCACTGAGACATTTAGTCTCGCACAATCCCTAGCATACGGTCGACCAAGGGAAGGTCAACCGGGCGAGAAGGCTCATATACGTCTGACTGATTAATCTCGGTTGATAAGGCATGCTCGACCGGGATCCATAGACCGGCCGAGCACTGAGACATTTAGTCTCGCACAATCCCTAGCATATGGTCGACCGAGGGAAGGTCAACCGGGCGAGAAGGCTCATATACACCCGACTAATTAATCTCGGTCCATAAGGCATGCTCGACCTGGCTCCATAGACCGGCAGAGCACCGAGGCATTTAGTCTCCCACAATCCTTAGCATACGGTCGACCGAGGGAAGGTCAACTGAGCGAGAAGGCTCATATACGCTCGACTGATTAATCTCGGTCGATAAGGCATGCTCGACCGGGGTCCATAGACCGGTCGAGCACTGAGGCATTTAGTCTCCCACAATCCTTAGCATACGACCGACCAAGGAAAGGCCGAACAGGCGAGAAGGCCTATATACACCCGACTGATTAATCTCGGTCGGTAAGGCATGCTCGACTGGGCTCCATAGACCGGCCGAGCACTGAGGTATTTATTCTCCTACAATCCTTAGCATACGACCGACCAAGGAAAGGCCGACTAGGCGAGAAGGCTTATATAAGCCCGACTGATTAATCTCGGTCGGTAAGGCATGCTCGACCGGGCTCCATAGACCGACCGAGCACTGAGGAATTTAGTCTCTCACAATCCCTAGCATACGATCGACCGAGGGAAGGTCAACTGGGTGAGAAGGCTCATATATGCCCGACTGATTAATCTCGGTCGATAAGGCATGCTCGACCGGGCTCCATAGATCGGCCGAGCATTGAGGCATTTAGTCTCCCACAATCCTTAACATACGACCGACCAAGGAAAGAGCGACTAGGCGAGAAGTCTCATATACGCCTGACTGATTAATCTCGATCGATAAGGCATGCTTTACCGGACTCCATAGACCGGCCGAGCACTGAGGCATTTAGCCTCCCACAATCCTTAGCATACGGTCGACCAAGGAAAGGCCGACCAGGCGAGAAGGCTTATATACGCCCGACTGATTAATCTCGGTCAGTAAGACATGCTCGATCGGGCTCCATAGACCGGCTGAGCACTGAGGCATTTAGTCTCTCACGATCCTTGGCATATGGTCGACTAAGGGAAGGTCTACCGGGCAACAATGTTTATATACTCCCGATTGGTTAGTCTCGGTCGATAAAGCAGGACTGACCGGGCTTAATAGACTGGTCGAGCATGGAAAGCAGATTAAACATAAAGGTCTTCAATCTTAATTACACGGTTCCTGGCATATTTATAAATAGTAGAGTCCTAGTCGAGTATAAATAACTAATCGAGTATAGAATACCGGCTGAGACTAGTACAGCAAAATATATTCTCCATATATACAGAATAAGCTTATGTGATTACCAAATGTATGTAACAGGTGAACTATAAGAATATGTGATCATATGACAGCTTTATTAATTTGGCGGCAAATAACTTCTAGAATTCTCCACAAGTATACTAAACGACAAAGAAGGTATATCTGGGGTAAGAAAAAGATTCTTTAACTATTATTGCATTTTCGGCTTACGTCATCTCTTAATAAAGTTTAACAAACCGGGGTCTACCTCATGACTGTGGAGGTTGGATGAGGTGGAATAAAAAGGGAAATCCTCTCCACTGGTCAGGTACGTAAACATACGCATTGCATCAGAATCAAACCTTAATTTTCTTCTTCTTCCACACTATTTTCCTTTCTTCTCACGGGAGACTAATTTGAGCGTCGGAGGGCCTAGCCAGGGATTCCCACCCCGGTCTTAGGTCACTTACGCTTTATTGGTTGGTCTCATTGTGTGCAGAAAGAGGAGATCATCCATTAGATTGTTGAGCCTCTGCCGACCCATGGAGTCACCTCGCCGGAGTTCCTTTTTATGAGGTATTATTCATAGATCTGCTTTGGTTTTCTCGTGTCTATTGTTCGACATTTAGGCTCTTGTGAGGTCTGCTGTGGTTTTCTCAGATCCTCCCTTGCTCGTCGGCATCAGAGTTATTTTTCGTCACCGCTCATCGTCGCCCAGCACTTCATCTCGCTAACTCTCAGACAGGATCACTCACCTTGAGCAAGAATGGCTATTCCATCTGTCATGGGGTCCAAAAGCATTCGTACGCACTAGGCCAGTATATTTTATAAATGGATATAATTTTCATACTCAAGAATATGGAATGGGAAAGAATACCATGAATAGTGGGCTATGTGTTCAGTCATCTGATGATGGAGGTGCTAGCAATGATTTTTATGGTTTACTGGATGAAATTATAGAGGTAGAATATCCAGGGCCAAAAATATGAGTTATCTTTGTTGATGCGGGAAGCATCCGACGATCAAACCTTAGTTTTGATAATGGCAAAAGGGATTCAAAGTTAAGTTTAATTGTTATCTAATGTGCTTGAATGAGCTTTTCAGGAAAGTCCTAACTGCGGTTAGGCAGGTGGAAACCCCTAGGGGGTGGTAGCCCTAGGTCATAGGGGGTGGTAACCCTATGTGAAAAGTCTTGGAGGATCGAGGTCTTCGGGCAAAAGTCCTAGAGTCGAGGACTCTAGGTGAAAATCCCAGTGGCGCGGATCGGGTGCAAAGACTGGGCGGGTCGTGGAGCGGGCATCCAGCAAAAATTCCTGAAGACTCGGGCGCTGAGCAAAAGTCCAGTCGATCTGGAGGATCAAACTGGCAATAGGTATACTCTCCTGAGTGGAGTAGGTGAGGGCACGTTCCCTGGAAGAGGGAATAGTAGGCGTCGGTTCGACCTAGGGTTTCCGGTCGGAAATCTGAAATCAGAACCGGGCAGTCCAGAGACTGTCAAATATTTCATTTACTGTATTTATATCATGCTAACTTTGTCTTGCAGGGTATGTGCGTGGTTTGTGGACTAATATATTTTGCAGGGACTAAAGTGCACATCATGCCTCGGATGAACAGTACCCGAGGCACCCTCATGGAGCTTGAGGTGCCTCGGGTGCAAGGGAGAAGAAGTTTACATAGCAAGCTTGGAGGCGCCCTCGAGGGAGGTTGAGGCACCTTGGATGCTATGCTTGAGGTGCCTCCATGGAGCAATGAAGGAGCCTCTAGGTAGGATAAGCAGCAGGCAGCGGAGGCTTATCACAACGCAGGAAAAGGGATAGAACTTCACCCTTGAGGCACCTCCATGAGAACTTGGAGGCGCCCTCAACAACCTATAAAAGGCCACTTTGACCAGCAGCTCAAGGAATCAAGCATCAAGCGATCTGTCTGCAACCAGCTGCTAACGAGAAGTTCCGACAAAGCTACAACTTGACGTCGACGACCCAAAACTCAGAATTTGCCATATTCTTTTGTTGTTGGTACATTTAATTACTGCTTTTAATTGTACTTTAAATTGTAACACTTTAACGATATTATAGTTGTTGCTCACCGAAAGCGATCAACGATCGCGGACCTTAGAGCAGGAGTCGCCCTAGGCTCCGAACCAAGTAAATCTTGGTGTCCTTGTTTTGTGTGTGTGTTTGTTTTTCTTATTCCGCTGTGCATTTACTGGTACGTTTTTCGATTACAAAATACGTGAAAGTCACGAGCACTATTCACCCCCCTCTAGTTCGATCTCGATCCAACAATTGGTATCAAAGCGGGGCAGCTTCGATTTGGTGCAACCACCAATCAAGCACTTTTTCGTGGTATTTTCAATTTTTCGGAGTTGATCAGAATTAGTATAATTGCTATATTCCGATCTATTTTCTTCGTTCGAATCATTTTTTTTCTCGAAGTTTGTGCAACACCACTCGAGTTAGTTTTCCTTTTATTTATATACATTCCGCACTACTAATCCAAGACCAAGTCTTGGAACAGATCTTTTTGTTTTTGTGTGTACAAGTTTTTCAATGGCCCAACAAGAAGGCTACAACACAGTTCGTCCCCCGCTCTTCTCCGGCGAAGACTTCGATTACTGGAAAGGCTGAATGGAGTAATACATGTAAACCCAGTTCGAAGTCTGGATGATCACCAAGACAGGCCTCGAACTCCCACTTGACGGCGCTGGCAAACCGGTACCTTATGAGAACTGGGACGCAAACATAATCAAGAAAGTAGAAGCGAACGCAAAGGCAACCTACATACTCCAGTGTGGTCTGACAAAGGAGGAACTCAACAAAGTAGGACCCTTCTCAAGTGCAAAGGAGCTGTGGGAAAAGCTAATCGAACTACACAAGGGTACATCAGACACCAAGGTAAGTAAATGAGATTTGCTTTTCAATAAATTATATAATATCAAAATGCAGGAAGGAGAGACAACAAGCCAGCTTCACGCCAGAATTTAAGACCTACTGAATGGACTCCACGCAATAGGATAGAAAGTGGAGAATAGAGACGTAATAAGATATGCACTCAACGCCTTTCCTAGGAATACCTTGTGGGCATTCATGGTAGATGCGTAAAAGGTATCCAAGGACTTATCTTCAATTAAATTAGATGAACTCTTCTCTGAATTTGAATTGCATGAGCAGACTAATGCATGCCCGGTCGAGAAGGGTATAGATTTGGTTGCAGGTAGCAACAGAACACGCGAACCAAGATCGAAGAATAGAATTGAACCGGAGTCAGAAGAAGAACCTGACTCAGACGATGAAGGCAACGAACTTACGACTGAACTCATCAACTTAGCAAGGAAACTCTACAAGAAAAATAAAGGCTTTAACAAGAAGGACCTTAAGAAGACAATTCAATCCAAGGAGACTCAACCGAAGTCAAAGGTAAAATTCGAAGTGACATGCTATGGCTGCAATCAGAAGGGGCACATCAAAACCAACTTCCCAAATCAAAAGGATGCAAAGAAGTAGCAACAGAAAAAGAAGGTCCTGAAGGCGACCTGGGATGAGTCTGTTGGTTGCTACTGGGAATATCGTACCGATTTCCCTGTATAAAAATTTTGTACAAGTCCTGAACCATTCCTAACAACCTATTGTGTTCTTTAGAAATTAAATTTGGAATCACAAACGGAACTTAACATTATTGATTCCAAATTTAACTTATCTGTTCTTAGTGGTTTAGACTTGGATCGCAAACGATGCTTAACATTATTGATCTAAATCCACCCATGTTATAAATTCAATTAAATATTAATTTCAGAGATTAACTTCCAGGTTAAACATGGCGAGGCACTAGACCTTCTTGGGTATGGGAGCATCCACCACTTCCTAGACAAAGTCTTTCAACGAAATTTAATATTTAATTTCCTTATAGTAACCCTAGGTTTAACCAAAAAGAACAATCAAATCACAAATTTGAAAAACAAAAGGAACACAAAATTGAAAACATAAATTCGATAACCTAGATTTATTAGCCTCTTGTGTTTGGTATTTCAAAATCCATACAAAGAAAACTAGTATGATGCGAAATAAAATTACTAGTTATATCTTTCTTTGTAAGCAACAACCTCTTAATCTTCTATCGTATTCCTCTTCTTATCTCGGGTGTTGTGTGGGCAACGATCTACTGAGATGAGAACCACCAAGACACCTTCCTTCTTGCAAGTTTCGACCACCAACCTTCAAGCTCCAAGGGATACTAGAACAAAGCCTTCTTTCTCTCCTTCTTCTCCTAGCAAGAACCGACCACCACAAGAACTCCAAGAGAGGGATGCACCGACCACTAAAGAAGAAGAGAAAAGGAAGAGTATAGGGTCGGCCACATCAAGGAAGAGAAGAGAGAAATAATAGAAAATATGTTGTGAGGTGAGGCACCTCTACCCTCTCTTTTATATTCCTTGGTCTTGGCAAATAAAGAAATTTTATTATCATTAAAATCCCCTTATTTTCTTTGCCATTGGTTAATAAGGAAAATTTAATTAAAAATTCCTTTTAACCCTTCTCATGGTTGGCCCCTACAAGTGCTCCAAATAAGGGAAGTTTTAAACACAAAATTTAAACTTCCTTATTTGTTTCTGGAAATTTTAAAAATAAAATTTCTCTTTAAAAATTTCCTTCATGGTTGGTTATAAAATGAAACTTTTATAAATTAAAATCTCTCTATTAAAACATGTGGATGATTACAAAAAGGAAAGTTTTCTCAAAATTAAAATCTTCCTTTCAATCTACAAATAAGGAAAGATATCAAATCTTTTCTCTTAATCTTTTGTAGAAACTATAAAAAGAAAGATTTAATTTTAAGACTCTTTTAAAATCATGAGGATGGTTACATAAAAGGAAAGTTTTCTCAAAAATTAAAATCTTCCTTTTAATTACAAATAAGGAAAGATATCAAATCTTTCTCTTAATATTTTGTAGAAAACTATAAAAGGAAAGATTTAAATTTTAAACTCTCTTTTAAAACCATGACATCCACATAAGAAAAGATTTTTTAAAAAATAAAATCCTTTTATTTTATATGGCCGGCCACACCAAGCTTGGGCTCCAAGCTATGGCCGACCACCCTACTTAGCTCAAGCCTTTGGCTTGGCCGGCCCAAGCTTGGGCTCTAAGTGGCCCACTTCCTACTCACCCTTAGGTGGTCGGCCCAAGTGGGTATTTGGTGGATATAATTCTCTATAAATAAGATGTTACGATAGGGATCGAGAGGAGGAATTGGTTTTGGTCTCTCGATGAAATTAAGCTTCTCGTGTTTGTCCCGAACACCCAACTTAATTTTATCAATAATAACTCATACCACTAAAGAATTATTATTGAACTACCGCACCAATCCCAAATTACATTTTGGGCTCCTTCTTATCATAAATGTGTTAATCTCTCTGTGTTTAAGATGCCGAATGCCCACTAATTAAATGAGTTACTGACAACTCACTTTAATTAATATCTTAGTCCAAGAGTAGTACCACTCAACCTTATCATCATGTCGGACTAAGTCCACCTGCAGGGTTTACATGACAATCCTTATGAGCTCCTCTTGAGGACATTATCAACCTAGATTACTAGGACACAGTTTCCTTCTATAATCAATAACACACACTATAAATAATATCATTTCCCAACTTATCGGGCCTATTGATTTATCGAACTAAATCACACCCTTTGATAAATTAAAGAAATAAATATTAAGTATATGTGTTTATTATTATATTAGGATTAAGAGCACACACTTCTATAATAACAGAGGTCTTGTTCTTTTATTCAGTCAGTATAAAAAAAACTTACCTTAAATGGTCCTGCTCAATACACTCAGAGTGTACTAGTGTAATTTTTATAGTTAAGATAAACTAATACCAAATTACACTACGACTATTCCAATAGTTTGTTCCTTTCCATCTTAGTCGTGAGCTACTGTTTATAATTTATAAGGAATTGATAACATGATCTTCTGTGTGTGACACCACACACCATGTTATCTACAATATAAATTAGTTGAACAACTACACTTAATATATAAATGTAGACATTTGACCAATGTGATTCTTTATTTATAAAATAAATATTTATACAAAAGCTAAGCTTTTAGTATACACTCTAACAATCTCTCACTTATACTAAAAGACTATGCTGCCATAAATACTGTCATACATCTGATTCCCATTCCTTCATCATGCCAATCAAAAGCTCTTGCCTTAAGGGCCTTAGAGAAAGAATCTTTCGATTATCATCTGATGCAATCTAGGCGACAACAACTTCTCCTCGTTATACGATGTCTAGTATTGGGTGGTACTTGCGCTCTATGTGTTTACTTGCTTTATGGGCTCGTGGTTCCTTCGAGTTTGCTACTGCACCATTTATTATTACAATACACTGTAATAATTTTGGGCAAACCAGGAATCACATCTAAGTCCATCATGAAGTTTTAAGTCATACAGCTTTTATGACTTCCTCAGAGGCTGCCACATACTTAGCTTCTATGGTAGAGTGCGAAAAAGCATCTCTGCTTAACACTCCTTCATTGTTATGGCTCTACCTCCT
This sequence comes from Zingiber officinale, assembly GCF_018446385.1. Taxonomy (NCBI): domain Eukaryota; kingdom Viridiplantae; phylum Streptophyta; class Magnoliopsida; order Zingiberales; family Zingiberaceae; genus Zingiber; species Zingiber officinale. The sequence continues at coordinate 110,302,786 of NC_055989.1, read as the reverse complement.
AAAGTAAACACAAACCCTGAGGTTGACTTACTATTTATCCCTATCTGATTGGAAGTCAGAATCTGTGTAACCCACAGGGAGCAAATCATCTGCTTGGTAAACCAACATATAATCTCTAGTCCTTCTCAAGTACTTCAATATATGCTTTACAACAGTACAATGTCCTTGTCCAGGGTTACTTTGATATCTGCTAACCATGTCCACGACAAAATAGATATCCGGTCTCGTGTATAGCATACATTAGGCTTCCTACAGCTGAAGCATAAGGAACTGCCTTTATGTCCTCTATCTCTTTCGATATCTTCAAAGACATCTCTTTAGATAAAACTAATCCATGTCTAAAAGGTAGAAAACCTTTCTTGGAATCTTGCATGCTAAAACGAGTTAGGATTGTATCGATATATGAAGCTCGGGATAAGCACAACAGTCTTTTCTTGTGATCCCTTATTACTTTGATCTCGAGAATATGTGTACATTCACCCAAGTCCTTATATCGAATTTCTTGGACAATTATACCCTTACTTCCGACAACACTTTGATTTGTTTCCAGCTATCAAAATTGTCATCTACGTATAGTACAAGAAATACCACTATGTTTTCATCACACTTCTTGTATACACAAGACTCATCCGGACACTGAATAAATTCATATGACTAGATTACTTCATTAAACCGGATGTTCCAAGACCTTGAAGCTTGCTTCAGTCTATAAATAGACCGACTGAGCTTACATACTAGATGTTCTTTACCCTTTGCAATAAACTCTTCTGGTTGCTACATATGGATGTCTTCTTCAAGACTTTCGTTAAGGAAAACTGTCTTGACATCCATTTGCCAAACCTCATAATCCATATGAGTGGCAATAGATAAGAGTATCCGGATAGACTTAAACATAGCTACTGGTGAAAAGGTTTCCTCATAATCGATTCCCTCTTTCTGAGTATACCTCTTCGCTACAAGCCTTGCTTTGAAGGTGTAACGCCTGGAAATTTTCAAAATAAATTTTAGAAATATTCTATTATTTTTATGGAATTTTAGAATATTTTTTTGGAATTTTTGGAGTAGCAGAAGTATCAAAATTAAATAAAAACGTAAAATAACCTAAGCGAGAATTGAACCCGAGACCTATTAGACCCTACGATTTATAGATGACCTTAGTAACCAGGGGGCCCCAGCAGGGGTGTGCTGAAAGAAGAGGAGAGAAATTATATTTATGATGTAGTTGGATCGTATTAATCACTTAATATAAATAGGGAATTTAAGTGGGGATTTATTATTTTGATCGACAACTTCCCTCACCCTCACACGCCGCCCTCTCTCTTCTCCCGCACCCTCTCGGCACACCAAGCCCAAGAAACCTAGGGTTCCATCCCTAGGGTCGTAGGAGCACCTCCCGGCGATAACTCCGATACGAGGACGCTCCTCTTCGCGAGAAGAACGCGTAGACGTAAGAAGATCGCCGAAGAGATCTTCTTCTCCGGAAACCTAGCGATCGGAATTGTAAGAAACTTAGCGCAGGAAGTAAGTAACCCCTCACCTGCAGTATAAGTAGCTAACCGTATGCTTTTATGTTCTTAGTTCGCATTTATGTTCTTAGTGCAGCCACATGCAGAGATAGAGCACACCAGGTGCTCGATAAAATGACTAGTATAGTTATCTGCTACAATAGCTATTTTAATAACTTAGTTAAATGCCATAGATGTATTTTTAAATAGCATACATAGTCTTGCTTTAGTTTATATGGGACTACGGTCCAATGGGTGAGCTCCCATAGTCGCATCTAGGTTCAGATAACCTAGCTCTAGGTTCAGATAACCTAATAAGAGCAAGATAAGATAAAATAGTTTATGAATGATATTTTACTTTTATCAGTGGCACTGTACTGGACTCTCAGTTGTCCTTGGGTTGGGCTCCCATAGTCGTCCCTAGGTTTAGATAACCTAGTAAACCCTACTGGATTCAGGACTAGCTACCTCGGGTCTAGTTAGGGATGCGCGCATAGCAAGTACAGTTGCCGGGCCCAACAGCAGCATGATTAGTATTTTTAGCTATTATGAAAATAGTTTTCAAAACTTTACAAATCAGATATATGAATATAGTTCAGCGACAACATTAACCTAACATAAGTTTTAGCTTAACTCATGTATCATTTTAGTTTCCTTGATGATACAGTAATTAGTTTTATGTTCAGTATTTGACTGCCATGACTTACATGTCCATATACCATGCTCTTAGCATTTTCAGTATGATCATCTACATGTATTTCAAATAGCATCTTTTAAAAGCATGATTTCATGGAATGCATGTTTTGTGAGGTAGATGGTTCTTACTAAGCTCCCAAGCTTATAGTTTCCTTTTCCTTATACTGCAGATAAAGGTAAAGGGAAGATGGATTAGCGGAGGTTGGAGGGCAATGCGATAAGATGTGTGTGAGAAGGAACTTGGAATAAAGACTCTTGGGGAGTAACCCATCTAAAGATTTAGCATTTCTATTTTTGGTTACTTTTCAGCTCTTTTAGGGTGTTTAAGTATCATGAATTGTGAAAGTATACACTACATCATGCTTAGACTCCTCGTCATCTTGATACTAGATAGTAAAATGTGAGTGATGTCATGCCTAGTAGTAATGTTTATGCTTTTAGTGGTTTTCTGAAAGTTCTGCATGAGTTCGGGTGGAATTTCTGCAAAATCAGAAACCCAATCGATCAGCCGATCGATTGAGGAGTCCTCAATCGATCAGCCGATCGATTGGAAGAAATCCCCGCGTACAGAACGTTACCGAATTGATCGGCCGATCGATTGAGGGGTCCTCAATCGATCAGCCGATCGATCGAGAGTAACACCCCGTGAACAGAAGGTTGCTGAATCGATCAGCTGACTGATTGAGGAGTCCTCGATCGATCAGCCGATCGATTGAGTCGCGACCTGCGCATACAGAGAGCTTCTGAATCGATCAACTGATCGAACGACCAGACTGGATCGATCATCCAATTGATTTAGATGGTTCTTTCGTGCACAGAAGCACGTTGAATCAATCCGGGGATCGATTGACATGTTTCAATCGATTGGGCCTCGACCTCAATTGATTGGGGAAGCCTGATTTCGGCGGGAAACCTCTGATTTCAGTTCCTTGATCATATGGAGAGTTTAGATTCCATTCATTAGTATATGTACAACAATGAAAAGGTATTTTGAACATAAGTTACAGATTTTAATAGTCATTAGCAGAGTGAGATTTTAATTAGTTCAGTTTTCCGCACATAATAGTTAGACAATGTAACCCCCGGCCTTACATCTCAGTCAGTAGAAGGCAGGTCGTTACAGAAGGTTTCCACCTTTCCATCTATCCCTCTTTTCCTTTTGTAGATCCACTTACATCCAACGGCTTTTACACCATTTTGTGGTTCTAGAAGCTCCCAGACATTATTAGAATACATAGATTCTATTTCAGAATTCATCGCTCTTTGTCAAGATGCTGCATCTATATCTTGGAGTCCTTCGTCATATGTTCGGGGATCAGGTTCATGTTTACTTAGGATCAAGTCCGACGACTCTCCCAAAAATATGAATCTCTCAGGTTGCCTCACCACCCTCCCACTATGATGAGGCACTGTCTGTAACTGTGCATTATTTGTGTCACGTGTTACAGTTTCTTGTGGTATCTCATCTTGTACTGTTGGTACTAGATTAGACGTGTCCTTTATTATTTTCTTAAGAACAATTTTACTTATGGGTATAGTCCTTTTCTAAAAATTGAGCATTGGTGTTATCAATGACCTTCTGATTTTTAGGACTATAAAATAAACCTCCTTTCGTTTCTTTAGGATATCCCACAAACAAGCGAACTTCTGTTCGTAATTCCAACTTATCAGTGCCCCCCTTCAGCACAAGTGCTGGACTACCCCAAATCTGAATATGCTTCAGACTAGGTTTACGCTCATTCTACAATTCTATGGGAGTAGATGGTACTGACTTAGAATGTACTAAGTTCACTGTCATTTCCAGAGTATATCCCTAAAACAAATTAGGTAATTCTTAATAACTCATCATTGATCTAACCATTTCCATAAGAGTCCTATACCTTCGATTTGCCACACCATTCTTATTGGGGTGTACCAGGTGCAGTCAGTTAGGATTAAATCCCGTCTTTTGATAAGTGACTCCTAAACTCTCCTAAGAGGTACTCGCCACTACGATCTTACCGTAGTGTCTTGATACTTTTACCATGACGTTTCTCCACATCAGCCTTGTATTCTTTGAACTTTATCAAAGCACTCAGACTTGCGGTGCATCAAGTAAATGTACCCGTATCTCGAATAGTCGTCTATATAAAAAAAAATGAAATATTCGAAACCACCTCTTGCCTGGATAGTCATAGGTCCACACAAACCAGAATGAACCAATTCCATCACGTCTTTAGCTCTTTACCCCTTAGACTTAAAAAGGCCTCTTCGTCATCTTTCCTTCCAAGCAAGACTCGCAAGTTGAAAAGTTTTCCACCACCAATGAACCCAAAAGTTCATCGGCTATTATCCTTTGAATCCTACTCAAGTTAATATGACATAGCCTTAGACGCCAAAGATATGATTGGTTTATTTCCGAAGGTTGCTTTCTCTTATTAGAGTTAGAAGATGTGTTATTAATTTTCATTTGTTGCATTGTGGGAGTTTTTGGATTTATATAGATTGCCAACCAACATACCAGAACAGATAACTTTCCTATTTTTCTTGATAACAACTTTGTCATCAAAATAGACAAATATCCATCCTTAAATAGTTTTAGAAACTGAAACCAAGTTCTTTCTAAAACTTGGTACGTAAAGATAATTTCTCAAAATCCATGTTTTATTCTTATCAAAAGATAAACATCTCCCACTGCAACAGTTGTTACTATTGCAGCAGTGCCTATGGTGATTTCCCCTTTATATAGTTGTCGGATTTCCTGGAACCCCTGCAATGAATTGCAGACATAATCAGTGGCTCCCGTATCTACACACCAGGTACCGGTAGATAACACCACTAAACATGTTTCAACAACTAATGAAATACACCTTTATTGTTCTCATTTCTTAGAGGACAGTCCACCTTAGTGTCCAAGTTTCCAATCATTATAATTGGGAATACTAAGTCTATTCTATAGTATAACAGCTAGGGGATTGACAAACATTTGAAATCCTAAGAATCACAAAAATATTTAGTTAAGACCAATATCTCAAAATTTTCGTGAATTTTGTATGCCACGTAAGTGTGGATGTATACAAATTCAAACTTTAAGAGGAGATTTTATCTATTAATTTTATTATCTCATCAACCTGACTTTATGATAAATAAAATTAATAGTTGGTTTGTCTTTGATCAAATATTTGGTCAAAACTTTTAATTTAAAATAATATTGATTCCTCAAAACAATATCATTTAAATTCACCAACATCTCAAACACCGTGAATTTTATATGCCACATTAGTGTGGACGTATTCAAAATTAATTGTGGTAAAAAGGCGAATACACTCACCCCCAGCGCCCCCGCCAACCCGTCCCAAGGCCAACGGAGGAGGTAAATCACGGGCGGCTACTAGCCTTTGGAATAGTGACTAAATCAAGCATTATCAAGCATTTGTAAGAGGAGGGTTTTACCCATTAATTATCTTGTCAACCTATTCTTATGACAAATTAATAGTTGGTCTTTCTTTGGTCACACAAATAATAGCAGTGATTCCGTTGGGGAGGATACTATTAAGTGTGCCTAAGTGTATACCATTACTTGATTACTTATAGGATTGTGCTCCTTCACCTAGAGAAGATCACACAAACCTAAACAATTTCCTATAATTATCCATAAAGGAAGTTTGATCTAGTGATCCACAATCAAACTCATCCATTGTGGAGGAAGACACTTAGAGCCAACACGCAAGTTTGAATGCATCACCTACAAACCAGTAATTATAAAGGAAGTTTGATCTAGTGATCCGCAAATAAACTCATCCGTTGTGGAGGAAGGCACTCAGAGCCAACACGCAAGTTTGAATGCATCACCTACAAACCAGTAATCATTCATAAAGGAAGTTTGATCTAGTGATCCGCAAACAAACTCATCCGTTGTGGAGGGAGAGACTCAGAGCCAACACGCAAGTTTGTTGCATCACTTACAGACCAGTAATGGAGACCGTGTAATTTATTTACTAATCTCTCTCCCACTTAGTTATTTAAGGTGAGGAATTTTAAACTATGCAAGCACACATCACATGCACACACACATCACAGTAAATAAAAGCAATAAATATGGAAATTAATTTTTCAACTATTATGACTTTTTCCATCACTGCCCTCCGTGTGCTGCCAACCTTAACTGTTGTCATCTTTAGCCACCACAATCGGGTCCAGTCGTCGCATCCATCTTGCTTCTTTTTTCGCTACGTCTCTGGTCCTCAAAAAGTATCACGCCTCACAAGGATATGATCTGCGACAAAAATAGAATTTTACATTTATCGATCTTATATTCCACAAAGGAATGTACATGTAATCTAGATCGAAACAAAAATGTAAAATCCTAAAACTAATACAGCTCCTGCTATATTTAATACATACAATCGTGCACACATATAAAATACCCTTGACATGTCCAAGGGTTCAATCACACACAATATCTATAAGTTATAATAGTTGGAGCCTGCAACCACAGAGTTAACATATCCTACTATTATCTTGCCTAAATTATGTATGACATGTGCATAATTTAACTGAAAACCAAACACATAGAGGCAAACCTTAGCTCTGATACCAATTGTTGGTTGCTACTGGGAATATTGTACCGGTTCCCCTGTACCAAAATTTTGTACAAGTCCTGAACTATTTCTAAAAACCTATTGTGTTCTTTAGAAATTAAATTTGGAATCGCAAACGAAACTTAACATTATTGATTCCAAATTCAACTTATCTGTTCTTAGTGATTTAGACTTGGATCGCAAATGATGCTTAATATTATTGATCCAAATCCACCCATGTTACAAATTTAATTAAATATTAATTTCAGAGATTGGCTTCCGGGTTAAACATGACGAGGCACTAGGCCTTCTTGGGTATGAGAGCATCCACCACTTCCTAGACAAAGCCTTTCAAGGAAATTTAATATTTAATTTCCTTATAGTAATCCTAGGTTTAACCAAAAAGAATAATCGAATCATAAATTCGAAAAACAAAAGAAACACAAAATTGAAAACATAAATTCGATAACCTAGATTCATTAGCCTCTTGTGTTTGGTATTTCAAAATTCATACAAAGAAAACTAGTATGATGCGGAATAGAATTACTAGTTATACATTTCTTTGTAAGCAACAACCTCTTGATCTTCTATCGTATTCCTCTTCTTATCTCGGGCATTGTGTGGGCAACAATCTACCGAGATGAGAACCACCAAGACACCTTCCTTCTTGCAAGTTTCGGCCACCAACCTTCAAGTCCCCAGGGATGCTAGAACAAAGCCTCCTTTCTCTCCTTCTTCTCCTAGCAAGAACCGGCCACCACAAGAACTCCAAGAGAGGGATGCACCGGCCACTAAAGAAGAAGAGAAAAGGAAGAGTTTAGGGCCGGCCACACCAAGGAAGAGAAGAGAGAAATAATAGAAAATATGTTGTGAGGTGAGGCACCTCTACCCTCTCTTTTATATTTCTTGGTCTGGGCAAATAAGGAAATTTCATTATTATTAAAATTCCCTTATTTTCTTTGCCATTGGTTAATAAGAAAAATTTAATTAAAAATTCCTTTTAACCCTTCTCATGGCAAGTCCCTACAAGTGCTCCAAATAAGACAAGTTTTAAACACAAAATTAAAATTTCCTTATTTGTTTTCAGAAACTTTTATAAATTAAAATCTCTCTATTAAAACATGTGGATGATTACAAAAAGGAAAGTTTTCTCAAAATTAAAATCTTCCTTTCAATCTACAAATAAGGAAAGATATCAAATCTTTTCTCTTAATCTTTTGTAGAAACTATAAAAGGAAAGATTTAATTTTAAAACTCTATTTTAAAATCATGAGGATGGTTACATAAAAGGAAAGTTTTCTCAAAAATTAAAATCTTCCTTTTAACTACAAATAAGGAAAGATATCAAATCTTTCTCTTAATCTTTTGTAGAAAACTATAAAAGGAAAGATTTAAATTTTAAACTCTCTTTAAAAAAACATGTCTTCCACATAATAAAAGATTTTTTTAAAAATAAAATCCTTTTATTTTATATGGCCGGCCACACCAAGCTTGGGCTCAAAGCTATGGTCGGCCATCCTTCTTAGCTTAAGCCTTTGGCTTGGTCGGCCCAAGCTTGGGCTCCAAGCTTGCTTGGCCGGCCACGTAAGGGTGGGTAGGAAGTGGGTATTTGGTGGATATAATTCTCTATAAATAAGAGGCTACGATAGAGACCGAGAGGAGGAATTTGTTTTGGTCTCCCGATGAAATTAAGCTTCCCGTGTTCACCCCGAACACCTAACTTAATTTCATCAATACTAATTCATACCACTAAAGAATTATTATTGAACTACCGCACCAATCCTAAATTACATTTTGGGCTCCTTCTTATCATAAGTGTGTTAATCTCCCTGTGTTTAAGATGTCGAATGTCTACTAATTAAATGAGTTACTGACAACTTACTTTAATTAATATCTTAGTCCAAGAGTAGTACTACTCAACCTTATCGTTATGTCGGACTAAGTCCACCTGTAGGGTTTACATGATAATCCTTATGAGCTCCTCTTGGGGACATTATCAACCTAAATTACTAGGACACCGTTTCCTTCTATAATCAACAACACACACTATAAATAATATCATTTCCCAACTTATCGGGCCTATTGATTTATCGAACTAAGCCACACCCTTTGATAAATTAAAGAAATAAATATTAAGTATATGTGTTTATTATTATATTAGGATTAAGAGCACACACTTCCATAATAACTGAGGTCTTGTTCTTTTATTCAGTCAGTATAAAAAGAACTTATCTTAAATGGTCATGCTCAATACACTCAGAGTGTACTAGTGTAATTTTTATAGTTAAGATAAATTAATACCAAATTATACTACGACTATTCCAATGGTTTGTTCCTTTCCATCTTAGTCGTGAGCTACTATTTATAATTTATAAGGAATTGATAACATGATCTTTTGTGTGTGACACCACACACCATATTATCTACAATATAAATTAATTGAACAACTACACTTAGCATATAAATGTAGACATTTGACCAATGTGATTCTTTATTTATAAAAAAAATATTTATACAAAAGCTAGGCTTTTAGTATACACTCTAACAAAGTCATCCTCGGAAGAATCCGACGATGAAGAACTCGAACAGACGAGTTTTCTCGCGATGACAGCCCAGGACTAAATCAACGAATCCGGAAGCGAGGATGAATCAGAAGCTGAGTTCGAGAGAAGCCACGGATCCGTATCCATTTTCAAAGGGCCTGGCCCCACTCTAAGTATCCCGCGGTTACACAATTTAGTAAATTATTTAATGCGAAAATTAGCAAAATCAAATATTAGGATCAAGTCACTTCTAAAGGAGGTAACAACCCTTAAAGAAGTGACTAACTTTGAATCCTTGCCTGACCTAGTTCAGACTAGAAATTCAACTCAAGTCCAAAAGCTTGAGGAAGAAAATTCCAGCCTAAAAACTCAGGTCAAGGATTTGAAGAAAATGTTGGAACAATTTTCTTTGTGCTCCAAAAACCTTGACCTAATTCTTGGAAAACAAAGAGTCATTTACAACAGATCCGGATTAGGATTTAAAACTAAAAAAAAAATATCGATCATATTTATCTTTAGTGAATAGACCAAATAGAAAAATAGTCCAAGCATAGATACCTAAGTCCAACTTGGTCAATCAAGTTGGACATGGTCAATATTGGGTCCCCAAGGATCAAGTTCATTACCTTGATAGACCATATCGAGAATATGATCCAGGGGGAGCCAATAGGAAAACCATCTACATTGTTAAATAAACTTGCTTGATGTTTCTTTTTTTGTTTTTTGTTTTTTTCCCTGTTTAGATTTAGGATAGTTTAAGGATCAAGGCATAATTTACACTTGTTTATTTAAACCTAGGGGTTTCAAAAGGGAAATTAAATATATATTTTCTTTGAAAGGATCTGTCTAGAAGTGGTGGATGATCTCATACCCAAGAAGGCCTAGTGTCTCGCCACAGCCTTAGAGCCGATCTTTGAAATGTATATTTAGTTAACCAATTGGAAAACATAAGTTTAACTCAAATATAAATTAATCCTTAGAAATAATCTAAATCAAAGATAACTATCTCATAAAGTTACTCAAGGTTCCCTGATTGATAATTTAGAATCGGGTGATATGGATCTAGGTTGAACTTAGCAATTTAATGAATTTAATTAATGAATTTAATTAATGAATTTAATTAATCAATTTAATTAAACAATTTAATTTAATTTCAATTTAATTAATCAATTCAATTTAATTCAATTTATTTAATCAATTTAATTTAACCAACCAATTCAATTTAATTAATTAATTCAATAAATTTAATTTAATTTAATCATTTTAACATTTTAATTTAATTAATCAAGTTAATAATCTAATTGAAATAATCAATTTAATATTTCTCTAAAAGCCAATTCAATATAATTAAATTGACTTAACCCAATTGACTCAATTAATTTAATAAACTATCTCACAAACATCCATAGGAATACCATTATTGATCATCTAGACTGGGTGAGATGGAATGTTAGGATAATTTCAGTCAAAGTATCTTCTAAAATCCAGTAAATTGACTCAAATCAAATACTTTATGTAAGAACATAAAAATTTGGATCAATGGATGCTAGATAGTGGATGCTCTAGACACATGACTGGAGACAGACTGAAATTCACTAAGCTGAAACTCAAGAACCTAGGGTCTGTCGCGTTCAGCAATGACGGAACCCTTAGGGTATATTTGGTTCAAGTTATCATATATAACCTTGGTTATGTGATTACCTGGTAATCACATAACCAAGGTTATGGGGAATAAAATATAACCAAATGTTGTTTGATTCAATTTAGGTAATACAACAAAAACTTGTTTGTTTGAAGGTTTTAATGAATAACCTAGTTTAATATTTTACTATATTACCCTTAGTTATAAAACCAACTATACATAATAATAATAATAATAATAATAATAATAATAATAATAATAATATTATTATTATTATTATTATTATTATTTAAACTCTACATTTATTTTTTACTTTTACTTTTTCACTTTTTCTTTTTCACGTTTTTCTTTATTTTTATATTTTGTTTGTTTTTTTTGATATTTTTTATTTTTTTAGTTTTTTTACTTTTTTTATTTTTTTAAGTTTTTTACTTTTTTTTTTTATTTTTTTTTAATTTTTTACGTTTTTTTGTTTTTTTAAACTTTTTTTAATGGTTTTTTACATTTTTATATTTTTAAACGCTTTTTTATTATTTTTTAAATTTTTCTCATTTTTTTTATGTTTTTTATATTTTTAATGTTTTTTATTTTTTAAAAGTTTTTTACAATTTTTTATGTTTTAAAAAAAAATTATGTTTTTTTTATTTTTTATTTTTTTCTTTACGTTTTTCTTTTTTTTTTTCACATTTTTCTCTTATCCAAGGGTATTTTGGGTAAAAAAAATTCGTTAACCCCGAAATCAAGAAAAACCTCAGTTTTCCGATTCCTGGTTGCATGCTCCTTTTGCTGACGTGTCGGGCATGGAACATTACTCGGGAATCATCGATTACCTAAACCAAACAGGGGTTTTGTTGATAACCTTGGATGGATAACCAAGGTTATCAAGAATAACCCTCAACCAAACGCACCCTTAAGGTAATCGGGATAGGTAATATCCAATTAAATTTCGATTTCTATATTCGAAAAGTGTTATTGGTTGAATAATTTAGCTTCAATTTACTTAGTATTAGCCAGATATATGACTCAGGATATTTAGTCACATTTTCAAAAACTGAATGTATAATAAGAATATCAATAATCCTGAAATCACACTTAAGGGTTTTAGGAAAAAGAATATTTATACTATAGACCTACCAAATTCCTCACTAGAGTGTTTATTAACACAACAAGAGGAAACTAAGTTGTGGCACAGGAGACTAGGTCACACTCATACTAGACTCATTTCAAAAATGAGTCAAAATGGTCTAGTTAGAGGTCTGCCCAAATTAAAATTTATTGAAAATTCAACCTGTGATACTTGTCAACAAGGTAAACAAACCAAGTCAAATCATAAATTAACCAACCTAAACAGAACAACTTCAATACTTGAGCTCCTTCACCTAGACTTGTTTGATTCACATGGAGTCAAGTCACTAAGCAGAAATCAATATTGTTTAATAATAATCGATAACTACTCAAGATTTACTTGGGTAAAATTTTTAAAAACTAAAGATGAAACTTTTGAAGTATTTAAATTTTTTTGCAAATTAATTGAAAATGAAAAAGACACTCAGATAAAAAGAATTAGAAGTGACCATGGGGGAAAATTTGAAAACCATAACTTTATTGAATTTTGTGAAATTAATGGTTATAAACATGAATATTCTTGTCCTATAACCCCCCAACAAAATGGTCTAGTAGAACGTAAAAACAGAACCCTACAATAAGCTACTAGGACCATGTTAAACGAATACAAACTATCTAATCAATTCTGGGCTGAAGCAATAAACACAACCTGTTATATACAAAATAGAATTTTAATTAATAAAAATCAAAATAAAACACCGTATGAAATATATTATAATAAAATTCCTAACTTAAACTATTTAAAAGTATTTGGATGTAAAGTATTCATCTTAAACACCAAAGATTACTTAGGGAAATTTTCATCAAAAACAACTCCAGGAATATTTTTAGGGTACTCAACAACCAGTAGAGCATACAGAGTTTATAATAAAAATACCCTAAAAGTTGAAGAAATAATAAATGTAATCTTTGTTGAAGAAAATAAAATACCCAATTTAATAAATGAAAACAATGATATAGAAGATGATGAAGAAATTATACTTAAACCTAATGACTCACAAGAACCAATTATAACCCAAATATAAGACCAACTAGAACAAGGACTAATCACCCATCTGACCAAATTTTGGATGATCCAACTCTAGGAGTCAGAATTAGGTCATCCTATAGGAATCTAAGCCAGATAGCCCTTATTTCCAAAATTGAACCCAAAACTATAGAAGAAGCCCTACCAGACCCAGACTGGACCTTAGCAATGCAGGATGAGTTAGCCAAATTTGAAAGAAATCAGGTTTGGGAATTAGTACCTAAACCTATTAACTAGACCATAATCGATACTAAATGGGTTTTTAGGAACAAATTAGATGATCAGGGCAATATAGTTAGAAATAAAGCAAAATTAGTAGCCAAAGGGTTCAACCAAGTAGAGGGATTAGATTATGATGAGACCTATGCCCCTGTAGCTAGACTTGAATCCATTAGAATGCTGCTAGCCTACGCAGCACATAAGGGATTCAAGCTATATCAAATGGATGTAAAATCCATATTTTTGAATGGATTTATTAAAGACGAGGTGTATGTAGGTCAACCCCCAGGATTTGAGGACTTAGAATTTTCAAATCATGTCTTTAAACTAAAAAAGGCCCTATATGGACTAAAACAAGCACCAAGGGCGTGGTATGAATGTCTATCCAATTATCTAATATCTAAAGGGTTCAACCAATGTCAAATAGACCCAACTCTGTTTATAAAAACCTTAGAAAATGACATTTTTATAACTCAAATATATGTAGATGATATAATTTTTGGTTCAACTAATTCCAAATTTCTAAAAGAATTTACCAAATTAATGGAAAATGAGTTTGAAATGAGTCTAGTAGGTGAACTTAATTTTTTTCCTAGATTTACAAATTAAACAAACAAAAGATGGAATTTATATTTTCCAAACAAAATATGCGAAGGAATTAATTAAAAAATTTGGAATGAAAAATTCAAAAATTATTAATACACCAATGGCTACCAACGTTAAAATTGACTCAGACTTAGAAAGAAAACCAGTAGACTTGAAATACTATCGAAGTGCGATAGGAAATCTACTGTACCTAACTGCAAGTCGACCGGACATTCTTTTTGCAGTAGGTATGTGTGCAAGATACCAATCTTGTGCAAAAGAGTCTCACTTAACCTTTGTTAAAAGAATACTTAGGTATATTAAGGAAACTTTAAATGTAGGACTCTGGTGCCCTAGGTCTTGCACCTTTGACCTAACTGGCTATTCTGACTCAGACTATGCCGGGTGCAAGTTTGACAGAAAAAGCACAAGTGACCGCTGTCAATTCCTAGGTTAATTCCTAGTAAGTTGGTCAAGCAGAAAGCAATACTGTGTTACTTTATCTACCATTGAGGCTGAATACATAGCCCTAGGAGAATGTGCATCTCAATTATTATGGATGATGCATACCCTTAAAGATTATCAACTAGAATATCAAAAAACAAAAATTTCAATTGATAATATAAGTTCAATATAATTAATCTAACTAAGAACCCAATTCATCACTCAAGGACTAAACATATAGAAGTAAAACACCATTTTGTAAGGGGTCATGTAGCTAAGGGTGATATTGTACTTAACTATGTTGAGTCCAAATCAAATCTGGCTGACATATTCACAAAGCCCTTACCTGAACTTGAGTTCAGTACACTTAGAAGACAAATAGGAATGTGCTTAGTAGAATAGAACTTATTTTCTGTTTACTATATTTTATCAAATTGGTTTTAAAATTCTAGGAAAAATAATATTTTCAAAAAATCCCAATTTCTTAGATTTTCACAATTTGGACTTAGCCTAGGCATTAACCCTAGAAATCATGTTCCCCTAGATTTCAGCCAGAGCATCTCATAAACACACTAGGCATAACTTGTTTGTGTTTGAAACACTTAGAATGGGGTGAGATGCATAGGGTACAGTCTAGACTTCGAATGTTATTTCTGTGCATCGCAATAAGTCGGGACATTAAACACTAAAATAACAGTAATCCAGTTAAGTTATCCAGACTTAGTCAAATATAACTGGATCACTAACTTAACTTGACTAGCCAAGTGAAAGTTGTTGCTCTCTATGTAATCAGCTAGTAACTAATGGTTAGACATGTGACCAAGGAATTTCAGTTACTCATGATTGGATTTTAGGAATATTTTTTTGGTATATTCTCCAAAGTGAAAATGACCTTAGTTAAAATTTTACAAGTTTTTCAAGTTAAGCATTTTTCAAAATTATCAAAAAGGAAAATTTTATGCTAAGTGTCTCTCAAAAGCTTGTTAAATTTGGCAAAGTACTTCCAGCTAAGTTACCTTTCAAAGTCAAAATAATTCATTTAGCTAAATATTATTCGACCAAAGTTATCAATCAATGTTTTGATTTCATTTAGCAAAAAACTTTAACAAGAAAAATAATTCTAAAAAGCTAAGTATGACCAAAGTGTTTCCTCTATTTAAAAGTTTTTAATCTTTTTAAAGCTAAGTAAGTTTTCAGAACATGCTAAGGCCTACATTCATTTCTAGTTTTCTCTCTTATTTATTTTTGATATATGGCAAAGGGGGAGAGTCTAAGAAAGTCAAAGAAATTTTGAAATTTTTAAAAATTTTATAGTCTAAAGGGGGAGCTGTTATTAAGGGGGAGCTTTGTATGTGCTAAATTTGTGCTTGTGCTTATGGTAGTGATGCTTCTTATCTTTATTATATTGTGTTGCTTAACTTTGAATTTCAGTTGTCATAATCAAAAAGGGGGAGATTGTTGATGCGGGAAGCATCCGACGATCGAACCTTAGTTTTGATAATGGCAAAAGGGATTCAAAGTTAAGTTTAATTGTTATCTAATATGCTTGAATGAGCTTTTCAGGAAAGTCCTAACTGCGGTTAGGCATGTGGAAAATCCTAGGGGGTGGTAACCCTATGTGGAAAGCCTTGGCGGGTCGAGGTCTTCGGGCAAAAGTCCTTGAGTCGAGGACTCTAGGTGAAAATCCCGGTGGCGCAGACCGGGTGGAAAGACTGGGCGGGTCGTGGAGCGGACGTCCAGCAGAAAGTCCTGAAGACTTGAGCGCTGAGCAAAAGTCCAGTCGATCTGGAGGATCGAACTGGCAACAGGTATACTCTCCTGAGTGGAGTAGGTGAGGGCGCGTTCCCCGGAAGAGGGAACAATAGGCGTCGGTTCGACCTAGGGTTTCCGGTCGGAAATCTGAAGTCAGAACCGGGCAGTCCGGAGATTGTCAAATATTTCATTTACTGTATTTATATCATGCTAACTTTGTCTTGTAGGGTATGTGTGTGGTTTGTGGACTAACATATTTTGCAGGGACTAAAGTGCACATAATGCCTCGGATGAACAGTACCTGAGGTGCCCTCATGGAGCTTGAGGCACCTCGAGTGCAAGGGAGAAGAAGTCTGCGTATCAAGCTTGGAGGCGCCCTCGAGGGAGGCGGAGGTGCCCTCGAGGGAGGCTGAGGCGCCTTGGATGCTAGGCTTGAGGCGCCTCCATGGAGCAATGAAGGCGCCTCTAGGCAGGATAAGCAGCAGGCAGCGGAGGCTTATCGCAATGCAGGAAGAGGGATAGAACTTCACCCTTGAGGTGCCTCCATGAGGACTTGGAGGCACCCTCAACAGCCTATTTAAGGCCACTTCGACCAGCAGCTCAAGGAATCAAGCATCAAGCGATCTGTCTGCAACAAGCTGCTAATGAGAAGTTCAGACAAAGCTACAACTTGACGCCAACGACCCAAAGCTCAGAATTTGCCATATTCTTTTGTTGTTGGTACATTTAATTACTACTTTTAATTGTACTTTAAATTATAACACTTTAACGATATTATAGTTGTTGCCCACCGAAAGCGATTAACGATCGCGGGCCTTGGAGTAGAAATCGTCCTAGGCTCCGAACCAAGTAAATCTTGGTGTCCTTGTTTTGTGTGTGTGTGTTTGTTTTTCTTATTCCGCTGTGCATTTACTTATACATTTTTTGATTACAAAACGTGTGAAAGCCACGAGCATTATTCACCCCCCTCTAGCACGATCTCGATCCAACAATCTTATTTATGTGTCGCTGGTTTGACCCTGTCAAAGGGATGAAGGCGCATCCACATTATAATTTGATTGAAATAAATCATAAGAGATTTTATAAGAGATATGAGTCATTTGTGTTGGCACGACAAGAAATTCAAGTATTCTATTCTTCATATCCTACTTTGAAACATGATAAATTTGATTAGTGGGTTGTTTGTAAAACCAAAGCACGAAGAAAATTGAGGCACATTGAGAAAACATTGTATATCAACAAGAGGAAGTTGCGAACACCTTTCAGATTGAGTGTTAGGACCGAAAAGTAGCTAGAGGGGGGGGTGAATAGCTCGTCGCGTGCTTCGTGGTTGACGTTACTTGTTTCTTTGAAGATGTGCAGCGGAAATACAAGAAACAAAAACATACAACGCTAACACGGTTGGTTTACTTGGTATCCACCTCACAAGAGGTGACTAATCCAAGGATCCACACCTACTCACACACTCTCCACTAATAAAACTCTTCTTTATGGTAACTACCAAAGGCGGAGAAGCCCTACAAGACTCTCAATACAAGAAGAAAGGGAAGGGAAAACAAAATACAAGCGCAAAGCTTACAATGAGTACAGAAAACCCTAACCCTAGCTTCTCTTCTTGACTTTGATCCGCCTCTTGACTTGGAAAACCTCCAAGATCCTTCAAGAACTGGCGATCTGAGCTTTGAGAGCGCTGTGGAGGAGCTGGCGAGAGATCTGAAATGAATCGGTGAAGGGATGTCGAAGGAGACGCTCGCCTGCAGCTCAAATACGACGCAATGGTCGGATTCCGATCGATTCAAAAACTCCCAATCGATCGGGGAGGCTTTGGATCGATCCACGGATCGATCCAGAGCACCTCTGTGCTCTGGAAAAATGCCTGGATCGATCCACGCATGGATCCAGCGCTTATCGCGCGAAGCAGCAGCGTCCCAATCGATCGGCTGATCGATTGGGACCTCTGGATCGATCCACTGATCGATTCAGAGGCTCTCTGTTCGCTAGGAAAGGCCTGGATCGATCCACTGATCGATCCAGCTCTTGGTTTTTGCCCAAAACCAAGTCCCAAGTCTCTCAAACCAATATCCGGTCAACCTTGACCTGTTGGTACATCATACCTAGCATCTGGTCACTCCCTTGACCTGCCAGAACTCCCCACCAAGTGTCCGATCAATCCCTTTGACCTACTTGGACTTTTCTCTTCGTGCCAAGTATCCGGTCACTCCCTTGACCTACTTGGACTTCCCAACACCAGATGTCCGATCATCCTTGATCCATCTGGATTTTCCCTTGCCTGGCTTCACTCACCAGGGCTTTCACCTAGCTTCACTCACTAGGGTTTTCCATCTGCCTAGCTTCACTCACTAGGACTTCCTTCTGCCTAGCTTCACTCACTAGGACTTTCACCTGGCTTCACTCACCAGGATTTCCTTCTGCCTAGCTTCACTCACTAGGACTTTCACCTGGCTTCACTCACCAGGATTTTCTTCTGCCTAGCTTCACTCACTAGGACTTTCTTCTCTGCCTAACCTTCCAGTTAGGACTTCCCAGTCAGGTATCCGGTCACTTTTGACCTACTTGACTATTCTTCATTCACACTGATCAGTCCCTGATCAGAATCTCCCCATATGAACAATTGCACCTGCATTGTCCATGTGTCTACATGTATTGTCAAACATCGAAACTATGACCAAGACTCAAGCTTGGTCAAACCAGTCAACCTTGACCTAAGGGATATTGCACCAACAATCTCCCTCTTTTTGATGTTTGACAATACCTTTAAGTTAGGACTACTCTGAGTTAAGCTAATCCCATAGCCTTAACTCTCTTCATGCCAAAGTATGAATGTTGGTTCCCTTCATTATCCCCCTATGACCTCCCCCATAGGTAATGAAGGTCTAACTTAAACCACACATTCTCCCCCTATTGGCACACATCAAACAACCACTATCTCTCCCCCTGAGGAGAGACTCATCATTGGTTACAACTTCACTCGTTGAACCTTTATCCCTTTTTAAATTCTCCCCCTGAAGAGTTTCTCAAGGTCGTGATCAACATCATAATGAAGGTCTCATACCCTTCATTTTCCCTACATTCTCCCTCAAAGTAGACAAATGCCCAACCTTGAGCATTTTTCAACCATTTGAAATACCACTTGAAATAATGAGGATATTCACTCCCCATTTCAAGTTCAAACGCTCATTCATGAGCATTTTCTCTAAAGAAGGTTAACCACCTTTCAGGGTGCATGAAAAATAATTTTTCATGTCTTTAAAGAGTCCCTCCCCCTAAAGACATGGTAGTAACTTCTGTCATTGCACCAACAATGATTTGGAATCCCTAAACCTTTAGGAAACCCAAATTTAGAAGTTTTGAGGTTCAAATGTTCAAAAATTTGAAGCAAACCTCAACCTAAACTTCAACTTAGTCTCCCTTAACCAATCCATCCTTGTTTTCAACATGAAAACACCCTTTTTATGTATACAAATGTATTTTGAGGGGTTAGGAATGGTTACCTAGACTAAAATAGGTTCAAAATGTTGAAAATAAGCTTTCCCAGCCAAAATCAGCATCTTCGATCGATTGGAGTTGGGTTCTAATTGATTGAACCCTGCTGAATTAATCCATTGATCGATTCAGTATTCTTGGATCGATCCATTGATCGATCCAGCGAGCTTCTGCTCGCGAGAAATGCCTTCTCAATCGATCGGCTGATCGATTGAGGCACTCCAATCGATCCACTGATCGATTGGAGTTCTGATAGTTGCTGAAATTCCATTTCAGTCAACTTCAGAAACCCTTAGAAAATTCTACAAAAATCCAAAAATCGTGAAAATTTGTGTAGACATTATTTAGGGTATATACTATCAAGGAAAAATAGTTTTCTATGAAAATACATCATATTTTCAAAGATTGACACAAACTTGAAAACTTGCATAAACTTTAGTGTTTTCTTCAAGTTTGTGTCTAACTATTTAATGGTGATTACTATCAAAAGATAGCCTTCACCAAGGTTTTCCAAAATCATTTTAAAAACCTTTTCAAAACTAATATCCCATCATGTTTCTTGGGCTTAATGCACATGACTTGTACATTAGCTTTCCCAATGATGGGAAAACACATAACTATGTGTTTTGATGAACCTAAAACTCAAAAGAATGCACTAAATCAACATCTTGAGTTTTGTTCATCTTCCTAACATCTCACTTGTACCTAATGTGCACTAAAACACATACAAGTCACCTTATAGTCCTTGTGAGATGTGAGATTTTGGTTTTGCCCTATTCTAGGGATCATGCATATATATCTAGGCATTTTAGAGATATCAGACATCCACCTAGGATGTCACTTGTTAATAAGTATTGTTAAATGTCATTTGTCCTTAATTACAAGGAATTAAGCTTAATTCATGAATATGTTATGGCATACATCAAAAGGAAATAATTTTTCAAACGAAAATATCATATAACTACATGATGTATGAATGTCATGACATGATATTTTTGGATTTTTCATAATAAAACATGAATGCAAAAATAGACATGATGTCATGACATATGATGGACAAACAATCATGGCAAGGTTTAGCATAAATAAAATATACCTAGATTGTCTATCTAAGTATCCTTAACCACTTAGCTATCTTCACTTGTTTTAACTTAAAACGTTAAACCTAGATTGCCCTAAATGCTTCAAAGAAGTGCCAAAACCTAAATTGACATTTCTATTTCTCTTGATTTGTTTATGCCACTTAAAAATTAAGCATATCCTCAACTGTTGGCATATTCCATTTTTCCTCCAGAGTAAACACATAAATCAAGGCCCGGATTGCCTTAAATTTCTAAGAGAATACCAAAATCCCAACTTGGTATTTCTCTAGGTTTTCCCAATTTATGCCATTAAAGATAAAATCAATTTTTCTACCATTAGGCACATTTTACTCTTTCAAAGAGTAAATGATAATTCCATTTCATTTTCAAGGATTAACAAAAACCTTGAAAATGCTCCTTGAGTGTCAATTTCCTCAAAGTTGGGTTACCTACCCTTCTAATCGGAGTTGACACTCTCTAACCCATCTATGGGGTAGAGAAGATGCTCCTAGGAACCCAACACCTATTGGTGCTCCTTGGATGCTCTAGGTACTCACTAGGGATAACTTCCCTAGATACCTTCCTAGTGACCTTGTTGGGCTTCTTAGAAGCCTTGGTCACATTTTCTAGGTCAACTCGAGGGATAGCCTCCCTTGTGACCTTGTTAGTGACTTTCTTAGACTTCTTAGAAGTCTTAGTCACTTTGGTTGCAAAGATACTTCTAGGGATATCTTCCCTTGTATTTTTGGCTTGCCCACTAGACTTAGGGCTTGTTCCATAACTATATGGAACCCTATGATAACTAGGCACATCCTTTTTAGCTTTGAGTTTGTATCCCAAACCTCTATTGCCATTGGATGACTTTTGTACCCCTAAACCTAGGTTATGCTCATTTTGCCCTAATAGGATATTTTTCATCCTTTTTAGGGTCTTTTCAATTTTATCAAGCCTTGACCTCAAGGCTTGATTTTCTACCATTAAATCCTTAGATTTTGGTTTTTCATTAAACCCATGAGCATTTTTATTTCTAGGCTTATAACTAAAACCCTTAGTTTTCTTACCTAGATTTTCATCTACCTTCCTAACCCTAGGTGTGGTAGTTTTAGCATGAAAAGCTATATATTTTTCCTTAACACTATCATGCTTCCTATTTTCATGGTAAATAGCATTAAAATGATAGAAATTAGAACTATCATGCTTTTTACCATAACGTAAAGGGGTAGGCTCAATAAACATTACCTTCTTCTTTACCTTGGAGGCTCCCCCTTGACTAGTGCCTCCTTGAGCCTTGACCATCTTCTTCCCCTTGGGGCATTGACTTTGGTAATGCCCTTTTTGTTGACACAAGAAGCACACAATGTGCTCCTTGCTCTTCTTTGTCCCGGGGGTGGTCTCCTTGGGCTTCTCCTTGCCCTTTTGTGTCACTTGACCCTTCTTCTTGGCCAAGTTGGGACACTTGCTCTTGTAGTGCCCACTTTCCCTACACTCAAAACATATTATATGATTTTTATTTTTAATTGAAACATTTATACCTTCTTGTGTAGGGATGGCATTTTCTCCTTTGGATCCGGAGGTTGAGGCTTCTTCTTGATCCGATGATGATGCTCCTCCATTAGATTTTGCTTGACTTATAGAGGTGGAAGCCTCTTCTCCATTTGACCCGGATGTAGAAGCTTCTCCTTCTTCTTGATCCGGCGTCACTAAATATTGCTCCCCCTCAATCCTAGAGGTGGAGGCTTCATCATCTTGTACATGAAACAAGGAGTATACTCCCTCCTTGTTCTCTTCATTGCACTCCCTTGAAGATGAAGCTTCTTCTTGGACTTTTTCTTCGGAGGTTGAGCATCTCTCAACCTCGGAGTCCTCCTCTTGGTCTTGCTCCAAGGAGTCACCCTCTCTGGATTCTTCTTGCTCTTGTACAGTGGAGGGGATCTCTTTATGAAGCTTGGCCAATTTACTCCATAATTTCTTTGCATCTTCAAATTCTCCAATTTTACAAAGGATGGTGCTTAGCAATAAATTGACCAAAAGCTTGGTCACTTTGTCATTGGCCTCGCATCTTTGAACTTGCTCTTGGCTCCACTTACTCCTCTTGAGAACTTTGCCCTTTGAATTTGTTGGAGTCTTGAAGCCTTCCATAAGAGAAAACCATTGCTCTATCTCCATCATAAGAAAATTTTCGATTCTCGATTTCCAAGAATCGAAGCTCGTGGAGGTGTATAGTGGAGCCACCCTCGTGTCGAATCCGAGCCCATCTCGGAATTCCATTGTAGAAGTTGAGCTTTTGAATTTCTTTGACTTTGACAATTTTGCTTCAACTTCTTCACCCTCTAGCTCTTCTTGTTATGCTTGACTCTTCCGGCGATGATTCCGGTGAAGAGCAACCTCGCTCTGATACCACTTGTTAGGACCGAAAAGTAGCTAGAGGGGGGGGTGAATAGCTCGTCGCGTGCTTCGTGGTTGACGTTACTTGTTTCTTTAAAGATGTGCAGCGAAAATACAAGAAACAAAAACATACAACGCTAACACGGTTGGTTTACTTGGTATCCACCTCACAAGAGATGACTAATCCAAGGATCCACACCTACTCACACACCCTCCACTAATAAAACTCTCCTTTATGGTAACTACCAAAGGCGGAGAAGCCCTACAAGACTCTCAATACAAGAAGAAAGGGAAGGGAAAACAAAATACAAGCGCAAAGCTTACAATGAGTACAGAAAACTCTAACCCTAGCTTCTCTTCTTAACTTTGATCCGCCTCTTGACTTGGAAAACCTCCAAGATCCTTCAAGAACTGGCGATTTGAGCTTTGAGAGCGCTGTGGAGGAGCTGGCGAGAGATCTGAAATGAATCGGTGAAGGGATGCCGAAGGAGAGGCTCGCCTGCAACTCAAATACGACGCAACGGTCGGATTCCGATCGATTCAAAAACTCCCAATCGATCGGGGAGGCTTTGGATCGATCCACGGATCGATCCAGAGCGCCTCTGTGCTCTGGAAAAACGCCTGGACCGATCCATGCATCGATCCAGCGCTTATCGCGCGAAGTAGCAGCGTCCCAATCGATCGGCTGATCGATTGGGACCTCTGGATCGATCCACTGATCGATTCAGAGGCTCTCTGTTCGCTAGGAAAGGCCTGGATCGATCCACTGATCGATCCAGCTCTTGGTTTTTGCCCAAAACCAAGTCCCAAGCCTCTCAAACCAATATCCGGTCAACCTTGACCTGTTGGTACATCATACCTAGCATCTGGTCACTCCCTTGACCTGCCAGAACTCCCCACCAAGTGTCCGATCAATCCCTTTGACCTACTTGGACTTTTCTCTTCGTGCCAAGTATCCGGTCACTCCCTTGACCTACTTGGACTTCCCAACACCAGATGTCCGATCATCCTTGATCCATCTGGATTTTCCCTTGCCTGGCTTCACTCACCAGGGCTTTCACCTAGCTTCACTCACTAGGGTTTTCCATCTGCCTAGCTTCACTCACTAGGACTTCCTTCTGCCTAGCTTCACTCACTAGGACTTTCACCTGGCTTCACTCACCAGGATTTCCTTCTGCCTAGCTTCACTCACTAGGACTTTCACCTGGCTTCACTCAGCGGGATTTCCTTCTGCCTAGCTTCACTCACTAGAACTTTCTTCTCTGCCTAACCTTCCAGTTAGGACTTCCCAGTCAGGTATCCGATCACTTTTGACCTACTTGACTCTTCTTCATTCACACTGATCAGTCCCTGATCAGAATCTCCCCATATGAACAACTGCACCTGCATTGTCCATGTGTCTACATGTATTGTCAAACATCGAAACTATGACCAAGACTCAAGCTTGGTCAAACCAGTCAACCTTGACCTAAGGGATATTGCACCAACATTGAGGAATACATTATTCCAACTTTACGAAATCCCAGCGGTGTAATGATAAACATGGATACAAGTGAAATTGATGATGATGATGATAACGAGGACGAGGACGAGGATGAAGACGATGATGAGGATGATAATGACAATGAGGACTTTGATTTTTTATGATGGATATGTTTTGTTAGCTTAATTTAAAAAATTTGCCATATTTTTTTCCATATGTGGTACTGGATTTTTTACAAGCACATTAGCAAATTTACCAAACTCATAGCTCAATGAGTTTTTTTATATACTGTCTCATTTTTAATTATATATATTTTATCTGTTAATACACTATATTTTTTCCTATAAGTCATTAGAAGCGACATCTCATATTTTCCCCCTTATTCTAGGAGCTTCTAGTTGTAGGATCGAAAAGAATTTAGATATCTCCACAATTGCATGATATTGTCCACTTTGGGCCTAAGCCCTCATGGTTTTGCTCTTGGGCTTCCCCCAAAAGGCCTCAAGCCAATGGAGATATCTGTTCTCTTATAAACCCATGATCTTTCCCATGTGTTTCCAATATGGGACTATGTTTGTAACCTTGCAACTCCAACAATCCCCCCTCAAACAAAGGACCATGGGCTTCCCACGTCCGATCCTCGACCCACCAGGTCTTCCTGCCCCTCGGTCTACCCGACCTACTAGGACTTCTTGCCCCTCGGTCTACCTGACCTACTAGGACTTCCTTGCCTAGCCGCAACTAGGACTTCTTGCCCCTCGGTCCACCCGACCTACTAGGACTTCCTGCCTGGTGTCTGGTCCTCTTGATCCAAACATAGGAGCCCCCATTTTTTTTGTTCGAGGTCAATATTGTACTCACATGGTTCAATCAGACCATAGCTCTTGTGCACAGTCGGCGGTTAAACCTTCTGGCAGTCCGGGCTCTGATACCAATTGTAGGATCGAAAAGAATTTAGATATCTCCACAATTGCATGATATTGTCCACTTTGGGCCTAAGCCCTCATGGTTTTGCTCTTGGGCTCCCCCCAAAAGGCCTCAAGCCAATGGAGATATCTATTCTCTTATAAACCCATGATCTTTCCCATGTGTTTCCAATATGGGACTATGTTTGCAACCTTGCAACCCCAACAATAGTAAATATGATAAGTTTTTTTAATGTTCTTTTTTATGCATCAAATTTGTAATTTACTTTATCCTATATTGGAATTTTCAACATATGTTTTGATGGGGTGGACGTAGACGGAGATCACAGGGTCAGACAGATTCATCACCTACCAGGTACCTACACCACCCCTTGATCAGACTAGACCATCTTATGCACTTTCTCTAGTGCCTTCGCATTCGCCGCCGCTAGTACCATCGTCAGTGTAGTTACTAGTCTCCACCGATCTTCCTGACTTTGCTGAGTTTAGAAATGATAGAGTTTTTGTAGTCTCCATCGGAGATTTGTAAGTACTATAAAATTTTTTATTTTTTATCTATCTTAATTATTTAACATTGTTTATTTGTAATTTAATGCATATTTGAAAATATTATACAGGTTATTCATGAAATTAATAGAATTGTGAATAACCATTGGGGAGGTGAATCAATGACATATTCAAGCACTCTATCGGCCACAAAAGAACTATAGTGGAGTGAGTTCAAGGTATATGTTCTTGAGTTTATATTAAAATTTAAAATGAATATACAATTATTTTTTTTCCCATTTCAACGGCTAAATAATTGGGACCCAGTTGATGAAATGGAGATCAAAAAATATTTTAAAACACATCAAACATATATTGAATCATGCCAAGAGTCGGGGGAAAAAGTTAAACTTCATCATGGATGAAAATTGGGAGAGGATCACTAACTTTTGGGCAATGATGGAGAGTAAGCAAAGGAGTAATCTAAATAGAATGAATCAATCTTACAATTCTAATGATTCATCTGTGATATATGTGGGAGGGTCCATTAACATAGATGAGAATAGTCAGAGATTGTTAATTTTTTAACTCTCTCAATAGTTTTTTATCTATATCAAATTATTTCATTATTTGTAATCATATTTTTTTAGACTAGGGAGATAGGGAAGGAGTCTACTTTCATAGATACTTTCACCCACACTTTTACCAAAAAAAAAAGATAAGACTTGGAGTGGAGCTAGAGCAAAAGCAGTAAAGGTTGGGATTATTATTTATTTGATCTTAATGTATAATTTAGATTTTATTAGTTAAGTACCTTCTCTCTCTTAATATTATATATGTTTCTATTATATCTAATCAATATCATATGTGTTTTAAAAACAAAGAAAAAATATGATAAGCTTGAGCTAAACCAAATATGCTCACAAGATGGTGTCAATATTCAGGGGTCTGAGTCCTCTGTTGGAAATAATTTGAGTTTATAGCTGGAGGCTAGTGGAGTAATAAAAGGGGAAGGATATTGGGGATGAGTTCCTTGAGCAGAACCCAAAGAATAGTTGATACATCTTGTTGGTGCAATTTGCACTAATGGTCTAACTCAAGTTTTGCTGAATGACAAGTGAGTTAAGTTAGATTTGTATTTGATCTAATTGATTTACCAAGCATACAGGAGTTGACAGGTCTAGAGGACCTAACACTAGGCTGAAATCCAGCTAGGTCTGAGGATCCAATAGTTGGTGCAAAGTCCAGATAGATCAAAGGGCCGACTTGATATTTGGCGGGAAGTTTGGTTGGGTCTGCGGGACCTAACAATAGGCAGACGTCCAATTGGGTCTACGGACCTGACAACTAGCATGAACACCGGGTGGGTCAAGAGGCTAGTCAACCGACTGCAAGTTAGTAAGTGAAGATAAGTCACTGAGGAGTGTGATCCGGCGAGGGCATGTCCCGATTGAGGGACAGTAGGCGTCGGTCCAGTTTAGGTTTATTTTGGATCCGTAAACTGAGACCTTGACTAGTTCTTGGTCCAGGGATGATAGAAGCTAATTATTACTACTTATTATTACTGTACTAACTTTGTGTTGTAGGCCAGATATTTTAGTTTTAGACTAACACATTTTGCAAGGCAAAGGGAGCACAAAAGGCCTCAGGTGAACAGTGCCCAAGGTGCCTTCCAAGTGAAGGAAGGCATCTTTGCACTATTAATAGAAGGCACCTTCAGTGCATGGAAGGCGCCTTCCACAGGATAAAGTTCAGAACTCATCGGTGATAAGGAGAAACAAACTTGAAATTAGATTTCTCAGGTTGGAGGCGCCTTCAAGTCTATGGAAGGAGCCTTCCACACCCTTTATAAGGGCATCTCGACCAAGCTTCAAAATACAACTCAGACACAAGCTTCCACGTGTCTAATTGAGGTTCTGACTACTCTGGTTTCCTACTACGACTCTACTACGATGTTGTAACACCCATCTACCGCTAAGAAGCTGCCCAAACACCGAGCTCGAGATGACTATTTTCGAAAAAGTGTTTGGTAACTCTAAAATTCTGTACTTGATTATTGCAAAAGGATAAGTGTAGTGTGTTGCACTTGTTCCAACTTTCTTTGTACTCAATTCCCTCTTCTGACTATTCTGGAAGAGGTATTTTAGTGGATTACCCATCGATAGGTCCGCGGGACCTGGGTCTTGGAGTAAGAGGAGCCGAATGTTCCGAACCAAGTAAAACCGACCATGTCTGTTTCTATCTTCTTATTTTCTTTTAATTTTTATATTTTTCTACTGCATTTACTTTGATCTCAAAATAAAAATAAAAGTTTTTAAAATCACGTGATTCACCCCCCCTCCCTCCTCTCTTACGTGTGACTCGATCCAACATATCTTCTTCCACCTCACCAGCACTAAGGGCCCAAGTAAATGCCTTGACTGAAGAGGTTAGCAATCTGAAGGGAATATTATTGCAAAGAGATGAAGAAAGGGCGCAAAGGGTCAAGAAATGAGAGAGTTGTGCCAACAACAAAACTTTATCATGCGACATCTATACTTGAGCTATGCTTTAAGTTAGACTCCTCCCTATGACAGTGATGATGGCGATGACGACCACAACGATGGTGGTAATGGTTCTTCATGATTTTAATTATGTTTGAATGTTATTTGTCTTATAATTAATATTTTTAAACATTAATCCATGGATCGTGAACCTTTTAATTTTTTATTTTAATTAACATTATTAATTTGTTTTTAACAAGGTTGGTGAGTCAAAATCTATGTCGAAGAAAAAGTAATTATTAAGTAACACACCCTTAGTTGAACATGTTGTACTTGTAATTTTATTTATTTATTTTTTTATCAGTTGATTTTGAAGAGTTAATGGATAAGGACATCATTATTTTTACAAATTTATTGAAATTTGCAACTACTGCATTATTAGCTAGAATTTCGAATTATGATTAGAATTTGACTAACAACAAAGTAACCATGAGCACTAAAAGACTAGTATCAACTAATTTATCTTGACTATTTTGTGCTTTTATCATTTGAGACATTTTTATATGATAAGAATTTTAAGAAAGCACCCCCTGCTCTCCATGTCAGATTGGAACCTAATAGGATATTTGTAGTTACAGTTTGATGAGGTGAAATATGTTGTATCATATTTAGGATACTTGTAGTTACAATTTGATGTGGTGAAATAGGTTGTATCATATTTATGATACTTGTAGCTAGTGGAGAGAAAAGTGGAGAGGAAGGTGTTTAAATGCAAGACTTGCAAGCATAGTGATACTTGGCAAGGATTGCAAAATAGAATGATTGTTTGAAAATATTCCTGAGTTCAAAGCCTGCTAAAGGCATTATTTACTTGAGATTCCTTCAATTCTTAAAGGCATTATTTACTTGAGAATAAAAAAAATGATTCCTTCACTTCTTAATGCAATAGTTATCAATTAAAACAATTGATGTTTCATGTTTGCATATGAATCATAAGGGCAGAAGATATAATAAATTGGTAACAAATGCATTCAAATTCATCTTGCTATATTATTTGTAAGTAGCAAGACATACATATTGATATTCAAGGTGGTCGCCAACCTCTAATATTACCTTAACTTTATCATCTAAGTAATTACCATTTTTACTAGAAATGATCTAGTTTGTTTGTTTGTTTTTATGCATGAAAAGAAGATTTGGTGGAAAATAAAGTTTTTGTTGAAAAAGAAGATGAGTTGATGTATGTATAGTTTATTTTGAAAAAATTTGTTTAACTTCTAGGAGTGTTGGACTTGTATAACTTCTTGGAGTGTTAGACTTGTATCTTCTTGGAGTCTTGAAGAAGAAACTTCTTGTATCACTTTTTGAGAACTTTAGATTTGTATTATTGTAGAATCGATTTCAAATATTGATAGATGTTTATATATGTTAATAGGATGTAATAATGTTAATTAAGATGTGTTGAATGTTTATGATGTATTGTTTAATTTTGTTGTACACCACATATTTATATAAGTATTGGATTGGATTAAATTGTAAAAACAAATTGATTCTGGCAAATTTTTTTGGGATTTAAGGACGAATTTAGCGACGAAAATAATTTATCGGCAAATTAGCGTAAATTACTGTGTATCGATAAATTTGCGACAAATTAATTTTTGTCCCAAAATTCGTCCAAGAATCTAAGACGAATTTATAGATTTGTCCTAGAATTTGGAACGAATCTGGGATAAATTTGTACTTTCGCCCCAAAAGGGACGAATCCACATATTTGTCCTAGAATCTGCGATGAAATTTGGGACGAATTGACGATAAATTTCGTTAATTCGTTGCCAATTTCATCATCAATTTTGTCCCTAATTTTGTTATAATTTTGTGAAGAATATTATTTTTTTTACAAAATTAGTGACGAATTTGGCAACAAAATTATTATTCGTCGTCAATTTCATCCACAAATTCGTCGCCAAGTTGGCAACGAGAATTTTGGGGCGAAAATTTTTTCATAGCAGAATTTGTCCAAAAAATTTTTGCGATAAATTTTTTTTATAAATTTGTCCAAAAATTCGTCTTAGAACACTACATTTTTTATAGTGTGTAGAGCATATTCTTAAATAAGTTGTTACTGCTTACTTGATTAGTATTGCTTTGTATATATACATTTTGATCTATGAGACCCATTCTTGATAGTGTGTTTTGCTCGTAGTCCATAGCTAGTTAGCTGCACACTCTTTGTTTGCTCATGAGATTCATCCATGATAAAGTATTTATATCATAGATTGACTGTCCACGTCCACGTGACTCATCCGTAATAAAATATTTTTCACACATTTCTCAACTAAATAATTTCCTACACATCCTATTTATGCATGGGGTAATGCTAAATGGCTAGAATCTGGCCAGCTAGAATCAATACATGCAAGTGTACACATGGGTATTTTAGTAATATCATATGTGTACATTAATTACATGCATGTACATGCATGTATTTCAATTGAAAGATAAAAAATTTTAGCTGACCAGATTCTGATCAACAAGAATCACCCTTATGCATGAGACCCGTAAGTGATAGAACATTTCTCCAATGATTTCCGAGTCGCGATCTAGTCGTGATTTTGTGGCTGTGAATGCTCATGATTTGTTTGACAAGCTGCGTAGTTTAACAAAATAATAATAATAATTTTTTTTAATTATTTAGGATCCATAATATTATTTACAAAAATCAAATACTATTTCTATTATTAAAATAATATTAATAATTTTTCTAAAATATTGTTGTTAACTTACTATAAAAATTCTTGTATTCGATTGATGGTTTTATTCATCCAATCATATATTTTGATACTAAATATTTAGTTAAAATTTAATTTAATTTTTATACGTTTAATATAAATTTAGTATTTCTGTTAATATTTGTACGTATTAAAAAATATACAATTAAAGTTTGTTGTATATTTTTTATAGATCAGGGCTAAATATTGTCCCATCGTCTCCCGCAATCGCAACTCGCAATCGCCAGTAGAATTCGGACGAACGAACGTCCAAGCTCTTTCGCATCTTCTCCATCGCCGACCAACTCCGGATACGAACCTCGAAGCTTCTCCGGCGTTCCTCGTTAAGTAATTCCGTAGGGTTTCCAATCTTGCAAGAGATCCCGGAATTTGTTTTTTTTTCTTCTTCTTTTTGATTGCGCCTTTCCATTGTTTTTTGTTTCCTATTTTGGTATTATCTACAATATGAACATTTTTCTTCGCATGCTTTGTTGAAGGTTTGCACTTGTTCTCCTCATAATGTTCGGATTTCACATTGGATTGGTTCCATTTTCCCCCCCGAATTTCTGTGTTTCTTAGGGTTTTCTGTGAGAAATATAGGATCTTGATATGCATTCTCGCTTTCTTGTATGTAAATTTGGAATTTCGTAGCTTACCCGATGCACAATTCGTCTTCTTCCGGCCCTCCGGCAAAACCAAGGGTAGGGACGTCTCAGGCATCGGAAGCTTCTCTCAAGCGCAAGCGTGGTGTATTTCAGAAAGATTGTGAGTACATTAATCTTTCTTGTTCTTCCTCATAGCTATTTTTTTAGAAAGCAGATATTGTTCATAAGAATATTTTGAATTTTATTATTATTATCAACATGGATGCATACCCAGATTTGCAAACTTCTACAGTTAGTTTGATGTCTATCATTCAACTGCCTTTACTATCCTTTTGAAAATTTTAATTTTGTCTCCTTTTTTTTTTGTTCCGATAATGTTCTCTCTGACTGACCAAGTGGAATACATTTTTTAACATCTGTACCTCCTTGGAGCCTTTGATGAACTTGGCATAATTCTCTATGATGCTTCTGAAATATTGCATATAGGCTTCATACTTTTGATAGTCATTCTTCACTTTCTGGTTTTATGATTGTTTGTCTCATGTCTGTGCAAAAACCGAATTAGATGTCAAGTGTGTGTTGAAAATGGGCCATACATTTCTACTCGTTATTGCTTGTCAGCAAAGTTTTTATGAGTAATCTCTGTGAGTTTTTTTCTCCTTATATTAAAGGATTGTGTGCAAGGATTGAGATCAATCCTGAAGCTAAGAACCCAAAATAGGTTCTCATGGAAACCTTCATGTTCCATCATCCATATGAATATCATATTCATATTGAACTCAACATGTTACTATTACTGAGTAGTCATTCATATTTGTTATGTTGAAGGCATTATTTTTGCGACATTGAATGCTAGACTAACAGCAATTTAAGTCTGCACAGAATTAAATTATCATGTTGAAGCAGTTAATGTGCTGCATAATATATGCAAACCTAAGAGTGAATATTTTATTGTATAATAATTATTCCTGGAATTCCTTATAAATTGTAGAATTTATAAAATAAAAATTTCTTGTATCACCTTCTATTTTGAGATATGCCATGAGATTAGAATGGTGAAGCTCTCAATGGTTATTGCGCTTGTGAAATAGGGGATCTAAGATGTTGTTTGATCATGGACCAAAGCCAAAAGAAGCAAGATTTTGTGGTTGGGTTGTACTAACAGGACGAAAATGTTAGCACCCATCCTTGGATGGGCTCTATGACTGGGCATCATGCTTCCCTTGTCCTCTTCCTATCATGAGCTAACAATTTTCTCATTTCTTGTTGTGAAGTCTTAATATCATAGCTTTGGTAAAGAGTTTTAAGGAGGCGTAGTGAATGACCTATTTCCAGTCCCTTTTTCTGCGATGAGGAACAGGTTGAATTGCAAGACTATCCATCTTTAATTATTAGATGGCAAATGCAAGATCTTTGTTTTTTTTGGAGAAATAATAAACCATGGATCTTCTTGTAGACTGAGATACGGAGAAGGTTGTTTTATTTGTGAACTTCTTACCTGTTTGCGTTAATATGCTCAATATTCAATACATTTTAGTTATAATCAAGTGATGCCAAGACCCTTTACACTGCCTGCTCCTAAAGCACACAGGTCACAAAATATCATCAACACAGATGCAGACTCTTTCAACTTCTTATCCCTTTTCTACAATTGACTAATGACCTACACAGAACCAATTGCAACTCATCCAAAGAAACAGGCAAGCCAGTAGTTCAATCAACAGGTATTAAATAAATCAAATCTTCAGCCAATGTCCTTGCAGATGATTGCATCTTTGGATCATACAGGCTTGATCCAGACCTGTTGTCACAATATGTTAACAATGATATTAGTTGATGCACTTTTTTTATTCTGAATTGAGTACTACGTGACATACCTAGTATTTTCACAGGACAATTTTCATTTCTGGTGCTATTTCTTGTAACTTTTTCCAAGAACCTATGCAAACATATACACAGAAAATGCTTCACCTTTAATTCCTGATTTGCCTTATTGATTCCACATGCAGTGCAACACATGATGTATGGCTTTGGAGATGATGCAAATGTGAGCGTTCCATATGTCTAATCTTTGTTTATTGCCTATTATTTACCACTTTTCCATCATTTATTATCTTTTACTTGCAATTTAGAGCTTTTAGGCATGCCACTTATGATTTTATGTTAAAATCCCAAAAATATATAAAAATCAGTTATGGAGTTTAACATTCATTGTCTTGAATTGACACATATTTCTTTAAATTAGTTTTACCTCAACTTGCACCCCTACTTTTTTTACATTTAATGCACATATCCTTTTGTTGTCATGAATTGACAGGACAAGTTTTGACATATTGGTTACTACCTAAAGTAATCCTAGTAGGAGTAACTGGGAAGAAGAGAAAATTGTAAAAAATATACTATTCTTTAATCTCGTTAAATGCCGCCACCACCACCACCACCATCATTACTAGCCAGAGATATTCAAGTGAGAGGCTGTTGGACTTGATCAGCTCTGAAATAATCTTTTAATTTTCTGGCATAAATTCAATCTCCTTTCTCTATTAGATTACATTTTTCATTTTCTTTATTTTAGTTTAATAGTCTTTTCAAGGAATGATTATGCTAACAGACAGCATTTTATTAACCCAAATTTGCTGACAATTGATACAAATTTTGTAAACACGATTTGAAACTGAAAGGTTCATGCATAATTCATTAACCTGTACCCATTTTGGTACTTAACCTCTTGCCAAGGTGCTTGGATTCATGGTTTCAGTTGATTTACATGCTTGATCATGGACTTTGCAACTAGTCTTATTGTTAAATCATGAGTATGGTTTGAAATCTTGAATTGCGTCGGGTGAAACAGTCAAAACTATCATTCCGATAAATTACTGAAACGTGATACTAAGCATTAGGATAACGTCGCCTATTTTGATGTGTCAATCATGTCGACAAATATCATTTTATGTTAACATTCGACACCACTTGACATGCTAAAGTTGAGATAATGTTGTTTTTTTTTATAGTTTGTCTCCATACAAGATAATGTCCAAATTGTAGTATTCCATATGAAAAACAAACATTAAACATACACTTATCTCTTTTTTTTTTCCTTCATCTCTTTCCTCCTTGCACTTTTAATTTATCACCGGTACTATATACTGAAACTTTGGTATGATAGCAAAACAGTATTGTTTTAGTCAAAGATTGAAACATCGGCACGGCACAGTAAGTGCACCAATGAGGCAGATTTTCCTATTATTCTCAAGATGCAATGGGGGAGAGGTTGACCAAGCACCTTGGAGCAACTTGACTAGAACTAGTTTGGAGGGATGAGTAACATTTCCCAGTTAATGGCAGTCTCCAGGTTACAGGACTAAATATTTTGAAGAAAAAGATCTTTCTTGATGTGTAACAGGACATTTCAAGGGCATCTAATAAGCTGGCTTACTCAATTTAGTTTTGAAGAGCGAATGGCACTATTCTATATGGTTCTTATTTCTTGAACATTTTAATAATAACTGCATGAGTTAAATTGCTTTGGAGTTGCACTAGCAATGCTGTAAGAATATTTCCACACTCTTCTCTATATCTCAATTGTCCTTTTTTTATGGTTCTGCAGCCTCTTCCAGAAACTGTTTCTTTGGTGGAGGACATTGTTACAGAATACATCACTGATATGGTAACTACAGTCATCTTCTTTTAATGGTTCCAATTATCATGACAACTA
This sequence comes from Zingiber officinale, assembly GCF_018446385.1. Taxonomy (NCBI): domain Eukaryota; kingdom Viridiplantae; phylum Streptophyta; class Magnoliopsida; order Zingiberales; family Zingiberaceae; genus Zingiber; species Zingiber officinale. The sequence goes on along the minus strand of NC_055989.1, from coordinate 110,267,252 downwards.
CGAACATGTGAATTCACTAAACGATGTCTGATGTATTCACGAGGACATCGCAACTGAAACCCATATAATTCTCATAACAATAAATATAACACTTGCTGTTTTTGAGAGGCATATGTAGTCTTTTGCTTACTTGCTAAACCGAATAAAGTGGCTTCACCTTTTAACCAGGGGCGTAGCCAGGATTTTCGATTAGGAGGGGCAAATTTCAAAAATTCATGAAACGAGGAAAGAATAACTTACAACTCTTGGAAGATCATTGATTTTGAGAAAAATAGAGAAGATAAAATAGAGGGGGAGAAGTAAAAAAAAGGAGAACTTTACTTTCTTTGTTAGAAACCTTGACTAGTTTTGGTGAGCTCGACAATAACACAAAGAGAGCAAGGTAAGACAAGACATGACTATTTTGCAGTGCCAATAAAATCCTAAATAATACCAGAAGAGGAAAAAGATAGGGGGGTTGATGGCTGCAATTGATCTTGTTGCTAGAAGAGGGTAGCAACTGTTGTTACATTTCTTACTTGCTGGAGAAGAGAAAGGAGAAGAAAAAAGCTCTTATGCTTTAGAAGAGGAGAGGAAAAAATTGTAGGTTTTCTAATGTTGGAGAAGAGAAGGAGAAGAAGCAAACGAGGAAGAAGAGGAAAAAAAAATAAAAGAGAGGAATGAGCGAAGGGGTGGCATACGGTACAGTTAGGATGTAACATGTATAGGAAGAAGAGAGAGGAAAAAATGAAAGGTTTCGTCCAAAATATCCTAATTCTTTTTAAATCGTTTGAACTCGTTTAAACATTAAACTTGGTTCGGCCATAACTCAACTTCAAATCATTTCCAATTTGAACCAACATAATATTTATCTCCATATATACTCGTTGAATTTAGTTCAAACTCGATTCAATTTTAATTTAGCTTCCTTACTTTACTTTGTGCCCTACTATTTAGTTCATCCGTTTATTATTATATATTATATATATATATATTTTAATCAAATGTGAGAGGGGGCGGTCGCACCCCCTCTCCTTAAGGTGGCTACGCCCCTGCTTTTAACTGGGCATCTGCAATGTAGTTTTTTTTTTGTCTTTTATACTGTGCAATCCTTTACTTGCTAAACTGAATAAATTGGTTGCACCATTTACCTGAATTTGCAGGTTCATAAAGCACAAAACATTGCAACGAAGAGAGGAAGGTTGTTGACTGAAGATTTCTTGTATCTCGTTCGGAAGGTATGATGTGAATTCTGAAACTGGATCCTTTTTTTTCTCTTAAAAATATAATAGGTCTACTAGATTCTTTGATTCTTAGAAGTGGCCATGACAAATTATCCTGTTTCTCAGTTTTATTTTCACCTACACCTGCATGCATTTCTTTTTGGGTTCTTTCGACTCTTGGAACCGGAGTTGATTTGTCCGTGTTGATTCTATTAAACTGCTTTCCATCATGCTGTTGTCACAATGTCACTCATTCCTTTGGTCATTTAAGAATTTAGGGATTCATTCTCCATTACCTTTATTATGCAACTTTGGCCTCATTGAATCTTAATCCATAACTAATAATCACAAAATAATTGGTTGGTGTTCATCATTGCCAATCTTTTTTTAATAGAATTTACTTTTAGACATGATTTGAAATCTAGTATTGTACTGATAAAATGGTCGAATGTATCATTTCGATAAATCACTGAAACTGAATACAACTTGACATCATGGTTCAAAATCTTGAACCATGTCATAGTTTCAGCCTTTGATCGAAAAAATATTATTCTAGTATCGTGTGTCGGTGACAAATTGGAGGTTAAAAAGGAAAAATGATGAAGAAAAAAAGAAATGAGAGTGTCTGTGCTAAGTGGTATGAGTTTTAGTAATTTATCAAAATGATATGTTTCAACTGTTTCATCCGACATGATATAAGATTTAAAATCATGCTTGACATAGACTCCTTATGTTTCATCTCTTTCTATCTTCAACTTCAATCCATTACCAACACCATGCATTAAAACATCGGCACGACATTGAAACAATATTATTTTAGTCAAAGACTGAAATTTCGGCATGACTTGAGATTTTGAACCGTGTTTTTAGGCAAGAAAATTCTCTCTTCTACAACTAATTTCCCACTCAGATTTACGACTGAACTCCCCATTGTATAACCAGATTCAAGAGTGTTAATGAATAAAAACTTCTTCACTTACCCATAACACCTGAATAAAAACCAACATATTAGATACAAAAAAGTTACTTTCAAAGGAATCTTGTTTATTTTTCTATGAAAAAATAGAATGGAAAATTGAATTCCTGCTCAAAGTAGAAACTTCCTTTAGCATCTTTCTTTAGTTTTCTTCTTGTTCTATTCTACAATTTTTTTTTGACTGTCGAAATACTTATCAGCTTGTCAACTCTTTTTATCTATTGAGCATTTCACCCCGTTCTTCGTTCTGGTATTCATGAATAGGATCCACCAAAGCTCCGTCGGTCGTCTGAACTGTTGGCCATGCACGAAGAACTTAAACTGGCAAGGAAAGCCTTCGATGTAAACGAAGACTCTCTAGCAAATGCTGAGTGAAGGCTTTGAGTTATACTCGGTTAGATCATCGATTGCAACATAATAATCCCAAGTGATGACATGGATATTTTGATCGTAGTTAGGGTGATAAACAAGTCGATTCAAATTTTGGAGTGTTCAAATTTGTTTGATAAAATAATCGAGTCAAACTAAGCTGAAAATGAATTAAGCTATTGAAATATTGTTCAAGTTTGACTTGATTTATTTTTATGAGCTTCAACTTGGTTCAAGTTTGATTTGAGCTTGATTCGTTTAGATGTTATCGATCTATTAATTCAAATTTGTTTGATTGTCTGAAATTTTTATTTCTTTGATTAATTATTGAATTTGATAATTTAAATTTATTTGTTCATTTTAAAATTGATAAAAATTTTATTAATGAATATGATTTGGGAACATTGTTCATAAATATTATTCATGAATATTAATGAGTTGAATACATGTATTCGAATTTGTTTGTTTAATTTAACAAGTTGTTTTGTTTATTTAATTGATTTTATTTGTATTGAATGGATATAAATAAATTCTTATTAAGTTGGACATCATTCATAAACGTTTGATTCATTTACTATCTCAATCTTAGTGTTTACAGATGGCTTCTATTTGGGCTGTTAGCTGAATTAGAGTATCCATAATCCTTTGATTAAGCAAAGTACAACCCTAGTTTATGTTCATACTGTAAATAAATACTTAGTACCTCATTCCTCTAATTAAATAATTTTTTTTATATATTTGAAATATATTTACAGATGGTTGGTTTTTGGTAAATAATTTATTAGTTTTTTAACACATGAAGAAATAATTGTAGGGTTTTCAATTATAGAATTTTTAATGCATTTATACCTTGTAAAGAAATATTTTTTAAATAATTAAAACTTTTTAATATGCGTGATGTAAACTACACATGATGATCAGTTTGAAATTTAGTGTCAACCACATCCAATCAGTTTACTGATTTAGCAGTTGAAAAAAAAATCATTTGTGACGTATTTTACCACTAATTTTAAAAAAAAAATCATTGCACAAAATGTTTGACTAACTCTAAGATGAATAATTTTTCGTCGCGAATAACTCAATCAAATTCTGTGATGAGGACATATTCATTAGTTATAAATTTTATAATGAATTTTATTTTCATCATTAAATTTGTTATAAATTTATAACAAAAATAAAATTTATCACAGAATTCATAAATCAACATTAACGATGAAATTACGTTAACATGCAGATTTGATGACAAATTCTATTTTCAACACAAATTTTTAACGAAAATGATTCATCATCAAATCTACAATGAAAATAAGATTCGTTACAAATATACGACTAATTTCATTTTTATCACATATTTACGATACATAATGGATTATGATATGTTGGCGACAAAAAATTTTCGTCGCAAAATGTAAAATTTTTGTCCAGAATCTATCCATTTTTACATTTTATCATGTATACAAAATTCAAACATGTTTATACACATACAAACATTCCTGTTAGAATCCCAAGGTTATTTTGATGTGATCAACAAGTTAAGTTAGATTCTGTAGTGTTTTAATCTTGTGTCTAAGTGTGCAGGAGCTTAGGAGCACAAGGAGTCGAACAAAAGACGCAACTAACGAGAAAGACGGCACGGGAGAGAGCCGACGGGCTCGGTGCATCTGAGGTACGAGGTGCTACGGAAGAGTACGCGGGCGGACGAGAAGGAGGCGCGTGGCGTTTCCGAGGGACGAGAAGCTGGAGCGGAAGGTTGCTCGAGAAGACCGAAATTGGATTCGAGTGAGTCTTATTTCTATTGACTGAAATCACCCAAGCAAACGGAGCCGGAGCAGAAGACCCGGACCGAAACAAGCAGCACCGGAGCAAAGGGCCCGAACCAAAGTCAACCTAGTTGACTTTAGTGGTCCGGGCGCCCGGAGCGATTCCGGGCGCCTGGAATTAGATTTTGACCGGATTGCAGTCAAACGTGATCCGTTACAAAGGGGACAAAATTTTATCCCCCTCCCAGGCGCCTGGAATGCTCCAGGCGCGCCGACCAAGGCTATAAATACAGCCTTGGTCCAGAAGCTATTAATTCATTCAAGCAATTAGCAAACCAACACTTGTGCGCTTCCATTTTTAGTTTAGCTTCTATTTTTTATACGTTATTACTGTAAGAGACTTCTCCGCCTGAAAGAGATACTAGTGTGATTCATTCCTTGGATTAACAACCTCCCCGGTTGTAACCAAGTAAAAATTACTGTCTCTACCTTTTTAATTCTTTCTTTAATTAATGCAAGTGTTCTTTTGAAAATCCGAGAATGTAGTTTTGTTTTTTATTTGGGCAGACTATTCAACCCCCCTTCTAGCCAGCCAACGCGGACCAACAAGTGATATCAGAGTCAGGACGCTTCAGGAGAACTAACCGCCGATCGAAGCACCAAACAAATGGATGAAGCTAACATCTATCCACCAACATTCGAGGGGGAGTTCACATTTTGGAAGAGACGAATGGAGGTTTATTTTAAAATTGATTTTAATATGTTATTAATAATGAATTATGGTTATGAAGCTCCAAAGGTCACAAAAGGAGAAGAACTTGAGGAGCATCAATGGACTGACGAGTAGCGCAACGAATTCATGACAAACGGTAAGGTTGGATCCCGTCTTCTGAGTGTACTACCTGCCCAGGATATTGAAAGAATCAGAAAATACAAAAGTGCAAAAGAACTTTAGGAAAAGTTCTTGAAGCTCTATGAAGAATCAATTAAAGCCGAATCTGACCCCTCGATATATGGATACCGAGTCGTCGTCAGAAGAGTCCAAGATCGACGAAATTACCGGGATATCCTTAACAGTCGAATTCCATCCCGATGACATAGAAAGCTCATCCCAGGTGAGCATTGATGAAGGGGAAGAGTCTTCAGAAGAAAACAACTCAACAGGAGGAGAATCAACAACTGACAAGGTAAGTCATGTATGACATCCACCTCCTGACCAATTGATTAATTCAATCAAAACTTGGTCGAAAGATTTTTGTGAATTAGAAATTATATTGTCGAAAGATTTTTGCGAATTAAAACCTAAAAAGTTATTAACAAAGAATACTGAGTTAAAAGAAACTCTAGCAATAACTTGTCAATTAAAGAATTTCGACAAACTAACAATAGAAAATGACATGTTAAGGGAACAAATACAATTTTCTGCATGTTCAAAATTCCTTGCTTTAAATTTGAGAAATTATGATAAACTAAAATGGAAATTTAAACATCACTAACCTAAAACCTTGAATTAGACTTAGTATTTTCAGCGAGAAAATTAAATGTTAAAATTCCTTATTAGGCTTTGTCTAGAAAGTGGTTGTTGCTCCAATAACCAAGAAGGTCTAGTGTCTCGCCACTGCCTGGAAGCCGAATATTGAAATAAAATATTTAATTAACTTACTGATAAAACATTAAAATTAAATAATGCTTTAAAAAGTTTTTCAAACATTTTTTTTTTGAAAAAAATTCTCCAAATTGTCTAAAAGTTGCCTAAGTTAGAATTTTCGTTTTAGAAAATTTTCTTGCTTAAATTTTTTACTTATTCTCAAAAATAATTTTGTTTGCAAAAACTTAGAGAAATTTTTCAAAAATATTTGTTAAACATTTTTACTTAGAAATTTTTTCTTTGAATTATTACAAATGGGGAGAAAGAATTTTTTTAAAAGTTTTTCAAAATTATTACCCTTATATTTTCTCTTGGTACCCCATTTTTTATGTGATCAAAGGAGGAAAATGAAAAGGTTAAGTGTAGGGGGAGGTAGAGTACAAATTTTTTTATTTTTTATACTTTATTGCAATATTATCTGTTTTACTTTTATGTCTATTTACCCTACCTTAACTTAGGTTGCTCATATCAAAAAGGGGGAGATTGTTGAAACTCCAAGGTTGTTTTGATGTGATCAACAAGTTAAGTTAGGTCCTGTGATGTTTTAACCTTGTGTCTAAGTGTGCAGGAGCTTAGGAGCACAAGGAGTCGAGCAAAAGACACAGGTAGCGAGAATGACGACACGGGAGAGAGCCGACAGGCTCGGTGCATCTGAGGTACGAGGTGTTGCGGAAGAGTATGCTGGCGGACGAGAAGGAGGCGCGTGACGTTTCAGAGGGATGAAAAGCCGGAGCGGAAGGTTGCTCGAGAATGTCGAAATTGGGTTTGGGTGAGTCTTATTTCGGTTGGTTGAAATCACCCAAAAAAGCGGAGCCGGAGCGGAAGACCTGGACCGAAGCGAGCAGCACAAGAGCAGAGGGTCCGAACCAAAAGTCAACCTGGTTGACTTTAGTGGTCCGAGCGTTCGGACCCATTCCGGGCGCCCGGAGCGATTCCGGGCGCCTGGAATTGGATTTTGACTGAATTGTGGTCAAACGCGATCCGTTGCGAAGGGGATAAAATTTTATCCCCCTCCCAGGCGCCTGGAACGCTCCAGGCGCCCCGACCAAGGCTATAAATATAGCCTTGGTCCAGAAGCTATTAATTCATTCAAGCAATTAGCAAACCAACACTTGTGCACTTCCATTTTTAGTTTAGCTTCTATTTTTTGTACATCATTGTTGTAAGAGGCTTCTCCGTCTGAAGGAGATACTAGTGCAGTTCATTTCATGGATTAACAACCTCTCCGGTTGTAACCAAGTAAAAATTCATGTGCCTCTACCTTTTTAGTTCTTTCTTTAATTAATGCAAGTGTTCTTTTGAAAGTTCGAGAAGAGTAGTTTTGTTTTTTATTTGGGCAGACTATTCAACCCCCTTCTAGCTGGCCAACGTGGACCAACAATTCCAACTCATCATATTCAACATCTAAATCAAAATCTACAATCCATTTCTTCTTTTCTAACATCAAAAAATAAATCAGCGAAAAGTATCATTTTACATTTAAAAAAGAAATCTTATAAACTAATACAAAACTTAATATGTAAAGACTTACTTTCTCTTATATGTCCTTGGTCTCACCAACCCTGTTTGACACAAATTAATAGTATTAATAAAAAAATGCAAAAATGAAGGATTCACAAATATTCAAAAACACAAATTTTGAGACAAATTACAAGTATACATAACAAAGTCATGAAAAATCATCATCATCATTGTCGTCGTCCCCATCATCATCAGAATCGGGAGGAATCTGGTTTGGAGCGAGCTTTACTGAAGATCCTGTTGTCAGTGCATTTCTCTCGTTTCTTCATCCCTTTGCAATATTATCCTCTTCAAATTGCTAACCTCTTCGATCAAGTTATTTATTTGTGTCCTTACTATTGATGGGGTGGAAAAATATATATTAGCAACTCTTTGGGTTCTACTCAAAGAACTCATTTCCGATATCCTTCTCCCTTTCAATCCCCCATTCATCTCTAGTCATAAACTCATATTATTACCAATAGAGAGTTCAGATCCACTGAATTCATCACTAGTTCATGAATTTCTTAATGCTAGCTCTAGCTCATAATATTTATCCTGTATTGTAATAAGAAAAATTATAATAAAATTATAATAACAATATTTTAAAAACACATATAATCTTAATTAGATATAATAAAAATGCATATATAAAGGGAGAGAAGGTACATAACTATAGATTCTAAGTTATAACTTAGGATCAAAGATTAATCAAAATCTTAATTGTTTTAGTTCTATCTTAGCTCCAAGTCTTGTCTTTTTTAAAAAAAAAAAATGTGCAAGTGAATGTATCTATAAACATTAGGGCATTCTCCATTTTCTTGGTTAAAAAAAATATTGTTAGAAATAATGAAAGTATCTGAAATTGATTAAAAAATTAGGAGAGTTAACAAATTATTAATCTATGTGTATACTCATCGATATTGATAGAGCCTCCCGCATATGTCGCAGATGAGTTTCTAGAATTATAAGCTTGATTTTACCTATTCTGTTGACTATTGTGTTTGCTCTCCTCGATTGCCCAAAAATTGGAGATCATGACCCAATTTTTATCGGTGATGTAGGGTGGTTTTTTCTGCCTAGTCTTTGCATGATTAAGTACATGCCAAATATGATCCCCATATTTTTTTCTTAAAAATTCTTTTTATTTCACCACTTCACTCGGTTTCTAATTGAATGTCTGCTAAAATGAAAAAAATAATTAATTATATATTCACTTTAATGTCATATATAAATTGAAGGGGATATGCCTTAAATTTATTCTACCAGAGTTCTTTGGTAAGTGTTGGAATGCTTGTATATATCATTGAAGCACCACCCAATGATTATTCATGATTCTATTAATATTGTAAATAACCTGTACAGAATTTAAAAATCTACCGATTAAAAACAAATAATGTTAAATAATTAAGATAGTTGAAAAAAAATAAAATATTAACATAGTACTTATGAATCTCTCAGCGAGACTAGAAACTCTTGAGTGTTTGTAATCTTAGCAGTTGAGTTTCTGGTGGAAGGAACATGCTCCTGTATTGGCGACAGTGAATGGGAAGATGCTGGTAAAAGTGCATGGGAAGGTCCTGCACCTGAATGGGGGGTGTAGGTCCATGGCTAGGTGATGAAGCAGACTCGCTAAGAGAACTCCGTCTATGCCCACCACGTTGAAACTGTCAACTAAAATTATTAGCATAAAGTAATTAAAAATTTCATACATAATAAAGAATATGAAAAAACTTATCATATTTAATAACAAATCAGAGTGTGGGTGGAATAGAAAAAATACAGTGCATTAACATATATATATATATATATATATATATATATATATATATATAAAAGAATGAGACATATAAACAACTAATTGAGTTACGAGTTTTCTAATTTAGAAAATTAAAATTAAATTTACTCATAAATAAAACATTATCATATTTGAAAATGGAATATTATATTTTAGTGTGAATGTCTGATAATAAAACTTACCCATCATCATCAATCAAAGTTCTCATTGTCATTCTCATCATCATCATTATCATTCTCATGAATTTCACTGCATCCACGTTTATCATTACTCTGTTGGAAACTTGTAACATTGGAATAATATATTCCTCTGCTTGAAATGTGTTCACAACTTTCTCTTGTTGATATACAATGTCTTCTCAATGTTCCTCAATTTTTTTTCGTGCTTTCGTTTTACAAACAACCCACTAATCATTCTTGTCACATTTCAACGTAGGATATGAAGAATATAATACTTAAATCATTTATTGTGTCAACACAAAAAATTCATATCTCTTATGATTTATTTCAACCAAATTATATCATGGATGCATCTTCATTCCTCTGACAGGGTCAAACCAACGACATATAAATAAGATAACTCGTATTTTTAGGTCAGAGTATTCTACCTTTATAATTTCATTAAGCAAATCATAAAAATTATTATTTACACCTTCATCATTGGATGACTAAACACATACTCCACTATTCATTATAGTCTTCTTCATTCCATATTCTTAAGTATGAAAATTATATCCATTTATAAAATATGTTGGTTAAATGCATACCAATGCTTTTGGATCCCCCCTCCCCCCCTCTCACATAAATGGAATAGGAATTCTTACTCAAGGTGAGCTTGATTATCATGAACCTAAAGTCAAATAAATATGTTTAAAAATTTACATATGTGTAAATTAAATTTAGATTATCTACTTACATATGATTTGAACCATGATGCAAATTCTTCTTTGCATAAGCAATCAAACTCTTGTATTGTCATTTCAGAATATAAGTTTTGGAAAATCCTACCATAAAAAAATTAAAACACAAATAATTTACGACATAAGAAATACACAAAAATAGAAAGTATATACTAACTCATAATTGTTGGAGTGTATACTGAAAGCCTAAGCTTTGTAAACATTCATTATGAATAAAGAATCACATTTGGTCTAATGATCTACATTTGTTTGTAGTTGTTCATTTAATTTATATTGTAGATAACATAGTATGTGGTGTCACATACAGAAGATGATGTTATCAGTACCTTATAAATTATAAACAGTAGCTCACGACCAGAATGGAAAGGAACAAACCATTAGAAGGTCGTAGTGTAATTAGGTATTAGTTTATCTTGACTATATAATTACACTAGTACACTCAGAGTGTATTGAGTAGGACCATTTGAGGTCGTTCCTTTTATACTGACTTTATAAAGGAACAAAGACCTCAGTTATTATGGAAGTGTGTGCTCTTAATCCTAATATAATAACAAGCACATATGTTTGATATTTATTTCTTTAATTTATCAATGGGTGAGATTTAGTTCGATGAATCAATAAACCCGATAAATTGGGAAATGGTATCACTCATAGTGTGTGTTGTTGATTATAGAAGGAAACTGTGTCCTAGTGATACTAAGTTGATAATGTCCTCAAGAGGAGCTCATAAAGATTGTTATGTTAAACCCTGCAGGTGGACTTAGTCCGACATGATAATAAGGTTGAGTGGTACTACTCTTGGACTTAGATATTAATTAAATGAGTTGTCAGTAACTCACTTAATTAGTGGACATTCGATATCTTAAACACAGGAGACTAACACACTCATAATAAGAAGGAGCCCAAAATGTAATTTGGGATTGGTGCGGTAGTTCAATGATAGTTCTCTAGTGGAATGAATTATCATTGATAAAATTAAGTTGTGTGTTCGGCAACATGGGATGCTTAATTTTATCGGGAGACCAAAACCAATTCCTCCTCTCGGTCCCTATCGTAGCCTCTTATTTATAGAGTACTATACCCACATATACCCACCTTCTATACCCACCTAAAGGGGGCCGGCCAAGCTAGCTTGGGAACCAAGCTAGGGCCGGCCTAAGCTTGGGTTTAAGGTGGCCGGCCCTAGCTTGAACCCAAGCTAGTAGGGCCGACCATAATTAATTAAAAAGAAAAATTAATTTTAATGTTTATTATTATGTGGAAGATTTAATTTAAAAGAGAATTAAAATTAAAATATCTCTCTTGTAAAAGATTTACAAAAGATTAAAGAAAGAGACTAGATCTCTTTCCTTATTTGTAGATTGGAGAGATGTTTTATTTTCTCTTTAAAATTATTCACATGATAATAAAATTAAAATTATAGATATTTCCTTTTATTAACCATGAAGAGATTTTAAAGAGAAATTTTATTTTTTAAAATTTCCGGAAACAAATAAGGAAAGTTTTAATTGTTGATTGAAACTTGTCCAATTTGCTTCCTATTGTTTTGGCCGGCCATCATTGTTTAATTGGGGAAATATTATTTTATTTTTCTCAATTAAATCATGTCAAGGAAATTAAGGAAAATTTGTTGTAATTAAATTTCCTAATTTACCTAGGCCAAGGAATATAAAAGAAGGGGTGAGGGTGCCTTCACAAGACACAACATCTATTATTCCTCTCCCTCTTTTGTTCCTTGGTGTGGCCGGCCATCATCTCCTTCTCTTCCTCTTGTGGTGGCCGAACCTCTCCCTCTCCCTTGGAGTTCTTGTGGTGGCCGGATACTACTCGGAGAAGAAGAAGAAGAAGGAGAGAAAGCTAGCATCTCTTGGAGCTTGGTTAGTATTTTGGTTTTTCTCCTTGGTGAAGCTTTTCTTTTGTGGCCGAACCTTGCTTGGAGGAGAAGAAGGTGGTTGGTGGTTTCTCATCTTGGAAGATCGTTGCCCACACAACGTCCGAGGTTAGAAGAGGAATACGGTAGAAGATCAAGAGGGTTTTCTACAAGGTATAACTAGTAATTTCTATTTCCGCATCATGCTAGTTATTTATGGAAATAATACCAAATACAAGAGGCTTACGTTCTATTGCTATATTCTTTGGTGGGCAGATGGAGGATCGCCGTTATGTGGCGTTGGCCGCTCGGGCCCGATTACACTGAGGCCGCCGACCAGATGGGCGAGACGCGAACGCCGGTCGGATGCCGGACTTCTAAACCTTCGAGGGCTTCGAAGGTGGTGGCATGAAAGCCATCGGAGGTGCGGCGAGGGTTCCTTGCGGCAGCTCAGCTAATAAGGGAGTCCGGTTGGATGATGTAGCGGCCGCAGTTTCTGGAATAGGGGTCGAAGTCTCGACCCACTTGACGGTCCTCATCGCCGAGGAAGCGGAACGCGGCGAAGGCTCCGCACGGCGCCTTTTTCGGCGAATCAGCGGCTCTCCTGAGGAAGCCGAGCCGGACACTCCCTCAATGTGGACGAACTTCAGCCGCTCGGGAGGCTGTTGCGAACCCTCAGTCATCCCTTCGCCCACCACAATGGGCGTATCCTCGATCTCGCCAATCGGATCTTTATGGGAGCCAACCGGCTGCAGACCGCGGCTCGCCAGTCCTTCAATAGCTACCTCATTGATCGTGGCCTTGAGCTTCGCTTTGCTGACCAGACATGCTCGCAACATGACTTCGGCTGCAAAAGAGAAAGAGAAATCAGTTAGCATCAAAGGAAGAATTAAAGAAGCTTCATACCTAGGCTGGTCGACAGCCGAGTGCGAATTGGACTTAGTCCAAAGATGTACAAGACACCCTCAAGCAGCAACTTGTTGATGTCATACTTCTGACCGACCAACATCGAGGCCGCGTGCAGGTAGTACGATCGGCTCTTGTATCACTTAAGAGCCGGTTGAGGGGCCAGTTCGAGTTGCCAGTTAATAGAGAAGTCTGGCCACTCGGGAAGGAGCGTAAAGAAGAAATACTCCCTCCAGTGCTTGTTGGAGGTCGATATTTTATCATAGAAAACAATACCCACTTGAGATTGGAAAAGAAATATCCCCGGCTCGGACAATTTGGAATAAGAAAAATAGTGGAAGACCTAGGGAGTAAGGGGGATGTCATGCAGACAAAACAAAACAACGATGCCACACAACAGTCGGAAGGAGTTCGGCACAACTTGAGGAAGGGAAATGCGAAAATATTACAAACTACGGGAATGAAGGGATGAAGGGGAAACCACAGACCGGCAATAAACTGATCCCGGAAGAAACAGACACAGCCAGTCAGCGGAGAATTGGGTCGATGGGATGGAGAAGACAGAACGATCTGATAGTCGAGAGGGATTTCAAAAACATCTCGCAGGCTCTTAGCATCGCCCCCATCAAACCTAGACTCCATGAATGTGTAATAGAGTCCAGGGACAGAGGCAAGAGGCTGTGAAGAACTTGTCATTGCAAAAACTGAGAAAGGCGAAAAAAAAAGCTACTGAATGTCGCCGGAACAAAAAGAAATGCCGAAAAAGATTGAAGGCAGACGCGATTGGGAGAAGGCTTACGGGAGAAAGGTCATCGGGGAAGCAGGAAAGGAGGAGTGTAGCAGGGGCACAAGCGGAGTGTCGCCGGAGAATGAAGGAAGCGCAGGAGTAGAAAGGTCACCAAAAGCACTCGACGAAGGCAAGTGTAGAGAAGAAGACGACGCCGCAGGCTTATAAGCCTAGGGCTCGGCCGACCGGGGTCGTTCAATCTAGGTCACGTAAACCCAAGCCAAGATCTCACCGTTGAATTCAAACCACCAAACATCCTATCACTCTTGTCACGTCAGGCGTGCTGTGGCATCGGGCGTAGCATGTGGTGCCTCGCCACGGGTCGACATTTAATGACGGCATGGAAGCGCGCTCAACCTTAATGTACAGAGATTTGCATAATTTCCAAGAAATCTGGGTGACGTCAGCCTGGCTCGCGCTCACCCGAGGCAGCCCAAGGAGATTTTTTACAAGTGCAAACCTTCGTTGTGTCGATCGGACGGGGGAGCTTACCTATAGCCGAACGACAAACTTCAACAGTTCGACCGATAGGGTGACGTCGCCTCTCGAGCAGAAACCACATAATGTCGAAGGTCGATCAGGAGGAAATCTGCTCAAACAATTGTCCAGTCAGTCGGACTTATAGCCTCCTTCGACTAGACTTGAGGGGGAGGCTTGTGTAATGCGGTGATGATAAAGGGCCCTACCCTGCTACCACGGTGGTGGTCAAAGGAGGTCAAAGTCAAGACGGTCAAAGAGTGGACGATATCGGCCGATCGGACGAATCATACTCCGACCTGGGAGAGGGCTCCGACCCGTCGTCAACTTCGACACGGGGAGCATTTAAACAACCGACGCTCAAGGGAGAACGATGCTCAGAAGCCGAGCTCGACCAAACAGCGAGGCCTGACATCGACAGGATTCAACTTCGGCCTAGCAGCAGACTCGACATCATCCGAGCACGCGGATAGTGGACTTCCGGCCGAGCGGCTATCCCGCTCAGCCCAGCAACAGAGCACTCAGACAGTGGACTTCCAGCCTAGCGGTTATCAGGTTCGACCCAGCAACAGAACATGCAAACAGTGAACTTCCGACCGAGCGGCTATCCCGCTCGGCCTAACAACAGGGCATGCGGATAGTGGAATTATGGCCGAGCAACTATTCTGCTCGGTCGAGCAACAGACACAGCAGACTATCTTTTGACATCCTTTTGGGAGCTAGTGCCGCTGATAGGTGACATGGTCAGACAGAGGATCGGACGGCGAAAACTTCCACTGTCACTTCAGAGATATGCTCTGCCCGTTAAGGTACTATGTCAGGGACACTTTACTGACAAGTCTTTTCAAGGAAAGTTTTGAGTTACGTGCTTGCCTTGGGAAGCGTGTACACGTGCTTCCGGAGCTCTATATAAAGGGGGGTCCAAGCATCGGCGGAGGTATGTGATTTCTACTGTTGCGCTACAGTGTTCTTGTTGCTCCGCTTACTGCTTTTTCTTCATCGCCAGAAACTGACTTGAGCATCGGAGGATCATCGCCGAGGACTCCTTCCCTGGCTCAGCACTTACGCCGCTTTTGTTGTAGGTCGGAGCAAAGTCCACAGGAGATCAACGGGAGCGCCACATCCGCAGCATCCATCTCATCGACTTTCGGACAGGATTAACTGGTATTATCATTTTTTTTTATTGAATTCGTCACTAAATTTGAGATCTCGGTCTAGTTCTTATACAGCTGAAAAATCTTTAAATTGGCAACGAATTCCTGATTTATCGCCAATTGATGATGAATTTTGCAACAAATATAATCTTAGTGACGAAATAGTTGTGTTGCTAATTTAGGGATATTTATTTTTGTCGTAAATTTTGTTACTAATTAGCGACGATTATTATTTTCGTTACAAATGTCATTGCTGATCTACGATGATTTTTTTTTCATCGCTAAATTAGATGTTTTTTTTTTCTTTTTAGTGTGAATCACTCATTGAATTCTTTCAGCCTAATAATATCATCATTTTGCTGCTAACCATTTTGTAAATGAAAATTTGAGAAGGACTCCGCAACTAATGGAGTTTCTATTTCTCCTTCTTTTCGGGGAAATGACTGTCAGTAAATCCTAATCGATTAAACCGAAATTAAATATTTTTTTGGGCAAACTGAATGACTGAATTCAACAGATAAAAATCGACTAAATAGGTCAGTTATCAAATTAATCATCTTTTTTAATAGTTCATATTGAATGGTTAAGTGGGGAATCGAAATTTTAGAGATATTTTTAATCATGTATTCAATATATAGATTGATTTTTGGCATGGAAATCGAAATGATAAAAATATCAATTAAATTAATTGGTTATTGAATTAATTAAATCGATGGCCTCCGTGAGTCAGCGCAGTTTAATCGATGGGCTACTTCTACACTGCATCCGTGGAGCATCCGTGGAGTACAATATTTTATTCATTGCCATAATACAAAAGACAATGTCCTTTGCGTATACTTAATTTAAACATGTGCATATAATAATTATATACGATAAGATTTCAAAGGTTTTGATAGGAGTAAACTAGAAAAAAATCTTTAATCAGAACTTAAATTTTATATGCAATTCATACTCATAAAAAATTTTGTTTCCACTCTCTGTATGTAAAGTTTTATTTGCTTCAACTCCTTCATATAAATATTGTGACCTAATTGCTCCTCAAATTTTTTTGGTACAAAAGGTCCAAAAATGAGTATAATTTAAAAAAAATCTAGTATATTTTCTATCTAATTGAGTATCATTTAAAGAAAATCTAATATATTCGAGTATATTTTTAATTAAAATTGTCCTTCATATATTTTAGGTATAAATAGTCTAAAAATGAGTATAATTCCTATTAAATTCAGCATTTTAAATTAGAATTGAGTATATTTTCTATTAAATTGAGTACGACTTTTTTCCTATTTAATATAATTCTTCCTAAATTCAGTACCATTTGAAAAAAATCTATTATATTTTTCATCCAATTGAGTATCATTTAAAGAAAATCTAGTATATTTTACACCTAATTGAGTACCATTTAAAGAAAATTTAGTATATTTCCATCCAATTGAGATGGAAAAAGAATCGTACTCAATTTGATAGAAAATATACTAGATTCTAGTTTAATTGTACTGAATTTAAGAGGATTTATACTCATTTTTAGACTTTTTATACTAAAATATCAGGGGCAATTAGGTAAGTATATTAGACTAGGGAGTGAAAAGAAAAAAATTTTCCAATGAAGAGTGCATGCAAACTTGTGTTTGCTAATGAGGACTGCATGTAAATTTTCCCTTTTTATAGAACCGTACGATTATCGTACGATCCAATCCCGATCGATCTAATCTTGATTCCAAATCAATCTAACGTAAATCACACGATTCTACAACTTTGCTATAAGGAGCTAAACATGAAGGGATATCGTATACTTTGAATGTGATATGTTGACCCACATCGGCGACGCTATTCAGTAGTGACTGGTGGATTATTCTCTGGTTGAAAAATGAAAAGTTTTACATTCAGATAATTGGAAATGTGATGAAGAGCCCAAATCAGTGGATCATCCAAACATTGTACTTGCTGATTACTGAAATTGTGCTAAATAACCTGTATTTACACAAATGAACTCAATGCTAGCATTGATCATCTGTGTTGAACTTGATAACAAACGTTAGATTCATTTGAGTCTCCATGTGAAAGTGTTTCAATCAAGGGCAGAGAGCCACATGTTAACCTACCCGAACTTTCGCCACCTACCCCAACTTTAGCCCGGGTCCGATGACATTGAGGAAGGGAAAATATGAGAGGGAGAGGAAGATAGCCCGGGAAGAATGTGTGAGAGAGAGGCCAACGGCTTTTTTTCAATTGAACTTTCAATAGCTAAAATAATCAATATTCATAAAGCACAGTCTTCGACTCACCATTTGCATTCACAAACAATGTGAAACTTTTTCGATATTTTTTTTTCCGTTGCAACATCTCTAGCTTACTAACCTTATTTGTCAAGAACCAAAAACCAGTCATGGCTTGTTCTTCAGCAACCTGGAAATTGATCTTGTGGTGCTAAGCGTGGTCCGGCAGCATCCTCCGATGAACTAGCACCGTATTCGTGCCATCTTTTAGCAAGCAAATCGAACCTCTTCTCACTTGTGTATTCTGGTTGCTGCCAGGACAAAATCACATAGGCAAATTAGGCATGGCAACACCTCTGATGTTAAATCATGTAACCCTTAATAAAAGCTCTAAATTCACATCTTATATTAAGTCCATGGTGTCTGAAATGAGATGGAAGAGCTAAAATAATCAAAATTCATGAGCACAGTCTCTGACTCATTCACCATTTGCATTCACTGACAATGTGAGATTTTTAGATTTTTTTTTCCTTTTGTAACATCACTAGCTTACTAACCTTATTTGTCAAGAACCAAAAACCAGTCATGGCTTGTTCTTCAGCAACATGGAAATTGATCTTATGGTGCTAGGCGTAGTCCGGCAGCATCCTCCAATAAGACTAGCACCACATTCATGCCATCTTTTAGCGAGCAAATCGAATCTCTTCTCGTTTGCACACTCTGGTTGCTGCCAGGACAAAATCAGATGGTATCAGACGCACAAAGGCAATTAGGCATGTAAAAACCTCTGATGTTAAATCATGTAACACTTAGCAAAGCTCAAAATTCACATCTTATAGTAAGTCCTATGGTGTCTGAAGACTGAAATGAGACGGAAGTTATCGCATATTCAAATATCCCCAACGCAGAGGTCACTGCCTTTCGAAATCCCACAAGATTTTGTATGCATTTTTTAGTATACTATGTACAGGGAACTTAGGATAAACCAATAAGTAACATGAACACGGCAGGTATCCCTTGCAGTAGTGTTTTGCGACTAACAAATTAAAGATAAACTCACCAGCCATTTTTTAGCTCTGCCATCCCACACTTCACCACTGTTTGGATAAACAGCTAATAGTTTCTTTGTTAACTGTAGGAAAAAATGAATGAAAATGATCATAATAAAATATGAGAAAAAGAGAGAAAAATAATCAAGAAAAGAATAAAAAATGATAAAGACAGATGACTTGAATTACTATTAAGGATGAGAAGATGTACTATTGACGAACCTTTTTGAACTGACGAATGAGATTTTCTACAATGAGTGGGGATGCACAATTTATCCCAACAATGCTGACTTTTTCACTTGTATTCAATATGTCAAGGCAATCTTTAAAGTCCTCTCCAGACGACAAATGCTCACCATCCATAGAGCTGAAACAGATCCAAGATGGAATTTGGATGTTTTCTTCATCGAGAAGTTCGGTTATTGCCTGCATATAAAATGACATTAAAACTGTGAATCATCGCATACCTTTTAATTTAGAATAAAATACAGCTGGTGTTCATTAATACACTATGCATCCAACTTTAGTATATTGACACTTTTCCTTGTTTTGGTGCTCTAAACAAAAAAAGTGCAAAGACCTTTTATCTCACAGGACTTGGCTTTCTCCACAAGAATAATATGTTAGAGAGGAGGCTAGTCCACATCTGAAACTTTTTAACAAAATCTATATCAGCGGTCGATATTCCATATATGAAGATGGATCTATCTGGAAGGTTGTGCCTCCTTAAGTTCCTCTAGTTTTGGAGGGAAAAACAGTTTTTTTGTGACCAAAATACAGAACATTTTAATCAGAAAGATGTATTGAGAATCAGAAAACTTTGTGAGCATAATTCAAACTCTACTGAGTAATTCGTGTCAGATAGTCAGTAACAAGGCAAACAACATGAGAAGAAAAAATTAGCAGACCTGTGCTTCAAGCTTATTAGGAATGGTTTCAAATGCCAATAGATCTGGACCAGCATCTACAAGAACTTGCAATCGCCGCCTGTGAAAATCTTTAAGTTTTTCCAAGTCAACGCTTGGTCCATAATTCCCGCTGTAATTTTGAGATAACATATCCATTAGAGCGAGATTATACCCAAATAATATGGTAAAAGACACGAATCTTTCTAATATTCTATAAATTGAGTGATGCAGAAAAATAGACTTGCGACTCCATTTAGAATTTGGATGTATAGCTTGGGCCTATGAAGGTATAGGTAACAGGCACATAATGGCTTTTGCTCATGGGTTAATCTACATGCATGCCTCTCAGTGATGGTTTAGGGCTTATGTGAAGTTAGTTCGTTTTACCTAAAAGCTGATAGTATTGATATTAAGTATCATTCTAAATGATCCTTGGTTTCCACGTTCATATTAATCAGTCCCCATGAAGTGAGAAAGGAAAAAACAAATCATAATACATCCATGACATTTAACTAAGGTCAAACTTAGCATGATTTGAAAAGAAAGAGCAATTTGTATGTTCTATATATAGGCTACCTATATTCCGAACCATCTGCAAGATAAGCCCCATAACTCCCGATTGAAGCCGCCACCAGGGCACAATTGTAATTGCTTTCTTCATTCTGCTGTGCAAGCTTCCAAAAACTGTCTCGGGCTTCTAGAGCCAATTTGACACTTCTTTGAAGTAACAACTCTCCTTCTTCAAGGGACATCCCTCTTGACAAAAATCCAGGGATGGTTGCCTGTAAAAGAGAAGCAACAAAAAGGAGTGGGACCTCAGCCATATTATTGAACCATATATCCATATACCGCTTTGCACCTCAAATACTAGGAAACGAAAAATAAATCTCTAAGGGATCTAGAGAGTGAAGACTATGTTCTTCATCTTAAATGAAGATATTGCTGGATGTGATTTTGAATGGAAAAGTCTCATTCTCCCTATAGTAGGCAATACCTGAAGTTAGCTGAAGCTCTAAGATCCACATGATCATTAAGTTTGCAGCATAATGTAGTGCTAATGTATCTTGTATGTTTCAACATAAACTGGTGGATAACAAGAAGTTGGTTCATCTTGTAGCACATTGTACTTTGATGGAATTGGTTTAGGTCATGGGTTCTTGGTTTCTTTGTTCATTTGACTTGGATACTTTCTCTTATGTTTATTTTTAAGTTGGGTCATCCTTTCTTCCATCATGCTACTGGATTATCAACTTCGTGAACTCAAATTATGCTCACAATTTCAACATAACGTTTTCTAGATATTAGACTTCTTGTTTCAGGCTGATCATATAGCTATTCCTTGTTTCTGTTAAGCTGGGAAATTTATAACAAACTAAATGCATATATTGCCAGTATATTTTCTGTATATCATAAATAAAGATGACCAGTGAGTATTAGTCATCAACCAATAAATAATATCTTAAGGCAATGCTTGCTAAAAGTCTGATGATACCAGGAAAAGATATTAGTGAATTTTCTCAAATGTCTGCTACTGGCAATAGTTACACAAGCCATAGAATTTCATATCATGAAATTCTAGCTTGGGTACTCAAGGGGAAAGACAAGAAGATTATTTCAAGGTAATAACGTGACTAATCAGGAATTGTATCCTAAAAGATCACATGGAATACTGAAAAAGACATCTAATAGAAGTTATTGATTACAATTTTGTTTCACAGGTAAAGTTATTCTTTGAAGTTATTCAGAGGAATTATCAAGGGGATATAACATGAATTTATTTTAGATCTTGGAAAGAATTTTATTGGATTGGTTAGATATACAAGACATAATCACGGACATGCTGAAATAGTTTATGATATATCTTTGCATATCACTCAAGTATGAAGAAGTCCAGACATTTGCAGGTAATTCACTCAACCAGTAGATCACATACCTGATAGGATGAAGTCACCAGGATATCTGCACCTGCTTCAAGATACTGAAGATGAACCTGCATGCAGTTAAAAATGAAAGGTGATCAAATGTTGGTACTCTTGGCTTGATTAATGAATAACAATTTTTTGAAGATAAAATAAGTATTAATAGCAGCAGACAAGTATTTCAACTACCTGGATAATGTCATCTATAAGATGAGTTATAAAATACAATGATAATCATTATGCATAATTAATGACAACAATTTATGAACATGCATGAATTAATCTGCTTATCTTCTTGAACCTAAGTGAAATCAAAACAATTGTTTGTGTTAAGTGTCTTCTAACTTGAGTCTTGATGGATCACTGGACAGAGAATGCATGGAATAAAATTAATTGTTCAAGTGACCCTTCTCTTTTATACTACTAACCCGTTCCTTTCTTATCCATTATTCCAAAAGGAAAAACTAGTTTGAAACTTTCATCAAGAAAGAGTCCAAGGGTGATAAATATTAACACTCAATTGATAGAAATGTCTTAGTTATCGCATTAAAAAATTAACATCTTCAAGGGCCAATTTGGGACACATTAAGATTTTTCAACAATTTGACAATGAACTTAAATAATGAGTTGAACATGGTCATGTGACAAACTTTTATAAAATTAAATATTCAATTTGGACAATCCTAGCAAAATAATTCGTGGTGGTCATATATCTCAAGCCTCTCAAAAGTTAGAAGACACCTATCACAAACAATTGCTTTGATTTCACTTCGGTTCCACTAAGGTAGCCCACAGGTTCAAGTATGCATTTAATTAAATCAATTAATTCGCACCTGTTCATAGTTGTCATTAATTATGCATAATGATTGTTAATATCAAACTTGCCTTAATAATGTTTGGATTTTCTCTTGTTTTACAGTATGCTAAATAAAATTAAATGTTTGACAAATTGTCAAAAGAATACTCAAGGTAATGTACTTACCTACCTTGGTGAACTATATATGTTGAAAGGAAGCAACATGGCATGATCATGCAACTACAAGCATTTTCTGAACTCATCATGCCTTAAGATAATTACATAGTTCTCCAATAAAAAACCCAGATTAAATGCTTGGATTGCCAAATCTTCTTTCCTCTTTTCTCAACAATGCAGTAAGATTTTCAACTAACTTGGGTAAGTCGATCTAATAAGTGACAAATCCATGTTTTTCTGACAAGTACGAATAATAGCCAATAGTTTTGACTGGCGATAATCTTAAACAAAAAAAAAAAAAAAAATCCTTGAACAAGATATCCACAGTGTGTTCTTCCTCCTAACCCATTTACAATCTCTTCCTCTTTCATTGGATTAACAATCTTATACGACAAAGCAATAGAAAATTGTCTTTTTAAAAATAAATAAATAACAAACCTCTACATGATCTGTCTTTGCATTCCAAAATGTTAATATGCTAAATGAATAAATTTACAGAATAAGAAATGAAGACCTGTTTGATAAGGTGCGGATCTCGTATAAGGCAGAGGGCGCTCCAGAGGGGATCATTGAAGACCGCACCGAGCGCCTCCAGCTGCGTCGCCAGGCCTCCGTCGATCACGGCGACGCCGCCGTTTCTCGCGATCAACTCCTCTACCGCTCCAGCTTCCGAACCCATCCCCTTCTTCGCCGCCCTGCCGTCTCCAAATCCTTCAACGCGAAACCACTAGGCGGTAGGCGGTCTGGTCGCTCGAATTGGAAAGGCGGTGGAATGAAGCGAATGGGTAGGTGAGAGACTGAGGGTCTTAAAGACGAGGAAAGGACAACGATAGGTTTACGTTTTGACAAATCCGACGAATCCGGTCTCCGAACCAGGCCTGGGAAACAATCCCGGTTCGTCCTGAATCTGAACTCGAAAAGAGGCCAGGTGAAGGTTAACGTTTTCTCTTTTTTTTGGAAAATCTAATTACTCTGGCTGTCGATGAAAACAAATTTTATATTAGTTTATGTCTTAAATAAGTCGAGAGGAGGAGAGAAAATAAAATAAATTATTGAAATGATTATTTAAATTTATATTTTATTTTATTTATAAACTTAAGTTTGATTTATTTAGATGTAAATTTATTTAATTATTTAAAATGTTTACATCTTCAATTAATTGATTATAAACTTAATATTAAAGGTCTATTTGATTTAGTAAAATCATAAAACGTGAGCATTACTTAAAATACCTGATGAAAAAATAAAATTGCTTAAGAATACATTTAGCCTTTGGTCTCTTACCAACACACCAAATCCTAGGGTTGATGAATATTATTAATGAATATTATTCATGAATAATTTATAATCTTTATTTATTAGAGTAAAAATATCATATCAATATGATATCATTCATCTTAAACAACCTGATATTATCTATCCCACAGTAAATTATAAAGAACATTTTATTCTAATACAACGATTCTTTACATAAAAGATCAAATACTTAATAAAATATTTTACGCAAAAAATTGATCATAAGATCTTAGAGAATATAAAAGGAGTTTATTTTTTTTAAAAAAAAAAATAATACCTTTATTTTAATATATATATATATATATATATATATATATATATATATATATATATATATATATATATATATATATATATATATATAAAGGCATTTAAATAAAGTCATGTTTACATTTTTTTTTATATCAACTAAATCAAAATTCGGAAGCCCTAAATTCAAGCTCCAAAATACAAACAACAAAAAGTATATAACCCTTCCAATTCAGAATCTTGACGACCCGAAATCCAGGAACTATCCTATTGTTCAACTAAAAGCAAAAAACAATGGTTTCTAAGCAAGTTGTAAGGCATTTTTTCAGAAAAGACATTGTTTCAGAAAATCTTCCTTGGGACAAGCGCAAGAACCTTGGCTAGTTTCTCAACCCAAAGATGATCATGACCCTGCATTTAGAGTCGACTTTGTCTTTTCTCTGTTAAGAACAAAAAGTAGCTGCATTAACAGTCTAGAGTGTTGAACAATCACAGATATCATTAGCACTGGGTTCAACTCAACACTACGCTAACGAGCCTAATAATGTCAAATAAACACTAATGTTTTAAGGATGATTTTTCATTATTTTTTGAACAATTGCCGACTGAAAACTATTTAGTACAACATTGAATATAGCATTCCAAATCATAGGAGGTGTCATGGGATGTTATTGAAGACTATGGGAGACTAAAAGGCGTGTAGAGAAGAGGCTTTTCTTCTTGTAAAGAGTTTTCATTTGGTATCTGGAGAGTATTAGTGATATAGCGGAAACTATCGATTTCGTTGATTCACGCACGAATATCAAAATTGACTATATCAGTTGATTTGTGCTCGAATATCGAAAATAATCTTTTAAACTTATTGATTCGAAGAAGAATTCCAAGAAGTAGGAAAATAACGGCTTTGTCAAAAATTGAATTTATAAAAAACTATCTTCAAAACATGAAACAGAACACTTATATAGACTCATACCCTAAAACTCGAAGAAAGGAAAGAAATTCTCATATATGAAGCTTAATTCCTATCTTTTACAAAAAAAAAAAAAAAAGAAATCTTACCCAAAAAAGAAATTTCTTAATAGAAATCCTAATTAACAAAATAAGATGTTATCAGAGATAAATCTTAACCCATATATACTGGAAATATCCAAAATACCATAAAAGCGAGCATTACTATAAATAGTAAAAATATGTTCGAAGGCTCGTTGAAGGCCTAAACGGTATAATTTGAGCCTAAAACTTATTGGTTAGGAGTACTCTGGTAACAAACATAGATTTTTGAATTCTGCACGCATGATCATCAAACAGAACCTGATTTCAAATCTCGAGTCAAAAGCTATTGCTTTCGGAAAATTGTGCTGTCAACCCCATATCAATTAGAGGTCTTCTAACTGCTTTGGATTGATATTGTGAGAGAATTGAGATGTCGATCGAGAAGTCACTTGATTTGTTCAATTTCCATTTTACTCTTGCTGTCCATGAGACAAACTCAAGTTGCAC